>NC_065449.1:72364512-72676706 GCF_917563875.1 Diabrotica virgifera virgifera | reverse complement strand
CACAAAAGAATTGCGCAGATTAACTATTTATGATTTAGTCGTCAGTGTTTGTCAAGATGGCGTGATATGTTCATGTTCATATATATGGATTTTAGATTTATTGGTGTTCTTTAAAAATTAACGGATATTTTGAAGGTACGTACATATATAGGTATTAAATAAAAGTAAATTGAGTAATTTAAGATGTAATAATAATATTGTTGCGTATCAGAATGGTTAAAAAAGAAACATAATAGTATATTTATATGCTTTTTAGGTATAATGATGGACGACTCTGAAATAAAGGAGCTTATTATTCTAACTGGGAAATATGCCACAATTTAAAGCTGGGACAGAATGATATAATATATATCTTCAGAACAATATTAAGAAAGGAGTTATTAACCAACTGCGGGGCTTTCCAGAAATGGTGGAACTTCATACATGTAAGTACCTTTTTAAAAAGTAGTAGGTTTCTTGAATATATCGTCTTCTATAAAAATATACAATACAACGCTATATCAAACATGGCGAATGCAACGCTGAGGATATTTTCTGTTAATGTATTTGAGATAAAGAAATCAGTTAGTCTAAAAGAAATATATGTTTATGGTTAAGAAATGTTATTGCCGAGAACCGTGAATTAGTTAATATGTATTAAATGACGTAGATGTAAACTAATAATACTTTCCCGTAATAAAATTTCTTAATGATTAGGTATGCTGTCTCTTTTAGATTATAAAAATTAAGAAAATTACATATTTATTATTATGTCTGCTTCAATGTTTTACATTGGTTGTATTTTCCCTCTTGTTTTAGCTAAACAATGTTTATTGTGTGACTTAATATTAGACAGATAAATATAATTAATATTTCATTAACAAAAACAAAAAAATAAACAAAGATGTGTAGATTAAATAATGGCATATTTGAACTAAATATGATTGATTATTATTAGTGTTAATAGTTCTTATGTGGGGCCCTGTTTTTGTTTTTTTTTTGTATTTCCTAAATTTGTCAAAATAAATATCTATATCTTTATAAAAAAAAATTTATTAAAGTAAGTTTACTCTTTCTACATAACGATTTTGTTTTAGTGAATTGCCGATATACAAAGTGCTATTAACAAATGAAGGAAAATTTGAGGAAGTTGGATTTGCCTCTCCATCCTTTTATTGTTGTGTAGAAGCTAGTGGTTTAAGAGTGGAGAAAATATTTGTATGTAATGATAACGTTTTATATCTTGTTTTTTAATAAATAATGATTTTACCTTAACACAATGATTTATTTCGCCGTATGTAATATCGCTTTATTTTCAAGAAATATTAACTTAACTCTAAATATACGTTTATCTCTGCGAAATATATTTCTTAACATTAAATACATTAATTATTAATAGTAAAATAATAATATTCCTTACTAAGAAATATTATTGCTAAGAAAGAATAGTTTTGTAATGTGTAGAAAATATATTTTTATGACTAATAAAATTAATTAACATCAAGTGTAATTTCTTTCTGATAAATGGGTTTGAAGTTTGCCAGAAAGTGATAGTTCAATCATGTTTAAGATATATTTCTTTGGCTATAGTAGAATTTATTTGAAATATTTTAGAAAATTATATCTTACATACAAAGATATATTTCTTAGGCAATATGCCAAGTCGATATTTCTTAAATATTAATAAAGTTTCTTTATGTCAAGAATTTTTTTCTCTCGGTGCACACACTAGAATCAGTTCGTTATCTGACGACCTTTTTCTTCAGGTAAAGATCTGTAGGGAATCGTAACTCTTGCCACACACAGTGCAATTATCGACGAGAAAGCATGTCCCTCTCACGAAAAAAAGCGTGTGCGTTAATAATTGTGCTAGAAATCCGGAAGAAAAAGAAAAGAGCGTACTGGGTTAAAGATTGGCTCATGAAAAGAAACAGGTTATCTTTATCTCACATGGCATTTATGGCAGAATTAAAACTTTCCTGTACGGAAGATTATAAAAGTTATTTAAAAATGGATGAAACATGTTTTAAAAAGCTATTAAAACTAGTGACACCTTTAATAAAGAAACAAAACACTCGAATGAGAAGTGCCATTAGTGCGGAAGAGAGACTAACTGCAACATTAAGGTTTTTACCTTTCTCTCTTAAATCCCGATTCGCGTAACATTTATCTTTTACCTTCCATAGGCAAGGATGTGATTGATAAATATCAATAAATTGACGTAAAAACTCAGAATTCTTTGCGTTCTTGTTTGCCATTTTCTCTTTAAAAATCCGATTTGCCGATCGATGCCAGTTAAGTTAACGATCTGCAGTCCAGATGTCACACACTTGCAGTTTTGTGAAGCGATCGCGCCAAGGTCTGAATGACAACTGCGTGTGGGTGGTAGTTTTGACCTTCGGTTAAGGGCTTGTCAGGCGCCAGGCCTCTTCGTTATCCGTAAGTGAGTGGCCAGCATAAAGATTCCGGCAAATATCTTAAGTCCGACAAAATATACCGACGAGCAAAATGGCTGAATCTAAGGAGAGAAATATTTCAAAAAAGAGAAAATATGATGAATTCTACTTGTTCGGAGATATTCCTGTGGGAACTGCTGAGAATCCAGATGAACAATGCGTTATTTGCAGTAAAATTATGTGCAATAGCTCTCTTGTAATTACAAAGCTTAAAGGGCATCTGGACACCAACCATCCGCAAATGAAAGACAAAAGTGTTACCTTTTTTGAAAGACACAAAGAAGTACATAAAACCGGTATGCTTTACAGAGATATGTTAAAACAGGTACACCCCAGGCTGTGTGCGAAAAAACGTGTTAAAATTCAGGAATTTTTTAAACCTACCAGGTGTTGTAAAGGATAATGGCAGGAATAACTTCAACTAAAATGTATCCAAAAATGTTGTGCGGTTTTTATAGATGACGTTTTTCATTTGTTAAATTTGCAAGTATTAAAGATTTTTAATTTTGCGGATTAGGATATTCATTTTAAAGAAAAACTTTTAAATAGAAAATTGTAGTGAATTAAAAGACCTACAATTTGAGCTATGGCAAGTTTAATTTCGTTAATACGTTATTGCAAAACAGCCTGCGAAAGGTCCAAAATGGCCGTTTTTTTCAATTGCATTATTTATTGTAAAAATAACTTTTATATATTTTTTAAGGTTTAAAATGAAGATCTTTCAAAACCAAACCTAAAAAAATTGTAGGGCCCGATTGGTGAACTTGTTGCTTAGATATTATAATTTGTTTATCCCAAGGGGTCCAATTTCATTTTTAGTAATTAAATGTAATTTTCGGTTAAAATAATTCTATTTTAAGATAACATAAATCTTTCTTTAGTCAATGACTGAAATAATTTATTAATTGTTATAAATAAAGCCACTACGATTTAAGAAAATAAAACCAATTATCTCGGCTTCAGTTGGTCGTAGAAAATTTTTATTTAGTTTTTAATCTTTGTCTTCAGCAACAATAACCTGCAAGTTAGAAACTCATAGGATGTACAGGGGCGGCTTCAGTTCTAAATGTTTATAACGAAATTTGCCCCCTTATTTTCAAACCCGAGATAAGAGGTTGAAAAATCTTATACGCATTTATTTACATCGGAATATGAAAATATAAGTCTTTAGAAGGAGAATGGATTGTGGATTAACTCTCTATGATTTTTTTTGAAAAAGTTATAGCCTTCGACATTTCACCCCTTGGGAATAACAAATTATAATATCTAAGCAATAAGTTCACCAATCGAGCCCTACAATTTTTTTTAGGTTTGGTTTTGAAAGATCTTAATTTTATAGGATATACAGGATGTATAGGATGTACAAATTTTTATAAAGAAATTTGCCCTCTTATTTTCAAACCCGAAATAAGAGGTTAAAAAATGTTATACGCGTTTATTTACATCAGAATATGAAAATATGTCTTTAGAAGGAGAGTGGATCTTGTATTAACTCTCTACGATTTTTTTTTTTTGAAAATGTTATAGCCTTGGACATTTTACCCCTTGGGATAAACAAGTTATAATATCTGAGCAACCAGTTCACCAATCGGGCTCTACATTTTTTTTATATTTGATATTAGAAGATCTTCATTATAAAGCAAAAGCATTAAAAAATACATAAAAATTATTTTTTCTACGGGCGTGCAAAAATGTCTACTTTCGCGTACGCATTTTAGTTTAGAAAGTTTCACTTTTCCGCACGCGTGTTACTTTTCCGCACGCGGTTTTTACTTTTCCGCACGCGTGTTAATTTAGATGTTAATAAGGCCTTACAGTAATTATAATACATGCAATAAACTAATATTTAGATATTATTTACTAATTTATTTCAAATATATCTTATTGTGTACCTGTTTTAATGAAATTAACGCGACAATTCGATGAAATAAAATTATTTTGACATAATATTCGAAAGTCAAATCGGTAGACAATAACAGTCGTTTTGAATCATCGTCATGGAAACCAAGATCGTCGTCATGCTAACTAATTATATTGAAAATTTGGTTTTGACAACCTTGTCAGAGAATTAATTTGTGTATGTATTTTCATATTAATTAAATTGATTAAGATTTGGTAATTTTTTAAAGACTCTTAGAAAAAATATTGTTCCTAACTCTTGCAGAAAGTCTCTTTTCCGCACTCGACAGCTTGCCGAACTCCCGCTTCGCGTCGTTCGGCAACCTGCAGTCGGGTTCGGAAAAGAATGACTTTCTGCACTTGTTAGGAAAATAAATATTTACAATAAATAATGCAATTGCAAAAACGGCCATTTTGGACTTTCGCCGGCTGTTTTGCAATAATTTATTAACAAAATTAAACTCGTCATAGCTCAAATTTAAGGTTTTTAGTTTACTACAATTTTCTATTTAAAAGTTTCTCTAAAATGAATATCCAAACTGCAAAATTAAAGATCTTTATAAATTGCAAATTTAACAAATGAAAAACGTCATAAATAAAAAACCGCACAAAATGTTTGGTTACCTTTTAGTAGAAGTTATTCCTGCCATCGCCCTTTACAACATCTGGTATGTTTCAAAAATTCCTGAATTATATCCTGAAATGTGCTACGAATGTCCTAGTGGTACGTCCCGGGTACGTCCCAGGGATATACTTATGCTGTTTGGGTATTCATTTTTACCCAATTCTATATGTTTTAGATTTACTTAGCTTGGTTATAAAAAAAAATTATAAAAATTTTAATACATACAGCCGAAAATTTCGTAATTTGGGCTTCTAAATATCTGTTTCTAAATATCCAGGCAACGAAATGGATTAGCAAGAAAAATTTATACAAAAATAAAAAGTACCCAGTTTATGATCTTTCAATTTGTCTGGAGGTTCAAAAGACTTTAACGTAAGCGCCCATAACGTATGCACACTGCTGCTCTGAAAATATGTGTAGTGGTTGTGTTGAACCACGTACGTAGATTTTTCAGCCAAGAAATCCTTCGCCTTCCTGGTCCTCGCTTTCCTTCCACTCTTCCCTGCAAGATTAGTTGTAGCAGTCCATATCTTTGACTGTTCCTCATGACGTGACCGAGGTATTCGATTTCGGCTGTTTTTATTTTGATTATATATATAACAGCCCTACAGGCCTTAGAGGCCCTTAGCTTCGATAGTCTTGACTAATTTCTTCCACTTTTTGCGGTCCTGTACTTGTCCTCTCCAGTCTCTTGTACCCATTTCTTCTAGGTCAGTCCGGACGGCATCAAACCACTTACTTCGTGGTCTCCCTCTTCTTTTCTTCCCTTGTTCTCCTGCTGATAAAACTCTTAGGACGTTTCTTTCTTGTGGCATTCGTAAAACATGGCCCAACAATCTAACTCTCTGTGCCTTGAGTTTCTGAGTTATTTTAGGTTTCTTATACATCTCCATTAGCTCCTGGTTTGTTCTTCTGCGCCATTCCCCGTTATCCTCCTTTATACCACCAAAAACTTTTCTCAATATTTTTCTCTCCCAAATCTCTAGCTTCTTTTCTACTTTCTGGTTCATTGTCCAAGTTTCACATGCATACAGCACCGTTGGTCTCACTATTGCTTCATACGCTCGGATCTTGGCTGCCCTGGACACGTTTTTTGCCTTCAACAGTGCGTTTAATGAACCTACTGCTTTGCTACCTTTTAACAACCGTTTATCTATCTCTCTCTCTTCGTCTCCTCTATTTGTAACTGTGACTCCAAGGTACTCAAATTCAGTTACCTTCTCAAATTTATAATCTTTGTCATTTGTCCTTAGAGTAATCCACTTATTTTCTTCAGCATTTTCTCCTCTCATTTCCATATACTTGGTTTTTCCTTGGTTTATAGTCAGGCCATATTTTTTTGCTTCTTCTTCAAATTGCTTGAACATTTTTTGAAGTTCTATTCTTGAACGCGTCAGAAACACCAAGTCATCTGCAAAACCTATACACTGTTGTCATCTGTTAAGAATCGTGCCGCTTGTCTGGATATTGGCTCCTCTAATTATATTTTCTAGTACTAGATTGAATAAGTCTGTTGACAGGGGTCCCCTTGTTTTAATCCTCTGTTGACGTTAAACTGATTTTAAAAACTGCCTTCTATCATGACTTTATTGACTGTGTTGGTTAACGTCATTTTAACTAATCGTATCAGTTTCTCTGATATTCCTAGTGCTCCCATTGCTTCGTATAGCCCGTTTCGTGAGATTGAGTCGTAAGCCTGTTTAAAATCGATAAGGAGCATATGTAATCCTAGATTTTGTTCATAACTATTGTTTTGCAATAACTTTAGCAAAAAAATTTGATCGGTTGTTCCTCTTCCCTGTCTGAAACCAGCCTGGTATTCTCCTATTATCTCTGATTCATAAGCTTTCAATCTAGTTCTTATAATTTTTGCTAATACCTTATACACCACTTCTAACAGTGCGATTCCTCTGTAATTTTCACATATGGTCTTATCACCTTTCTTGTGAATTGGGCAGATGAGTGCTGTGTTCCATTGCTCCGGCATTTTTTCATTGTCCCATATTTTCTTTATAAGTCCAGCTATTTTTTGCTGCAGTATATTTCCTCCTACCTTTAATATCTCTGCTGGAACTCCGCTTTCTCCGGCACTTTTATTATTTTTTAGGTCCTTTATTACTGTTATTATCTCCCTTTCTGTCGGTGCTTGTGTCTGTTGTGGTTCCGCTTCTTGTATTTGTTGTTGTTCGATTTCTTGCCCTCGCTGTTGCATTTCTGTTTCTGTTTGGGCTTTATCGTAATTCTCCGAAGTATTCTGCCCATCTATTCAATTTTTCTGTCTTGTCTCCCAGCAACATACCATCTTTATTTCTGCAAAACATTATGCATTCATTTTGAGTCCCTCGTGTTTTTTTTACTCCTTGATAAAAATTTTTAACTTCTTTTTGGACATAGTTTTCTTCTATTATTTATAGTTGATTTTCCAGTGCTTTTCTCTTCTTTTGCCTACATAATCGCTTAGCTTCTCTTCTCTTTTCTTTATAAAACTCGTTACTTTTTTCTGTGTTGTTTCTAATATTTTCCATTTTTGCGTTGTTTCTCTGCTCTAGAATTCTTTTGCAGTCCTCATCAAACCATTGTTCTCTATTTTCTTTTTCTGCTTTCCCAATGCTAAGGTCTGCCGCTTCTATCACAGCTGCTTGTATTTGTTCCCATTCCTCATCTAGGTTCCCGGTCGTGATTCTTTCCAATCTCTTGTTTATCTCTTCCTCTGTTCTTTTTGCTACCTCTTTATCTTGGAGTCGCTCTAATTGGTATTTTTTCCGTTGTGTTCCTTTTCTTGTTATCTTGGGAATTTCTTGCTTAAGTTTGACTATTGTCAATATATGATCGCTATCCGCGTCTGCTCCTCTGTAACTTCTACAATTAGTCACAGATTTGTTGTGTTTTCTTTCAATGAGGACATGGTCTATTTGGTTTCTCGTTTTTCCATCAGGAGAGATCCAGGTTATTTTGTGTATATCTTTATGATTAAATTGTGTACTTACTATCTTAAGGTTATGTTCCATTGAAAGTTATATTAGTTTTTTGCCATTGTCATCACTTTCTTTATGTAGGCTTTTACCTCCTGTTATATTCATATAAATTTCTTCTCTTCCTACTTTCGCATTCATATCTCCCACAATTATTTTTATATCATATTTTGGTATTTTCCCAATTAGCGCACCGAGTTGTTCATAGAACTCATTTTTTGTTTCCATGTCTTTCTCTTCTGTAGGAGCATGTGCATTAATTATGCTAATTTTTCTATACTTTCCGCGAAATCTTAAATACCACAGTCTTTCTGATATTGCTTGGAAGTCAGTTGCTACTCGTCTTATTCTGTCTGATACTATAAAACCAGTCCCCAGGTATCTATTTGGCCCGCCGCTTTTAAAAGGGTACTTTTCCCAACTTTTACTATCTCACTTCCTAGTTGCTTGGTCTCTTGCAAGGCCATTATTTCGATTCTATATTTCTCTCGTATTTTATCTAAATTTATTAATGCTCCTTCATCGTAGGTCCCTCCTACATTCCATGTGCCCACTTTCAGTACATTTTCAATTTGTTTATTTCCTTTCTTATCTTCTTTTCCTTTTTCCGACTTCATCGTCCTTATTGTAGCCATGTCGTTACCATTTTTCTCATGTTGATTATTATTTTTTACTTTTTTGACCCCCCTGGTGCAGCTTCTCCTTTTTTTTATTTCGTATAGCTGCTCCTTCTCTTCATCCCATCTCCATTCTCTACCGTCTACTATTAACTTTTTGTATCCAATTCTTGCCATTTTTCCTTTTTCTCTTTCTTCTTTCGCCACCTTGCTTAATTGTTTCTGTATTTCTTTTTCTTTCATAGTTAGGTCACTGTTTATGTAAATGCGTTCGTTGTGGTTTTTTAACTTTCTCTTGTTTTTCAATATGTCCATTTTTTCAGTCATTGTTTCCGTTTCTATAACACAGAGATTCTCTCCAATTTTTGTGGCGTTCCTTAATTTCACTTTAACTTGCAGTTCTCTGACTAGGAAATTTTCCATTTCTCCTCTAATGTTTCTATCGTCGTTTGTGTCCATTTTTAATCCTGATATTATCAGGTTTTTCTTCTTACTGTATTTTTCTATGTATTCGATTCTTTCCTGTAGTTGCTTTACTTCTCTTTTCAAGTTCTGATTCTCTTGCCTCATTTCCATTAATTGCTTATTGTTTTCGGCTTGTTCCTTCCTGACCTGTTTTATTTCATTCATCATTTCTTCATTTTTCTCCATAAGTTCTTTCATCATTCTAATCATGACTGCATTTGTATCTTTGTCTGCTTCATTTTTCTGTTGTGTTCTCTTTGCTTTTTTACTTCTTTCAAAACTGTCATCGTTTCCTTCCGTTCTCTTCCGTTTAGTTTTTTCGTCTGTTTCTACCTCGCTTCCAGTTTCGCTTCTGTGCTCACTCATTGTGTTTTTATTTAGAGACCTTAGAGACCTAATTCTGTATTTACTTATTACTATGTATTAATATTAATGTTATTTTATTTATTAATTATTTAATTTTTAAATTTTTATTTTACTTTTAAAATTATTTAAAAATTGTTTAATTATCGGTTATTTATTTATATCAACAATAATATTTCGACTCTGTATTTTTGGATAGGTGCAAAAAACTTGAATTTATCTATTAGTCATTAACACTGCGAAAAGAAGCAACGGCTAGTCGCCCCAGCGGACCGTGACTTTTTATCAGTGCCAAAAAACTTAATGATAATTATTGTTTTACTGTTAGTAATTTAAAATATATTTTTATTAAAACTAGGTTAGGTTAATAATGGTTGGATCTTACTTTTAAAGTTTTTATTTTGATTAACAGCTCTTTTTCTTTTTGCATTCTTAACAAAACACCCTCATCATTAGTAATGTGGTCGGTATAAGATATTTTCAGGATTTGACGATAAAGCCACATTTCAAAAGCCTCAATTTTTTTGCAGGTGGCGTCTGTGAGAGTCCACAACTCAACTCCGTACAACAGTATAGGAAAGATATAACATCGAATAATCTGACTTTTATGGGTATCGACAAATCATGACATTTGAATAATCCTGCTATTTTTTGAAATGCAGATCTTGCTTTCTCTATCCTACATTTGATTTCTATGGAATGGTTCCAATTTTCATTGACGTTCGTACCACGGTTGGTGTATGCTGGTGTTGCTGTTCATTCTTAGAAATCATCATACATTTTGTTTTCTTAGTGTTTATTGAAAGTCTGTATCTCTGACTGACTTCTGCGATTCTGTTCATTAACTCCTGGATGGCTTTAGAACTGTTAGCGAATACCACCGTGTCGTCTGCGTATCTCATGTTATTGATACATTCCGTTAATTCGAATTCCGTCTTCAACATCATCCACTGCTTCTTGAAAGATTTCGTCAGAGTAGATGTTAAACAGTAGTGGGGATAGTATACATCCCTGACGGACCCCACGTTTGATTTTGATATCTTCGGATTCTCCTGCCTCTGTCCGGATAGAGATAGATGATGTTTGATTCGAGTACAGATTGCTGATAATCCTTAAATCACAGGTGTTTATTCCAATATTGGTTAATATCTCCATCAGCTTGTCGTGCTTTACTGTAGCGAACGCGTTATGGTAATCAATGAAACATGCATAAATATCGCAATTTACGTCTCTTCGTCGTTGAAACAGCACTTGTATACTAAATAGAGCCTCTCTTGTACTCACTGCATTTCGAAAACCAAACTGTGTTTGGCTGATTTTTTCTTCGCACAGTCTATATATCCTTTGATGTATAATTTTTAGAAATAATTTTAATATATGGCTCATTAAGCTGATGGTTCGGAAATCACTGCAGGATACAGATTTTGTTTTCTTTGATAAAGCAATAAACGTCGACTTCAACCATGTTCTTGGTATTACTCCGCTTAAATATATGTCGTTCAGTGGCGGCTTTTCTTTATGTGCTGCTGAGCTGCAGAACTACCAAACAACCATAGCAAATCTTAATTATTAAAGAATAATTAATATAGTTTTATTTCAAATCTGCCATATTATCATATTAAACATCAACTGTTAATAATAATTCACCAACAACGATGATTAATATTATTTTTTTTACGTATTTACTCCTCTAGTGAAACCGTATAATTTTTTTACGTATTTGGTGCTCCAGTGAAGCAATCTTTTTACGTATTTGCTGCTCCAGTGAAGCCGCGTCGATAACAACCGCAACCGATACACTGGCAGCGGTAAAATGCATTTATTAGGCAAACGGCGATCTTAGCCGATGTGCTTCGGCAATCGGCTGATTAACGGCTTCGGAATTGTGTTTGCGAGCTGCAATTCACGACAGTTATTCGTGACCGTTGCATCTGTGCCGTGTTTAGAAATTCTTAGGTTACAATTTTGACTGTAGAGAAATTCCATGACTGAAGACCGACTTGTAGCATTAACCATGTTGTCAGTAGAAAAAACACTTATAAAAGAAATACCAAACTTTAATGAAAAAGTTATAGACAAGTTTGCTTTAAAAAAATCGACGAATCGAGCTTATTTATAAAAAAAAATAATATATTTGGCTCTGTGTGTAGTTAGTTCGTAAGACCCTATAATGCAATTATTGTTGTGGCGATTTTGTTTGTAGTGTTTTTTCGTTTGCATTCCTTAGTTTCGCGTATTTATCGATAAAATTCTACTAAAAACATAAACTATAATAGCCACTTTACACGATGCAAGTAATTGCGCAATTAATTGCACAATTTCTTGCGCAAGAACTTGTGCAATAAGTTGCAACTAACTTTCTGCAATAAAGTGATTACACGGTGCAAACAATTGCATAAACTGACATGAAATAGACAGAAACTTTACAAAATAGCATAAATTTTAGGTTATGTTTGTTTTTACAAATCAAATGTAATTTTTTGAGTAGAATTATCAGATATTAGATTAAAGATGTTAGATTATAATTTGAGACAATTATAATATTATGTATTAAGTATAACAAAATCAATTAATACCTAATCCAAGTATGTAATACATATTATTCATTTACAAAAGGAAACAAGTTGTAAGAAATAAAATAGTTTTTTTTAATCCCTATGTTGCATAATTAAAGTTATTCACCTGAATAATATTATCTGTGAAGCTTGAAATTGGTAAAAAGTTCCTCTAGTTTTGTTAATAAATTGTTTGGTTTGAAATTTAAGATGACAGAAGTTCAATGTCATCAAAATCTTTTATTTGTTGACAGCAGAAAAGTAAAAACAAACACTGTAGCCTTAAAAGTTACTAAAAATATAACCAAATTGCAGAAAAAATTGCATGAAAAATAGGACATGTTCTATTTAGCTGCAACTTATTCTTGCAGCAAGGAGTTGCAGCTTTTCTGTGCAATTCGCGTATGACACGATGCAATTTCTATTGCTGCAAGAAATTGTGCAATTAATTGCGCAATTAGTTGCATGGTGTAAAGTGGCTATAAAACAATTACTAGTGTGCCATAATGTACCATTGCTATTTTTGATATAATTGGATTTATCTTCAATTTGAAAAGAAGAAAATCGGTAAGTTCTTTATTATTTTTTAATAGATATATAATGAATAAATATATGGTGTAAAATATCAAACTAAAAGCCTCGTTGTAAAATACAACGATTAAAAGATATTGAATTAAAAAAAACCAAAAAATACTGCAGAACTACCAAATTTTTGAGTCACCAGCCGCCACTGATGTCGTTAAATACTTTGGTTAGGCGTTGAGTACAGTCGGTGTTAAATAATTTTATAAGTTCAGCATATGCATTGTCAGGTCCAGGAGTTTTGCCATCTTTTAGTTGTGATATTGCTCTTTCCAGTTCATCTGATGTGATTGGTAAGTGGTCATCACATATTTAGGATGGAGGTTGTTCAAATCTAGTATCATCAAAAGAGTTCCTGTATGTATTTTGTCCATATGCAGATTTCTTAATTTCTGTCTTTGATGATGTTCCCCTGTTGGTCTAGCAATTTGCTAGCTGTGTTGGATTTCTGAAGACCAACTGCTTGTTTCACCTTTTTATGCATGTTAAACGTATCATGTTTTTGTTCTAACTACTCTCTCTCTTTACACTGTGATTTTAACCAACTTTCTTTGGCCTTTCGTATTTCAGTTTTTATTTGTCTCTGAATCGTGTTGTACATTATTTTGTTGTTTTTTGATTTTCTTCTTTCTTCCATAAGTTGTAGTATATTGCCATTCATCCAAATTTTTCTCATCTCTTTAGCACTGAAGAGCACGAAGCCGTTGACCGGTAAATGATGGATTGCTTATCCCAGCAAACACTCGGACCTCAGAGCCTCGTTAGTTATCTAGCAGGATGTACCAGATGACCATGATCTAGATCATCATACTAGCAGGTGAAGTTGACATTTGAACGGGAGAGGCGATCACGATCCCTTAACATCCTGAAATACTACATCATGTAATTATCCAAGGTAAGATAGAGGGAAAGCCCGGTCCCGGACGAAGGAAAACATCCTGGCTTAGGAACCTTCGCCAGTGGTATGGAGTAAGCACTATTTAGGTCAGCTGTGGACAAAGTAAAGATTATGCGACTGATCGCCAATGTTCTGGGAGGACAAGGCACTTAAATAAGAAGAAAAAATAAGGAACAGCATGTTAAGAAAGCTAACGGAAAGTAAATGGGGTGCATATCCTAGAGTCTTAAGAACAAAGGCACTGGCACTGTGTTTTTAACTACTGAATAAACGTCCCTCATTTGGAGGAGACCTCATCAATCTTCGGGCAGCCAGAAGTTTGGTCGTTCAGAGAGAAAAAAATATGCGCTCTCTGAGGAAATCCTAATAAGGATTAAAACCGGTCAGAATGGTTTTGGCGTTCTCTGAATTAACCAAAAATAAGACGGCTCTTGTTTCCTGTTACTACGAAATAATTATTTATTTATGTAAATTTTACTCCCTATTTTGAGTATGGGGGACTAATATTTGCTGGAATCTTACCAGCTGGACAGGCTGGAAGTGAGATGCAACTATTTAGATCCCCTCGGCCTTTTTTGCTCCGGCAATTCGTTGGTTTGCAACTTTTAGAAACCAGGTGTTACCAGAAGATTGGTCCCAATAGTTTTATTTTTAATATTATTTTTAATTTTAATAAAGGTAAAATTTACACTAGGGATGGCAGTTGTTGACAAAAAAACCGGTTATTCCAAAAACCGGCTTTCAGTTTTTAATCAATAGCAAATACTCAATATTAAAATTTAGATTTTTGCTGCACTTTAGATTTGCTCAATATTCCTCCCGAAAAATTCCCCAACCATTTCAACCTAAAAATTTTCCCAGGCGCTTTCAAATTACCCAGGGCCGTGGACAGAAAAATCGGGCCCGGGGGAAGTGACTCGAGGGCCCCTGCCTGTATTGAGTAAAAATGGCCCTATTTTCTCAATCACTTAGTTTTACTACATAACTTAAAAATTGACATTTATTTTATTAACTTACTGTATGTACCATTAAAATTATGAAACCATATTGTCACAGTGGGATATCGAATAAAATGGAGCCAAATTAATTGATAAAACAGTTTTTCGTGTATTAATTCTTTATTACAATGTAAAGTAAAGTATATACATTATTTTATAACCTTATTCTAGTAACGCTCTGCGTGCTTTTACTAAAGCGAACGAATTTATGATTTCACTGAAATTAACTTTTCTCGCTAATTCAGCTTCTAGGCAAAGCATTGCGAGTCCTGCAACACGCATTTGTGAAGAACAAGAGCGATGAAAATGTTTTACTCTTGAAAGAACGCTCAGCACTGGTGAAGGATACTGGCAAAGTACAAAAAATTCGCAACGCGACGCAAATGTTAGGAAAGAGTACATCCAGATTCTTAACATAAATTTCATTTAACAAAACGAAAGGCATGGTATGACCTTTGAAATTCGCTCCATGAATGTGAGACAGATGAATCAATTCATTTGACAACTCGTCAGCTACGTCAGTCGGATATTGCTGCAAAAAAATTTTTTGCACTTTTTCGTATGTGGTCTTCATCTAACAGTGGAAATTTCCACAAGAAAGATAAAGTCTTGTTCAACTTTTTCACAGCTATAAATCGATTGTTGATGCCCGCTATTACAGAATCTAGGATAACGTAAAATGTATTTATTTTGAATTATGTTTCTTCTACTACAGTTTGAAAAATTCCTTGTGTTTCGTCGTCTGTCAATTTTGTTAACCTTTTCTTGTGTCTACCTAACGGCAATGTTGACGAAGTGTTCTCTAATCCGCCTGCAACTAGCTTGCATTCTTCTAAAATTATACTCCATCGATCGCGTAAGAACTGCAAATCGGTGAGCAAACTCGATAGATTGTATACTTCGACATCAATTGTAGCATCTCTGTACTGAAGAACAAGGTTTACTTCATTAATCGAACTCAAGACCTTTGACCATATTGAAGACATCAAAACACATTCGAAACCGCTGATGTATTTTAAAATGCCATCTACGTCCCTCCTAGTTTCTGCAGTCAAATTTAATGTTTTCAAATTTTGCAATGCCTCTGTTATTCCGGATATATGATGTGCAAAAGGTTTTACAGCCTCAATTCTAGCAGACCACCTTGCCTCCGATAAACGATGGAGTGAGCAGGGTATTTTACTTTTTAGAATTTCCCAACGCTGTGGGCTACTACTAAAAATATTGAAACATTTTTGTATCACACCAAAAAATGTAATCGCTTTAGGACAACACTCAGCTGAATCTACTCCACACAAGTTCAAACTATGAGCTCCGCAGGGTTAATAGGCGGCCTGAGAATTCTCACGAAGTATATGACTTTGCGCTCCTTTATATTCGCCACTCATATTTTTACCATTATCATAACCTTGCCCCCGACACTCTGATAGGGGAATTTCATATTTTCTTAACGTTTCACAGATCAGCTTCGCGATTGCTTCGCCTGTTTTTTTATTACAATCAACAAAATTCAAAAAACGCTCTTGTATTTTGAATGCTTTCTTCTCAATGTCAAAGTCGAGGTATCTTAAAATAAAAGTGGTTTGTT
Source organism: Diabrotica virgifera virgifera (assembly GCF_917563875.1). NCBI lineage: Eukaryota > Metazoa > Arthropoda > Insecta > Coleoptera > Chrysomelidae > Diabrotica > Diabrotica virgifera. The sequence continues at coordinate 72,660,709 of NC_065449.1, read as the reverse complement.
TAACGTGAGATGAATCTGGTGTTGCGTCAACAATGATCGTGTAATATTTAGCTTTCTCTCGCTCTTTTAAGATAACTGATCGTACATGATCAGCGCACAATTGAATAAATTCATTCTGAATGTCGGGTGAAAGATAGTGAACCTGAAGACGTTTATGTTGATTTTGGAAAAGTTTCACTCTTTCTAAATGTCCACGTAGTAGTGGATCGTAGTTCTAGAAGTTCTAGAATTCCTAGAAAATTGCCATTGTTTCGGTCACCAATGAGATGGCTTTCTCCCCTTAAAGCGAGACCTCTTTCCCCCAAAAACAATATAGTATCTAATACTTTAGCTAGAATTTCGCGCCATTTTGAACTTTCAGCACTAATTTGTTCGCACAAAAGGTGATTGATGGTAGACTCACTGTGACTCCGCATTTGTACCTCACGCCACCTAACGTAACACTGCATATGGTCTTTGCTATTTTCATGTAGTTTTAACTTTTCGTACAACTTTTTCCACGCTTGGTTTTTCGAATACCCACCTGGTTCACAAAGATGCTAACGATTTAAGGAAGTAGTACTAAATAAACGACATGGCAGACAATGAAAGGAACACATACTACGGCTCCAGACTAACCAGTCACGTTTAACCTTTTCGCCATTTGGTAAAATCTTGTGCAACAGTGAATTAGGAAAGGGCTCATTTAACTTATCACACGGAAAAACTTCTGGCAGTTCTTCATGACCTCGGTGAATTACTTCTTCAACTAATTGGGAACATATGAATTCTGTGGTTGCGGTGCCAATATCGTAATTGTTAAGCTTCTTATTATTTTGAGATTTCGACTGTTCATTCAACACGGGCTTTGGAGGTGTCAAAAGCGCATTGACGCTGTCATTGAATAATTCCTCAGTTTTCTCCGCAGACTCTGGGGGTTCCTCAGATTGTTTACAGAGTGGAGTATTTGTGGGAGAAGCGTAAGATGTACTGGGTTGCTCAGGATCGGTTTTGTTGTTTGGTACAGAAATGATTTTTGGTCGAAATTAAAATTGGAGAGTTTACCTTGTCCTTTTTGTGAATTTATTCGTTTTTGATCACGTTCGACACGTTGCTTGCGTTTTTGTGCACCAGATTTATGATTATACATTGCTAACCTAAAAACAAACAAAAAAATGTGAAGAACGAATGGGTTACCTATCTTCAGTGAGATAGATGAATTTAGGTGCCAAACAAAGAGTTGTTGCAATCGACGCTCTTCGGCAATAGCCGATCTGCTCAACATCTACTTCTATGGCCAAGTATAGTTAGTGTGTAACTATAATTATTGAATGTTCGTCTTGCCCAAAAATACCGATTATATCAAACGATTAATTTATTACAGTTATGAACTTAATGAATAGGAGTCTCTCAATAGATTTCTCTAGAATTGATATTTCTGAACTAAGCTCCTATTATAAACAATGCACAAGATTACATAAAAATATCTCGTCGTAAAATAGCAAAATGGCATCTAACGCCAACATTAACTAATCTTCGAGATTAATTATTACAAAAGTCTTGTTCATTATCACTTTTTGAAAGAATTACACGGCATTAAATTTCAACTGTAACTATACTTTTAATTGTACATCTTAATCTTCCCCGTATACCTATTTTTATTTCGACTAGTACTAGTAGACATGCATCGCAATATATAGAAACGAGCTTTCGGATTATTTTATTTATTGCTTGCACTCATTAACATATATACGAAATATTGGGCTAACCACATAAACACAAAAATAATAATACATATTATGAACTTACCGAATTAATGAGCTCTACGCCAAGAAGAAAATTATTATGCCGCTCCTGCGTGCAACAGTGGAAAGGAACACTTACAGGTACGTCTATTCGTGCGAGAGTCTGATCGAAGAAAGAAAGAAAGAAGCAAGCGACCGGCAGGCAAGGCAGGCATTAGGTGTCTCTTTCTCTCTTTCTCTCTCTATCACTCTCGCCTGTCCGCTCGCCCGCGCATAGTATCTGAATGGCATTATTGCTAGTACTTAAGATATCAAACTTAATGTATTTAAAAAACCGGGCCCCTTTGAAAACTCCGGGCCCGGGAGGAAACACCCCGGTCCCCCCCCCCCCTTGTCGCCAGGCCTGAAATTACCCTAAAGTGGGTGATACACACGCGATAAAGTACGCGAACTTATGGCTCGCGACCTTTTTCGCGCGTGTATCACTGCAAGTACGCGTACTTTAAGTCCGCCGAGTAAGTACGCCGTCGATCCAACAAGTTTGAAATCTTACTCGTAACCCGTACGTGTATCACGGCCGCGAGCCACGAGCCTCGAGCCATCATGTTATTGCGTTTAAAATTACACTTATATTTTCACTAATTAAGCAAATTGCCTAGAAATAATTCAGTCGTTTATTGTTGAAAGGAGACAAGTTACATTTTATAAGTTTGGAGAAAACAGTAAAACACCATTTTATGCTATGCTAAATTATTTTTGATTATTTGTTTTTGAGTAAACCTAATTATTTATAGGCTGTTTTATCCTCCTGATGAAAATATTACCCTCTTATCTATGAAATTTTGTTTGTAACCCACACTTTTCGATTTCGTCTTTTTTTATTAGTATTAAAAATAGGTATATATCACGATAGGATACAATACGAAGTATATAATTTTATCATATTATGATATCGGCGACCGCGATCTTTAAAACCGCGTACTTTAAGTCTGCCATGTCTCACCGACAACGAGCCGAGTAAGTCCGCGATCTTTAAACCCGCGTACTTAAAGATTGCGTGTGTATCATCCACTTAAAATTGGGCGAAAGTACCCCAATCTGGCAACACTGGACCCGTCGCTCGTTGTAAACGGAGGCTGCATGTATTACGTTGTCAATTGGGATATACCCAAAAGTTATTATCCTACCGATCTATCGAAATGTCCCTTGGATCTACCGAGTTTAAAAAATATCAAAATGCACTTATATTTTACTTAAAAATAAATTTGATAACCCAATTCATCTTTAATGTCTATTACCATCAAAAAAATTTCAGTAGTGTGTTTAATACGTTTGTATAATACCTTTAATTCCTAAAAATTATGTATCTATTGTTTAAAAATTACATAATGGAGATTCCTAATCGTAGTTCGGTATTCACAATCATAACATACAAGAGTCACAATACTTAAGTATAAACAATTATATTATTAGATGATGGTTGGAATATCGATTTCAAGCAGATCAATAATTACAGTTTTATGTAAATATTATCATCTAAATAAATTTTGACTTTTACAAGCCAACTTAAACTTGTATGTGAACTTGTAGTCCTTCAGTGATATAATCTGGAAATGTTCACTACTGGCTCGACAGTTTGGAATGGACTTTACTTAAGGATTGTTTTTGTTTTCAATAAGACAGTCCAGTACATCATCGTCCTTTCCACAAAGTGGCTCGATAATTTTACTACAGTATTTTGAAATATAAGGATTCAATTCCACTCGTTCAACTTCGATCTCAGTAAAAGATTCGGCGATATCCTGACATTTTTCTTCTAGAAACATATTCCCAAACTATAATAAAATTTAATTGTTTCATAAAAGATGATATGACACTTTCCTCCAATTCTTTGTTAGTAAATAAAACGTGAATTATGGTTGTTTAGGTTAATTACTTCGAATATTATTAATTTATAATAATATGATGAGTATCGAAAATAGATAGAAATCTCTTCATTTTTCTCTGAATCATTATTTTTTTCAGAGGTAACTTATTCGGTTTTTCACGGGTTATTATTACTTTAAAAAGAAAAAACCGGTTATAGCCGGGACAAAAAAACATTGTTGCGAATTAAAAAAACCGGTTTTAGGTTATAAGCGGTAGGTTTTTCCCATCCCTAACTTACACTCATAAATGGTAGATTTTCTTTTGAACGATAATAAAACAATTTAATGTTAAAAATAAAATATAATTTAAAATCGTTTCATATAGAGCAACGTAATTAGTTCTTAATATTATCATGTATCCACTGGAGATATTGCTGTACTTTGGTATATACTGTAGGAACAGTATCTCCACACTTTACTGGCCCAAAAGATCTTATTCCTTCCAAAACGTAGGTGTTTTTGGCAGTTAGTCTAACTAGCGAACTTCCACTTACGCCTGCAAAAAATAAAAAAAAAAGGTTACTGTAAATATATCTGCTTGTGCTTTTTTTAAACTAAACGATATAGGCCAGGGTAATAAGCCAAAAATATACCTTGTTCGTGTCACTCGAACAGCCAGGGTACTGAAGCGTTTTTTCGACAGGTAATACCTATGAGAACAAATTGTAACTATTTCCTGTTTAGGATCTGGCGGCCATTTTTATTTATAAACAATTTATTGTCAAAAAACGGAATTTTTCCTTTTTTTTTTCAAATCAAGGGAAAACAGTGGACCTTATGTTTACTTTAGAACAAACATCTTCGACAGCATGGAAAAAGCTTTAAAATGACGTATTACGAAGGTTGATATACTTATTTATTGTTAATATAATTGACAAAATTCTAAATTGCAAAAAAATTAATTTTGCAATAACTATTGTCAAAATTAATGTACAGCTTTGAAATTTTTGTCAAATGAGGATTCTTCGGTGCGTATTATGGGACAAAAATTTCGAAGCGAATAATTCAATTGTTTATATTTTATTCAAATTGTTTATCCCAGAGAGCTTTTTTTGCAATAACATAAGTCAGAAAAACATAATGTTAGAACCATTCTGCAGGTGTCAAATGAAAGAGCATAAGATAAGCTTTCAAACTTATTTAAAAAAGTTAATAAAAAATGTACTTATTAGTAATAAATAATTATGCAAAAGTCTCGTCAATTTTTTGTTATAAACAATTCGAATAACTTTCTTGTTATGGCCGGTAGAACATTTTTTTTACACATTCTAAAAGATGGCATTTTTACACGAACTATAAGAAAAAATAAGTTAGCCTTATTTAGGGCCAAAGTTAGCAACATTTTTTTTTCATAGCTAATTTGTTTATAATATATAAGGATCCAAAATAGCGCTCTTTCGCTTACAAAGACACGAAGTATTAAAACAAAATTTTGGTTTTATTTTCTCTTCAAGGGAGTCGTCAATAAAGCTTCAAAAATGAAGTACAAACGCGACCCGCTTGCAACCGACGAAGTAGAAGCATACAATCCGTGAGACCTAAAATTGAAATATCAACTTCAAAATCCTACAGTTTTTATATCTTAGGAACCAACCAATGGATTTTAATGTTTTTTTTTAATTTGTATGTACTTTTAGCGTACTTTACAAATATGGAGTCAGTTGATCCATAAATTATGAAATAAACAATTTAATTTGTTTAAAAAAAATATTTTTTTCAAAAATTTTTTTTTCGTGTTTTAGGTGCACAACCATAATGTTATGTATGTAATAATTATTGATAAAAAATGGTAATAAATATATATACAGAGTGAGTCTGAAATTTGGAATAAATTCAATAGTTCAAATACTGATTGTTTTTTTGAAAACTACTCATACCTGTTAATTAGCCTTTCAAATCTAAATTTTTTACATACAATAATATTGTATGTAGGATGTCCCAATTTAAAGATATGATGTCATCGTTGATTTCTTAACACTAGAAAGTCGGGCTTAGCTTACCTACCTAGACAGCCGGAAGGGATCATTTTGGCCCCACGTTCTTTAATCAATTAAAACTCAGTTTAAAGAAATTAAATCTACTCCAGACGATAGAATCTGATTTTATTTTTTACTTTCATTGTTTAACACATTCGCTGCCTATCACAAAACATTCGGAATACCATACAGTTTGCAGTTTTTGATATTTGCCACACATTGCCTTGTTACAGCTGCGGCAATGATTGGAAGTATGATTTCCATTTCAAAATATTTTCAACTGATATTTTTGTCGTTTTTGTATAGTAACAGTGATAGTTGTTGGTAGACCTGGTGTTGCTAGGCGAAGTTCCAGATTTCGGGAGCAAGGTATGGGGCCCATAATTCTTCACACAGCCGAAGAATAAACTTACAAAGACTGAGACTACTTTCAGTTATTTCTTTATAAATAATCCATGCAATTATTGCTTCCAAGTCAAGAGTATTATAAAACACGTACATAGGCCATCGTCTTGAAGTTACTTTTGTAGTATGAAGACGCGTCATTTGGTCCTCTACACCCACAATTGTATCTTTGTGTTCACCAACAATTTTATCTTTATTACGTAGCTGATCAGTACCAGTATAAGGGTAACCATTTACAATAAACATACATAAATATAATTTTACCCATCCGACAGGAATTTGAAAGCAAGGCTCGTCGAATTTCCCAGAAAACGATAATAATTTACACAGGGCCAATTCGGCCCCTTTAGACTTCTATGGTAGATTTGTTAGAAAAACCATTTAATAAATTTAGTAAACAATATTTTTTTGTGGTAAATAAGTATTTGTATCATAATATTAAAAGTCATAAAATATGAAATTATTAATGCCTTAAATAAAAAAACTACAATAACTTTAAATCGCAACAGGGGCCAAATTCGCCCCTTTGACTTTCTAGTGTTAAATAGCAAAACTGTTATTTTGATAGCTATTTAGATAGGGCATGTAAAGTTATACATTACTGCAAAATATCAAATTTTATTTACTACCATTTACAAGATAATAAAAATTAAAATTATGTCTGTAATTTGGGATTAAGAGGAAACAGTAGCGATCAACAGGTAGCAAAAACGCGTTCCAAGATTGCGGCTGTAATTTTGAATATTTTTTCGAGATATTTGGCACACGTATTCGTTATCTAATAAAGAATGGCGGTACAGAGCCCAATTTGAAAAATATATTAATACGTGGAAATTACTCTGTAATTAAATACGATATTAAAAAACGAGCCTGTACCGCCATTAAGAAGAACAAAAAAATACACTTTCTTCAAATAAACTTTTTTATCCGATGCCTAGATTTTGTGTCATTTTGGAACTACTAATGAAATAAAAAATTTTAGTAGTTCCAAAATAACACAAAATCTAGGCATTGGATAAAAAATTTTATTTGAAGAAAGTGTATTTTTTTGTTCTTCTTTATGGCGGTACAGGCTCGTTTTTTTAATATGGTATTTAGTTACAGAGTAATTTCCACATATTAATATATTTTTCAAATTGGGCTCTGTACCGCCATTCTTTATTATATTACGAATACGTGTGCCAAATATCTCGAAAAAATATTCAAAATTACAGCCGCAATCTTGGAACGCGTTTTCGCTACCTGTTGATCGCTACTGTTTCACCTTAATTTAATAGTTAAAATACTATTTTTTTTTTGAAAAATACTCAGACCTGTCGATTAGTATTTCAAATTGATTTTTTTACATACAGTAATAATGTATACAGAGTGTCCCAATTTAGAGATTTGAAATTATGGTATATTATCTTGTAAATGGTAGGGAATAAAAAATTGATATATTGAAGTTATGTATAACTTTACACACTCTATCAAAATAGCTATCAAAATAACAGTGTTTCCATTGAAGAAAATCAACGATAACGTCATATAGCCTAGGTCAATTAGGGTCAAAATTGGCAACATCTTTTAAAAATTCATAGCTAATTTGTTTATAATAAATAAGGATCGAAATTAGCGGTCTTTCGCTTTCAAAGACACGAAGTATGTATTAAAAAAAATTGGTTTTATTTTCTCTTCAAGGGAGTTGTCACTAAAGCTTCAAAAATGAAGTACAAACGCGACCCGCTTGCAACCGACCAAGTAGAGGCATAAAATCCGTGCGACCTAAAATTGAAATATCAACTTCAAAATCCTACAGTTTTTTTGTATCTTTGGAGCCAACCAATGGATTTTATTTTTTTTTAATTTGCATATACTTTTAGCGTACTTTACAATTGTGGAGTCAGTTGGTTCGTAAATTATAATAAACAATTGAATTTGTTTAAACAAAAAAACATTTTATTAAATTTTTTACCGTGTTTTAGGTGCACAATTATAAATGTAAAACGCTGTACTTATTTGAAAATAAAAAAAAATATTGTTTGTTTTTATACTAATTTCCTACCATTTTCACATATATTTTTAATTTAACACTAGAAGCACTAGAGCGGTCATTTTGACTGCTTTCTATTTTTGACCCTCTGTATTACTTATTCCTAGTTGTTTTAGAAAGTTGATAATTTAGGTCTTTTTGTAGATCTACTTGAAGAATATAATTCCTCCTTTACAGGTACTTATTATAATTACTCTTTGAGATGTGTTAATATATACCTAGAAGCACCAGGGCGGTCATTTTGACTGCTTTCTATTTTGACCATCTGTATTACCACTTATTCATAGTTATTCTAGAAACTTAACAATTTACGACTTTGTAAGGATTACAAGTTCTCTTTTGCAGGTAGGTACTTAGTGTAATTAGTTGTTGAATATGTTGATTTCTACCTAGAAAAAATGCGGTCCTTATTAGGCCGATGTCAGATTATGCGTTTTGACCGGATGCGTTTCCGCCGCATCCGGTGAAAACGCATAGTGTGACAGATCGGTCCGGTTGCGTTGGAAACGGATGCGTTTTGAGTCACCGGTACGCGCTTACAAACTGCACCAGACTAAACGCATAGTGTGACAGGTCGGTCCGGTTGCGTTGGAAACGGATGCGTTTTCACCGCATCCGGTCAAAACGCATAATGTGGCATCGCCCTTACGCAGGAGAAGTACCATATCTGAGCGATGATCAACAGATAAATTTGCACTTGCGTCGGCAATATGGAACTTACTTATAGAGAATTGTATATTTTGCTACTAGACCAGGGCCCATCTGTAAAAATATTAGTACATTTGGACGTTGAGAGGTGACTCAAATTTTTTTGCAGAAATTGCTTGAAAATAAATCAAATAATAATATTTGAGTTATCCTCCCTCTCAAAAAGGTCCGGAACAATGTTTAAATAATCAAAATGTCAAAAAATTAAGGAAAAATTCGATTTTTTTCTTGGTTTTTTGATTATAACTTTAAAAGTGTTCATTTCCGAGAAAAGTTGTACAAACATAAAAGTTGCGTAATTAAATTTCCTACAATATAGAACTGGTTAAAAATTTAAAAAATAGTCACCCTTGTTGCAAAATAGCAATAATTGTGAAAAAAAAACATACAAAAACAAGTATTCGTATTTTACGTTTTTCAACCATTTATGCTACACTTAGGACCTTCATATTTCATCCTGAAAAACTTTATGATACAGTAAAACAATACTGTAAATTTCATTAAGATCAGTTCAATAGATTTTGCAAAATAAATTTTGAAATCCGGTTTTCGTAAAAAAAATTCATTTTTTCAAAATGTTACAGGACTGAAAATAAAGCAGATAGCAAGTTGAAAATTTTTTTGCTTATAGAAGTGTACTGTACCTTTCATTTGCAATTTTGAAAAATTAAAATCGAGTAACACCACGGCGTCAGGAATTTTTTTAAATAAACATTAATTATTGGTGTTACGCGCAGGACAGCGGATAGTTTGCTCTGATTGGGCATTCCAATGACCTTTGATAATGATTGATACATTTTAATTTTTATTACATTTCGATATAAATAAATAAATTTGTTTATTGCAAAATAAAAACACCTACTCTATCCTTTGAAATAACACTTTTATTAGCAAAAACTTTCTTTGTTCATATATTTTAACTTAAATAATAAAAGTTTATTATTTTTAAACATATGCAATTGTTTAAACAATATTTCACATACAATAATAAAATTAGTTTGATTTTTGTGGAATTAAAATATTAAAATACAACAAAATATAGAGTAAGAAAATAATATATTATACAGGGTGTCCAGAAACTCTACCGACAAACGAAGACAGGAGATTCTTCAGATAATTTTAAGATAATTTAACCCAATTCACTTAGTCCGAAAATGCTTCCTAAGGGAGCTAGAGCTCTTTGAAGATGGCGTCTTATAATTAGTTTTTCTTAATTTCCTCCAGAACGCTTCTATTTAGAAAAACAAAAATTGGTAAGAATATTTATTTTCATGATATAAATCTAATCCATCCATTGCAAATTTCTAGTACCGATCATAGGCGTCCGTCTTGGGTAGGGCAACCGTTATTTTATCGCATAACTTTTTTATCTTTAACTTTTATGCATATCTGACACTGGATTATTAAATTGTGAAGTATTCTAGTACTAAAAGGTACTCTTGATTTAAATCGGTAGGACACACCGTTTTCTAGAAAAATCAATTTTAAAATTTTTCGCTTTTTGAATTAAAAAAAAATTTAAAAAAAAAACTGTTTAGAAAGACGAAAACCGGTACATTTATTTATATTCTAGAGATAAATCGATTTCATTAATTGCGAATTTCTAGTACTAGTCATAGGCGTCCGTTTTGGGTAGGTCAACAGTTATTTTATAGCATAACTTTTTTGTCTTGAATTTTTGAGCATTTTTGACACTAGATTCTTAAATTATGAGGTATTCGAGTACTAAAAGTTACTCTTACTTTGTTAGTAAAATACTTCGTTTTTTGTTGAAAAGTCTTTCAATTTTTTTTCAAATTTCAAAAACGAAAAACATTCAAATCGATTTTTCTAGAAAACGGTGTGTCCTACCGACTTAAAACAAGAGTACCTTTTACTACTAGAATAGAATACAATTTAATAATCCGGTGTTAAAAATGCATAAAAGTTAAGGACAAAAAAGTTATGCGATAAAACACCCGTTGCTCTACCCAAAACGGACGCCTGTGACCGGTATTAGAAATTTGCAATGGATGGAATCGATTGACCTCTGAAAAGTAAATAAGCATACCAATTTTCGTTTTTCTAAATAGAAGCGTTTTGGAGGTATTGAAGAAAAACTAATTTCATGACGCCATCTTCAAAGAGCTCTAGCTCCCTTACGAAGCATTTTCGGACTAAGCGAATTAGGTTAAATTGTCTTAAAATTATCTGAGGAATCTTCTGTCTTCGTTTGTCGGTAGAGTTTCTGGACACCCTGTATAAAGATTGGAAGAAATTTTGGTGGAAATCAACTTGTCTGAATCGAACACCGCTGTCCTGCGCGTAGCACCAAAAATTATTTTTTATTTCAAAAATTTTCTGACGCCGTGATAATTAATCGATTTTAATTTTGAAAATTGCAAATGAAAGGTACAGTAAACCTCTATAAGCAAAAAAAAATCAACTTGCTATCTGCTTTATTTTCAGTCCTGTAACATTTTGAAAAAATGAATTTTTTTTGCGAAAGCTGGATTGCAAAATTTATTTTGCAAAATCTATTAAACCGATCTTAAATAAATTTACAGTATTGTTTTACTGTATCATAAAGTTTTTCTGGGTGAAATATGAAGGTCCTAGGTGTAGCATAAATGGTTGAAAAACGTAAAATTCGAATACTTGTTTTTGTATGGTTTTTTCGCAAATATTGCTATTTTGCAACTAGGGTGACTATTTTTTAAATTTTTAACCAATTCTATATTGTAGGAAATTTAATTACGCCACTTTTATGTTAGCACAACTTTTCTCGGAAATGAATACTTTTAAAGTTATAATCAAAAACGGAAAAAAAAATCGAATTTTTCCTTCAATTTTTGACATTTTGATTATTTAAACAATGTTCCGGACCTTTTTGAGAGGGAGGATAACTCAAATATTGTTATTTGATTTATTTTCAAGCAGTTTCTGCAAAAAAATTTGAGTCACCTCTCAACGTCCATCTCAAAACAGATGCGCCCTGGACTATACACCTACAACTGGCTAAAATATATCTATCGACGAACAGCTTTTTCCCACAAATGCAAGATGTCACTTTACTCAGTACATGGTGTATAAACCCGATAAGTTTGAAATCAAATTCCGGCTTACAGCTAATGTCTAGTCAAAATATTTATTGCACGGATTTCCTTACCTACGGAAAGATGAACAACGACCAGACAATCAACTTCTAGGGGAACATGTAGTTATATTAGCCGTCTAATGGGCCCATTTATGAATAATGGGAGAAATGTCCCGATACATAAAAAGTATTACGAAAGAAGGCTACCAGCAGTACTGGAACAATAAACAAGTCAAGAAAGGATATTCCTCCGTCAATAAAAAACGAAAAGATGGAATTATACAAATCAAAAATTTTCATACACGAAGACTTGAGGTAACCAGTGAAATCAGGTGAACTAGAGAAAAATGATCAAAAATTTTCTAGCGCTGAATTTTCTATACTCAAACAATATCTAAATAGGCATAGACAAAAAGGATAAACCTAAAACCATTACCTACTACAACCATACAAAATACGGAGTAGACGTTGTCATCAGATGGCCATACAGTGCTCAACCAAATCAGCTTCAAGAAGATGGCCGTTGCAGGCTTTTTTTTAATATCTTAGATATGGTAGGAATAAATGCTTGCATTCTGTATAAGGAAGTTACTGGTTGTTAAATATCTGGGCAAACTTTCCTACTTCAGTTAGCAGAAGACTTGCGACAAGATCATCTGACTAAGGGCAACGGAAACAAATCAGAGATACAACACCTTAATCAAACAATAAACGTAGGCAGTGACAATATCTCGGGCATGTGATGCGGAGCGAGAAGTATGGCATCCTATGACTCATAATTCAAGGAGGGGTAGATAGCAGAAGAAGCATCGGAAGAAGACGAATTTCATGGCTGAAGTTTGGATGCAGCTCCAAACAACTATTCAGAGCTACTGACTCAAAAATTAAAATAGCTATGACGATTGCCAACCTCCGTAGCGGAGATAGCACCTGAAGAAGAAGAAGTGGAAAACTGGGAACTAAAATAAAACATGTGAAAGTCATATACCTATGTAAAATTTTGTGTGTAGGTCTTACAAGCAAAATTAAAAAAAAATTGTTACTACATAAATTGTGCTTAAATAATTAAATAATTTATTTAAATTAACTAAATGTCTTTTGTTAGTAGGTATTAACTCAATGTAGGTTTTCTTTTTAATTAAAAAACGATACGAAAACGACTAGCGATAGAAAATTATAATACCCGTCATCTTGACCGCTCCGGTGCTTCTAAGTATGCAAAAATGTTGGTGCTTCTAGTGTTAAGGCATGTTATTTTTAGCTAATGCCTCGACAACTATTGGCCATTGGCATGGTAGGTACAGTGAATTTTTGCAGTCAGGTACCTAGTGTCATGTGTAGTGTGTGTTGAGTAAGTGTCTTGTTACTTTGCAAAGTCGACGTCATTATCGTTGCAAAGAGAGGCTAATTGTATCCGAACGTCTGCGGTCCCTCCGGTGACTACCGATTCGACAAGGACATAAACTACATATTTTCATTTATTAATTTATAATACACAAAAAATTTCTGACCCTGGTGAGATTCGAGCTCACGACCATTCGGACCTTTCGATCCAAAGGTAGGCGCTCTTACCACTGAGCCATAGAGGTGGTTTTAAGGCATGTTAATTATTCGTTAAATAGTCAATTTAATGATTGAAATTACTGCAACTCTAAACATATTTATAGAGTAACACTGTCATTTTGATAGCTACTTTAATAGGGTGTGTAAAGTTATACATAACTGCAAAATATGAAATTTTATTCCCTACCATTTACAAGATAATAAAAAATAACAAAATTATATCTGTAATTTGGAATAAATTCAATAGTTCAAATACTAATTGTTTTGTTGAAAATTGCTCAGAACTGTCCATTAGTATTTCAAATCGAAATTTTTTTCATACAATAATAATGTATACAGGGTGTCCTAATTAGGAGATATGACGTTATCGTTGATTTTCTTCAATGGCAACACTGTTATTTTGATCTATTTTGATAGAGTGTGTAAAGTTATACATAACTGCAATATATAAATTTTTTATTCCCTACCATTTACAAGATAATAAATCATAATTTTAAATCTCTAAATTGGGACACCCTGCATACATTATTACTGTATGTAAAAAAAAAAAAATCAATTTGAAATACTAATCGACAGGTGTGAGCATTTTTCAAAAAAAAACAATTAGTATTTTAACTATTAAATTAATCCCAAATTACAGACAAAATTTAATTTTTATTATCTTGTAAATGGTAGTAAATAAAATTTGATATTTTGCAGTTGTGTATAACTTCACACGCCCTATGTAAATAGCTATGAAAATAACAGTGTTGCTATTTAATAAATCAACGATGACGTCATATCTTTAAATTGGGACAACCTATATACATTATTATTGTATGTAAAAAATTTAGATTTGAAATATTAATTGACAGGTCTAAGTAATTTTAAAAAAAAACAATCAGTATTGGAACTATTGAAATTATTCCAAATTACAGACTCACTCTGTATATATATTTATTACAATTTTTTATCAATAATTATTACATACATAACATTATGGTTGTGCACCTAAAACACGGTAAAAAAAATTTTTTTGAAAAAAATAATTTTTTTTTAAACAAATTAAATTGTTTATTTCATAATTTATGAATCAACTGACTCTATTTATGAAACATTAAAATCCATTGGTTGGTTCCCAAGATACAAAAAACTGTAGGATTTTGAAGTTGATATTTCAATTTTAGGTCGCACGGAGTGTATGCTTCTACTTCGTCGGTTGTAAGCGGGTCGCGTTTGTACTTCATTTTTAAAGCTTTATTGACGACTCCCTTGAAGAGAAAATAAAACCAAAATTTTTTTTTAATACATCGTGTCTTTGAAAGCGAAAGAGCGCTATTTTCGATCCTTATTTATTATAAACAAATTAGCTATGAATTTTTAAAAAATGTTGCTAACTTTGGCCCTAATTGACCTAGGCAAACTTATTTTTCTTAAAGTTCGTGTAAAAATGCTATCTTTTAGAATGTGTAAAAAAAAATTTCTACCGGCCATAACAAGAAAGTTATTCAAATTGGTTATAAGGAAAAAGTGACGAGACTTTTGCATAATTATTTATTGTGCCGTTTTTGACACTAAATTGTTTATAAATAAAAATGGCCGCCAGATCCTACGCAGGAAATAGTTACAATTTGTTCTCATAAGTATTACCTGTCGAAAAAACGTTTCAGTACCCTGGCTGCTCGAGTGTCATGGAAAAAACCTTATTATCCTGGACTAATACTAAACTCACGCGAGAACAAAAATTATGTTTGTGTTTTGTATACCAATCTTAGAGGTTTCAGTTTTTCTACAAATTATCAGTTTTTTTTATTAAAGAAAAGTTGTCGCATCTACTAACAGCTTATTAGCGGCATTACTCAGCAAACAAAGTTTAACAATAAGTTTAGATTTCTTACACATAATTGATTGACCATAGATAATTATTTAATATGTATTTTACTCGAAAGTTTTCTCCTAATAGAACTCGTAGAGTATTTGGTAGATAGTTTATTAAATATTTTCTTTGGTATTTTCTATTCTCAATAAACAAATTGGTGACGGTAAGGAGCGTAGCACATAGGTCGCATATGGGGCGTTCGCTGGCCGAAAGTAAATGATGAGGGTGTGATTGTAGTGTGTCCTATACGTTGGCGTATATGTAGAACCGTTCGAATAAACCGTGTACTAGCACTAGTTTCCACTGTCGTGTATCTAGTTTTACCTATATTAGTTTATATTCCGACAGAAACATCCAGTTTTGAGATCTTTACATAAACACTCACGCACTAATTCAGATTCCGCGCTTGTTGCTGCATTACAAGCACTTCTGTCGTTCTGTCTGCCTCTTCATTGCCGATAATTACTATATGCAATGGGATCCATATAAATTTATGAGACATGTTGTTCTCTTGGCCAATTTGGAGTTCAGTTGTTATTAGTCTCTGTAATAGTTATTTAACCAACAAATGTATTAATAAGGGCGATTAACATTTGAGATATTTTAACGCGTGAGCGGGGCGAGCGCGTTAATGTTCGAGATTGCTAATCGCCATTTTAATTCACGAGTTCGTTACAAAACTTTTCCGTCGACCGTACTTTTCAGAAATAAAGATATTATATCCATCTTTTGATTTTTCAAATACACAGAATTTTAAACAATAAAGTAAATAATGACATACGATGACAGATAGTACTAACAGCGGCTACTTGATTTTAAATTTTTTAGTGGGAATATAAATAGGTATATGTTTGGTTGCCTACACCACAGGCGACTGCCAATCACAGAGCGTTTAATTAATTTATGCAAGCAATGTATGTTGCGTTGCCTATAATGAAATCGTTCATTAATAGAAAATTATTCAATAATAGGGGTCGTTAATAAATGATTTTGAGGGTGTTAAAATTGATCGTAAATGGACGGTCGACGGAAAAGAATCTTTAACATACTGATATTGCATGGCAAGAAGAGAGCTGAGCAAGTCGGTGAGAAACAGACATTTTGAAATAATTGAGAGAGAGGTGTGCTTGTTTTAGGACGCGGTACAGAGCAAACAGTTCAGCGGTGAAAATACTTGAACTAGGCTGTAATTTAAAATGAAAAGTAGACGTTGAAGTAACATTCGGGTCACGCTTCAAATTATTTCTTGTGTCATCATCATCATCAATCAGTCAATCGCGTTTACTGCTGGACATAGGCCTCGCTCAGTTCTTTCCAGTGTTCTCTAGACCGGGCCGCTTGTAGTCAGTTTCATGCTACTCTTTTTATATCGCGTCGGTTCTTCTAGTCGGTGATAGTCCTGGGCTTCTTTTGTAGTTTCTGGGCCACCAAATATATAACAACGATGTAGAGGCACAAAAAACAACAATGGATGACTAATGAAATCCTGGAATTGATGGAGCAGATAAGAAAACTGAAAGAAAACAAGACAGAATACAAAGAGAAACAGAAACTAATTAAGCAAAAAATCAAGGTAGCTAAAGGAAAATGTATGGAGGATAAATGCAAGGAATTAGAAAAGTTGAATGAAAAATATGACACGTTTGATATGTTTAAAAAAGTTAGAGAAGTAGCTGGTTTTTACCATAAGAAAACTCCACATACTATAACCGATTCGTCGGGAAAAATGATAATAGACGAACACGAAATTCAAACTACCTGGTATAATTATATAAATAAACTGTATAATGATGATAGACCCGAATAACTGGAGACTTTAGATGAAGGTTAAGGATCAGAAATACTCAAAATCAGAAATACTACATTCTATAAAAATGGCAAAAAACAAGAAAACCGATGGTCCTGACAACACACCTACAGAAATGTTAAAGCTGATAAATGAAGAAAACATTGGAATACTGGTCAAACTTTTCAATGATGTTTATTCGACTGGTGATATCCCTGAAGATTGGTTTAAGTTCGAATTCATAACCCTACCACAAAAACATGATCCGAAAAACTGTAGCGATTATAGAATGATAAGCCTTATGAGCCACACTTTGAAAATCTTCCTAGGTATCATCCACAGTAGTATCAGAGATAAATGTGAAGAAAACCAGGATAAAACACAAGTTGGCTTCAGAAATGGACTGGGAACCAGGGACGCACTCTTTGCACTAAATGTATTATTGCAGAAATGCCTAGATCAAAGGAAAGACGTCTTTGCTGTATTTACTGACTATGAGAAGGCCTTTGACACAGTGGGAAGAGAGTTTGGCCTAAACATAAACTGTTCAAAAACAAAATACATGGTATTTAGCCGTTTGGCCCATCAAGATTCGCGGTTATATGTTGATGGTCAAATAATTCAAACAGTACCCAGTTTTAAATATCTTGGTTACCATATTATTGAACAACTAGATCCAGATAAAGAGATAAAATGTAGAATCGAAATAGCCCGCACGACATTTTTAAAGCTGAGGTCATTCTTCTGTAATGATAACTTGCAACTTCAACTTCGAAAGCGCATGATTAAATGTTACATTTGGTCAGTCCTCTTATATGGAGTCGAAGCATGGACATAAAAATATCCACCATTATTCGTTTGAAGGTCTTTGAAAGGTGGCTGTACAGACGTACACTGAAAATACCATAGACGGCTATGCTGACAAATGTGGCAGTCCTTAAGGGAGCAAATGCTTCCCGCGAGCTGCTTGATAACATCAAATATAGAAAGATGGCCCCTTTTGGACACGTAGTAAGGGGATACCGGTATAATATTCTTCAACTTATTATAATGGGTAAAATCGAAGGACGCAGAGGAATTGGTAGAAAGCAGGCCTCTTGGTTGAAGAATATCAGGGAGTAGACAGGAATAAAGAAAGCAGAACAACTATTTATAATAGCTCGAGACAGAGACAGTTTCGCCATGTTAATCGCCAACGTCAACGGGACTTGATAGGGCACGTTAAGAAGAAGAAGGGCCACCATTCCATGATTCGTCTCTTGTCCACCGTCCATTTTGTGTTCTAGCTAAGTGTCCTGCCCAGTTGCACTTAGACGCTTAAGTGGAACTGGGCAGGACAGTTAGTTAGAACATAAAATGGACGGTGAACAAGACGAATCATGGAATGGTGGCCCATAAAATACAAAAGAAGCCGCGTCGTAGCTCTTTCGTATCTATCGCTGAATATCGTAGCTCTCGCATTTCTTGTGTTGCTATCGTTAAATATTTTATATTTTATTTTATTTTCGTTTTTATACAGAAGGTATTGAAATAAATGAAAAACCACAAATCGCCTAGAAAAGACGGAATAAACTGCAGCTATGCTCAAATATGGTAGAAAAGTGGTAATTAATACTATCCATTCCCTTTTTAACATAATATTAAAACAAAAAGAATCCCAAACAACTGGAAGAAATCCGTAACCATTATCCTACACAAGAAATAGGACAAAGTAGATATAAAAAATACCGTCCTGTAAGACTCCTAACACTCCTCAAGGTAATGTATAAATTTCTAACAAAAATTTTAACTCATAGATTGACGACAAAATTTGAGGAATACCAGTCGAAAGAACAAGTTGGTTTTAGAAAGGGATTCAGCACAAGTGATCATTTATTAACCCTTAAACGCCCAAGGGTGGGTAAAAAATGTCCACCTAATGCGTATTCCCTTGTAACATACTTATTACGTGTTCCAAAATTTTACAAAA
This sequence comes from Diabrotica virgifera virgifera, assembly GCF_917563875.1. Lineage (NCBI taxonomy): Eukaryota > Metazoa > Arthropoda > Insecta > Coleoptera > Chrysomelidae > Diabrotica > Diabrotica virgifera. Next base: position 72,641,684 of record NC_065449.1, on the reverse strand, counting down.
ATTATTTATCTAAAAAGGACAGCCCTATATCGAATATTAATGTGGTTCTACCGATATTTTTGAAAATAAAATTAATAAGTATCTATAAATTAAATATGGGTGGGCACAAAATGCCCATCTTTAGTTAAACTTGTTACCTACTAAATGTTTCTATATAAATTCTTAATGGCAGGAAGAAAATCCGCATACTAATTACATAATCGACATAATTATTCGCCACACTAAGGAGGCTGAAAGGGAGAATGCGGAGAAAATCGACAAATCTGAATTACTGGCTTTTATCGGTATTTTAATTTTGATGTACATCGTAATTTTATTGTAAGGTTTGTACACCGTTTATTTTAATATATTTAGAAGATACTGTTTTTTTTTGGCCTTTGGGCTAGGTGCCCATTCAGCCAGTAACAAATGTGTAACCTATTCTAACTAAACTAACTACACTATTATTCTGGAAATTTAAATGAACAACTACGATGGGGAGAGGAACTAGGATTACTTTTCACACCTAGGGGAGATACTGTGTTTACTAAGCATAATATTCTTAAGTTAAATCTATTTCTAACATTTGTAACAACTGTCAATAAATATATTTGTCATTTTCGAGGTGGACATTTTTTACCCACCCTTGGGCATACATGAAACTTACAAAAGGTTGGGCGTTTCACGGTTAAGTATAAAAATCCTTATATATGCCGAATGAGCAAACGAATACCACATCCCTCTATAGAGTTAATAGATTTTGAGAAGGCTTTCCTCAATGTGTAACATTGGACAGAGAAAAGTTCTTTATTAACAGTAGAATTGACCACAGATATACAGATCTAATAGACAATATAAAGAAAGCAAAAAAAAAAACAATTATTATTTATATAATAAAGTATACGAAGGAACAAAATCAATAGTAATAAATAAAGGCGTGAGACAGGGTGACACAATATCACCGACACTTTTCAATCAGGCTCTGGAAGATATTTTTAAAAGAATAGAATGGGAAGAAAAGGGTATAAAAATCTTGAACCGTCTAAGGTACGCTGAGGACATCGTATTGATAAAAGATAAAAAAGAAGAATTGTTTGAAATGATAAAAGAACTGGACATAGAAGCTGGAAAGATAGGCCTTAATATAAATTACAGCAAGACCAAAATCAAACAAATACAGATGACATTACAATGACGATCGGACAAGATGAAATAGAACAAATTCACGATTATATTATATATTATATCTGGGTAAAATTATAAAACTTAACAAGAAAAACCAAACACCATAAATCAAAACACGAGTTAGACTGGCATGGGCGGCATTTGCAAACTAAGCTACATCCTTAAAAACAAAAGATATCCACAACATCATAAGACCAATGTATACAATCAATACGTGGACGTTTACAAAAGCCCACAAAAGTGAGGGAAGTTAGACAAGAAGTTACAAAATTGAAATGGAGATTTTCCGGACAAAATATAAGACAAAAATAAGACAGATGGAACAAAATTCTTATAAATTGGAGACCGTGGGAATATAGACGGGGCAGAGGAAGGTCCCAAATGAGATGGGCAGATGATATCAAAAAGCACGTGGGATCTAGGTGGATAACTGTAGCGACAGACAAAGAATTGGGGAGGCTTATGTCGAAAAATGGACTGAAGAAGGCTAATTAGATATTGTATTAATATGGACCTTGTATTTAATTGTAAAACTTACCAGCACAAATTTTGGACGCGTATCCCGCTGCGCATATATTTCTCTCAGTGACTACTGTTTGATCATAATTTGCTTTTTTGTAATGTTCCTGACATACTTTATTGTCAACTATTGTAAGTTCCGCATTCAGTTTTGTTGAACTCCTTTTATACCATCCAACTGCAATTACCTTATCACCAACTTCAGGCTCTTCTTCTTGTTGGGGTAAACAGACTGGGAGAATGTTTTCTGTAAATTAAATCGTAATTGAATATTAAAAATTTGCATATAGTTTAAATTTTGTCAAGACACAGTGCAATTCAATTGAAATGGGACAGTTACACATTTTGTGCAGTACATATTTTTAAAGTAAAATCGCTGTATTATTCAAATCTAGAATCTAGATCTAGAATGAATTAGGAAATATATCGTAGAAAATATTCTTTATATCACCGAAAAATAAATAAAATTTTACAAAGTAATTATTTGTGGCAACTGTGTAATTTAAGCCACACATGAATACTGCATCCCTTCTCTGGTTTGCGCGCAGCTTACATCTATTCCTAAGACGGTCGGAGTGTAAAGGTTTGCGCTACTATTAAAACGTCTACACACGCTCTGACAAAAGCACCTGACCATCGGGGCTGACAACGTTGGGTCTGACTGTTGTAGCGTGTGTAGGCTTGTCACACGACAAAATTGAGTAATTATGGCAGTCAGGCTGACCGATTTCGTCGGGGGGTCTTGCTATTCCAGCATACTGACAAAGGGTACCCCCCGTTAAGATAGGCAAAATGCCCTCACTCCCAGAATTAAATTTTATTAATTTTTTTATGTGCTATGCAACTAAAAAATGAGATAACGCGGATTTTTAGCTCGCCACCCCCTTACCCCTCCCCCCACAGCCAAAAACGTAGATTTTTGGATTTAATTTTTTTTTAGTTGGGTTCCAATTGATTTAAAAATTTCAAAAAATTCACAAGTGTAGCTGAAGCCTTTAAAAAACATGTCCATTTTTATGGACCCATAGATCGAGTGTACATAACCTCAAATTTTTTTTAACTATTTTAAAACCTATAACTTTTTTTTGGAGGGGGCTGCAGGTCCAATTTTTTTTTGCATTTTATGTATTTTTTCAAAAGCTATCTCTCTGATTTTTTTCAGATGTTTCCGTCAGGTGCGCCATTTTGAAAAATTAAGAAAACTGTTTTTTAGGGGGTTTTTGAATATTTTCTCCATTTTATAGACTGCAACATAGATCAACTCAAGGTTTTGTTAATAGATTATGTATAATTTAAAGTAACTGATTATATTAGGATATTCAAAAATTGGGCGAAACGTTTTGACCCCCCAAAAACCATGTTTTTTTAAAGTTTTGTAAGGATTTTTTGCGGATCAAATTATATTTTTTGTGGTCGATACAGCCTGAACATTTTTTTTATTTTTTTAAAGTTCTACATGATTTTAAAAAATTAGGACTCACCGCAATTTTAGCCCACTTCCCTATTCCCCCTCCCCCATAGCCAAAAATATCAATTTTTCGATTTTTTTAAGTTGGTTTGCAATTAAATTATGAATGTTATTCTGAAGCTATTTCTTTGTGGCATTTTTGTAATTAACTATTCTAAATGGTCATTTTTTAGTTAAATTGTGGCTTATTTCCCATTTAGAATAGTTAATAATTTAAATTATAAATTACAAAAAAGTCACACGCACAGCTGAGGCTTTTACAGAACATCTATTTTTATGGGCCCGAAGGTTGAGTGTAAGTACATATAACCCCTTTTTTTTTGTTTTTTAATACGTATATTTTTTTGGTGATGGATTTATATCTATTTTTTTGTGTTTTGCGTATTTTATCAAAAACTATATTTCTGACTTTTTTCAGATTTTTCCGTAAGGTGCGTCATCTTCAAAAATCCGCAAAACTGGTTTGTTCGGCGGTTTTTAGGGATTAATTCCATGTTATAGACTTCAAAATAGATTAATTCAAGGTTTTTTATAGGTAATGTAGGTATAATTTGAAATAACTGAGTTTTTAGGGATATTTTATATAATTTGCTATTGAATAAACTTAAAAACAACCTGCTAGTTTTCACAATCATAAACTTGTCAGGATGGCTCGTTCCACAATTAAAATTACGTTTCACAATTAAAATTTCCCCTGTTTCCATACGTACATCAAAGTTTGTCCGACTAGACACCGTTAAACTATTCAGATATTTTCAGATTGCTATTAATCAACTTTTTTTGGTACGCAGGATCCAGGCCTAATATTTTTTGAGATAAACACAGCCTGAATATTTTTTCATTTTTTTACGTTTGATGTGTTTAAAAAATAAGCCTTAGCCCAATTTTAGCCCTCCTCCCTCTCAACGTTCCCAATAAATCATCATTTTTTCGTTTTAATTTTTTTTCTCAGTATATCTGTTGCTCAGTTTGTCCTCAAGTAAACTACATTTAACAAAATAATTTCAAATTTTTGCAATATTTTATATAAAGTAAAGATGTCATTGTGATATCTTTTGGGTAGGATACAAAAAACAAAAATAAAACAGAATAATCAATTTAAGAAAAATACATTATTTTATCCTACTTCTTGTCGATTTGTGAATCAAAACATTTTGTTCTTTGTTAGTTTGTATTTAGTAGGTACCCTAATATTACCTTCCATTATACATATTCTAATTATTCAAACATGTGCTTGTACCATCTACATAACCTATATCTCTGCTCTGCCTATTATAATGTCGTTTTGATTCACGTTTACTGCCACGTAAAACACCATAAAAAGAATAAGGAAAGTATTACCAAAGAACATATAGCTCCGTATATACTCGTAGAGTATTCGGAGAGTATATTCGTTGGTATAACACTTCAGTTCTAAAGTCTTCATCGCTGTCTTCGTCTATTACAGGTATAATATCTGTATTGTCAAAGATTTTTGTAAGATATTCTGCTGGCTTGATGATTTTTGTAAAATATCTTCCATGCGATAAATATTATATATTATGGCAGCTACATGCGAACAACAGCCTATGGTTATGTTGCTGTTTGCGCAACTCGCATCTACAACAGTATCTATCGATTAATGTTTTCCGAACCATCTTCGTTTGGCTCATAATGCAAATAGTCCATGCTGCATGCTTGTCCCCATAGGCAAATTATTTCGATTCATTTTTTTGCACAAACTTATTCAAAAACAGGTCCTTATAACAAATCCACATGGTGCCAGGCAGTACCGCGGTCGGAAAATTGTTAAACAATTTTTTAAACGAATTCAAAAAATCAATTTTTTCACTTAGGACAACTCACTTTGTTTTAGATTCTCTGGATCAACCTGAGCAAAAAGGGTCTCTTGTGATTTTTCTATAAAATTGACTCTTGTCGAGTTACATGCAATTTAAAATTTGAAAAACGCGAAAATGGCCATTTTCAAGGCTTAATAACTCGATTAAAAATTATTATTATGAAAGTCATAAAGTGACCAACTCAAAGTTTAAAGCCCCCCCCCCCTGCAGAAGCCTGAAAAAATTTTTGTCATTATTTCATTACTATTATTTTTAATAATTAAAAATGAGCGCTAAGCACGTATTGAACCGGCCGTCCGCGAGAGAGATGTAAATTCATTGGACGTTTTAAAATGCGTTTTAAAAAAATAAAAAAGGAATTTTGAGGTTATATGTATTGTACACTCGACCTACGGCTCTACAAAAAATAGATATGTTTTGTAAAAGCCTCATAAAATTTTTAAATTAATTGCAACTTAACTAAACAAAAAAAAAATAGAAAAATTGAGGTTTTGTGGGACAGGGGGAGGGGGTGGTGGGCTAAAAATGCGATTAGTCTTATTTTTTAATCACATATAACGTAAAAAAATGAAAAAAAATATTCAGGCTCTATCGATCTCAAAAAATATAATTAGACCCGCAAAAAATCCTTACAAAACTTGGACAAAAAAAACATGGTTTTTGGGGGGTTTAAAAGTGTTTCGCAAAATTTTTGAATATCCTAATATACTCAGTTACTTTAAATTATACATAATCTATTAACAAAACCTTGAGTTGATCTATGTTGCAGTCTATAAAATGGAGAAAATCTTCAAAAACCCCCTAAAAAACAGTTTTCTTAATTTTTCAAAATGGCGCACCTGACGGAAAAATCTGAAAAAAATCAGAGAGATAGCTTTTGATAAAATACATAAAATGCAAAAAAATTGGACCTGCAGCCCCCTCCAAAAAAAAGTTATAGTTTTTAAAAAAGTTAAAAAAAAAATTGAGGTTATTTACACTCGATCTATGGGTCCATAAAAATGGACATGTTTTGTAAAAGTCTCAGCTACACGTGTGAATTTATTTGAAATTTTTAAATCAATTGGAACCCAACTAAAAAAATTAAATCTAAAAATCTACGTTTTTGGCTGTGGGGGAGGGGTAAGGGGGATGGCGAGCTAAAAATCCACGTAATCTCATTTTTTAGTTGCATAGAACGTAAAAAAAAATTATAAATTTGATTCTGGGAGAGAGGGCATTTTGCCTATCTTAACGGGGGGTGGTACCCTTTGTCGTATCAGGACGCGTGTAGCGTTTTTGGCCTGATTTCTGACACCAACACGGATGAGCAATTGTTAATAATCTATAAGGATTGGTTTTGCAAAGCCTTTGACGCAAATTACGTGTTAACTATGCTAAGATCTACGGGGTGATTGATTAATGGGGTAAAGCTCCGTAGATCCGTTATAGTAATAGATAGCAATAAAAGTTAAGAATAAAAATTGTAGCCAAATTTGAGCTTCATATTTCAAAATTAATTAGAATGTTACAGGGTGTTTAGTTACATAGTGGCAGACCAAGCTTTTGTTTTTTTTTTAATGGAATGACCTGTATTTTATTTTATATTTGAAATCTTCTCCATTACAAAAATGTAAAGTTTTGTTATGTTATACATGGTATTTACAAAAGTATAACCAATTTTACATGAACATCGTAACAAGTTCAACTCACTGTAAATAAAAATAAGCACAAATACAATGGAATATTGATGCCATATTTTTTTATTTATCGTCAAAATTTTTATGAATGATTTATATTGCTAATTTTCTTTATATTGAATACAGAGTAAGTCAAAACGCAAGTACATTATTTTAAAGTACTCAGTAATTTTAAATAGAACCCCCTGTATTTTATATCACTATTGAAAAGTACGCCTACCGTACTTTAATTTTTATATCATATTCCCTACCTCTAAATTTATTAGTTTTCGAGATATTTTCATTTTTCAGAGAAAATTATTAATTACGGGTTTAAATCTTTCAAAATTTTAATGACTGAATTGTCTAAAAGTGACAATTTACAATTACGGATTATAAATCTGTTAATAAATGTAACAATGCAGCAAATAAAGAAAGAAATACAATTTATTAGTCATAAATTTTACAAAAAAAAAGACAACCACAACATTTTGTGAAAACTATTAAAACCTACTTTTGCATGTAAATGTAAAAATGTGACAAATAAAGAACGAAAAAAATGTATCAGTATAAAATTTAAAAAAAAACATAAACACAAAATACAACATTTTTGAAAAAAATAAAAGCTAATTTTAATAAAATATTTTAAATATTTAATTATATAAGTTGTTCAAATTACCTCCTAACACATTTATGCATGTCTAAAAACGGAATGAGTGACATAGTGACTTGTGACTTACACTACGAAGCATTTGTAAATTAACACTTCAAAATACACTTTGTATTCTATTTTTCACTTCATCTCTTTTGGTTGGAGTCATTTTATAACCTTCATTCTTAAAGTAACCCCAATAAAATCGGACCAGTTTATTAAATTCTGGTAATCTGTGTGGTAACGCTACTGGTCCATGGAAAAATAAAAATATCTCGAAAACTAATAAATTTAAACATAGGAAATGTGGTATAGAAATTAAAGTACGGTAACGGTACTTTTGATAGTGATATACAATACAGGGTATTTCATTTAAAACTACTGAGAAAATAATGTACCTGCGATTTGACTCTCCCTGTGTTCAATATAAAGTAAATTAGCAGTATCAATCATTTATGAAAATTTTGACAATAAAAAAATATGGCGTTAATAAACCATTGCCGTTGTGCTTATTTTTATTTATACAGGGAGTTGAACTTGTTACGATTTTCATATAAAATTGGTTATAACTTTGTAAATACAGTAGAACCACGATTACCGGGTGCGGATTATCCGTGCTATGATTTTCTATTACTCAAGTTGCATTTTTGAGGTATTATCAAAATAGCGTCATCGTAAATAACTTGACGGAAACCCTATATGACGAAAGAGAGACTCGTAGTGAAAGATTTACTTTTTCTGTTATTTTTTATGGTAGGTACATATGTATGTGTATACGTACATTATCTGTATTATACATAAGAAATACTTGTTCGGATAATCCGTGCTTTTCAATTATCCGTGCCACCCTTCGATCCCGGGGAGCACGGATAATCAGGGTTCTACTGTACCTGTATAACATACCAAACCTATATATTTTTGTAATGGAGAAGTTAAGAAGATTTCGAATATAAAATAAAGGGTGTTTATTAAAAAAAAACATCAGTTTGGTCTGCCACTATGTTATCGAATACCCTATAACATTCTAACTAATTTTTTAACGTGAAGCTCAAAGTTGGCTACAATTTTTGTTATTAACTTTTATCGCTATCTATTGCTGTAACGGATCTACGGAGCTTTACCCCACTAATCAATCACCCTACATAATTTACTACCTGGTTCTGTATATTTTAACATGTTGCAATTTTTACTCCACGTATTGCGTTAGCAATTTAAAAATACGGCTTATAGACATTAGGTTTAGAGAAAATATAAGTAAAATGATAATTTTACATAATACACGCATTTACCATAAATTCCTAATAGGTAAGTACGTTGTTTAGTTCGTGCCTTCCGTATTCGTTAATGATCTATTAATGAAGTATAAGAATTTACTACTTAGAGATGTATGTTTTAAAACGTTGCACTTTGTGTACTCTCAATTATGACGGTAGAAATGTTTAGACAAAATGTAAGTTTGGAAAAAAGTTTTTTAGGTTTTTTGGATCATTCCAAACAGAAAAGGTCTTTAGTAACTTTTCTCTAAAAATGATAGTTTTTGACATATAAGCGACTAAAAATTGAAAAATTGCGAAATCGGCCATTTTTAACCCTCAAAAACTATGTGAAAAACTGAAAATTTGAATGTTACCAAGGTAGGTAGATATTCTTTAAACATCTATTGATGAAATCCCGAAGAGTTTTTTGCAATGAAATATTCAAAACTCCTTTGTTTTTTAATTGCTAATCAAGCCTGCGCGACACTATTTTCCACCGACAGTATGGTGCAAATGGAAGGAAAAAATTCGATTCTTGATCCGAAACAGGTCGATTTTTATTTTTAAGTTATGATATTGTGGCATATATGGTATACTAGTGACGTCATCCATCTGGACGTGATGACGTAATCGACGATTTTTTTAAATGAGAATAGGGGTATGAGAATACCGCTAGCTCATTTGAAAGGTTCTTCTACTTCTTTTTTTGTCAAATAATTTAATTTAATAAAAATTTTTTGGACACCCTGTATAAATAATTATGTAAATGTTTTTATTACTGAATAGAGAATTGAAGAACCTTTCAAATGAGCTAGCACACGATCCCTATTCTCATTTAAAAAATCATCGATTAAGTCATCACGTCCAGATGGATAACGTCACTAGACTACCATATATGACACAATATCATAACTTAAAAATAAAAATCGACCTGTTTTGTGATTTTTCCTAAAAGTCGCCGGTTTACGAAATAACGAATTTATTCCTTCCATTTGCACCATAGTGTCGGTGGAAAATAGTGTCGCGCACGCTTGATTAGCAATTAAAAAACAAAGGAGTTTTGAATATTTTATTGCAAAAAACTCTTCGGGATTTCATCAATCGATCTTTAAAGAATATCTACCTACCTTGGCAACATTCAAATTTTCAGCTTTTCACATAGCTTTTGAGGGTTACAAATGGCCGATTTCGCAATTTTTCAATTTTTAATCGCTTATATGTCAAAAACTATCATTTTTAGAGAAAAGTCACTAAAGACCTTTTCTGTTTGGATGATTCAAAAAATCTAAAAAAACTTTTTTCCATGCAAAAAAATAATTTTAGGAAAAAAACAAAAAAAAACGTTTAAAAAATTTTTGACCACCTTTTGGTCCTGGCAACATGCAAATTTGTTAAAAGGAGTCCTTTTTGAGTAAGATTGTGCAAAAAATCCGAATCAGAATATTTTTCCTAGCGGATGCGCAGTGGCTTTTTGGACTAAGTAAAATAATAATTTTACGTTGTGTCAGATATTTTGTCAGGACGTGTGTACTGTGTAGAGCTGACCCCGACAAAAATGGTTGGGGAATTTTGTTGTGTCAAGAGGTGGTAGAAGGTGGTAGGTTACCAGGTTGTCAGGGAGTGTGTAGACGATTTTACGGAGAAGGTTGACAAAAATGTCAAATATCTACAAGAATAAAAAACCGCGAAACGCCGTAAAAAAGAGTGGCGCATACAATATTCCAGCTACAAAAGATCTGATATATGAATATTACGTGGCGCGAAAATGTATTTTCATTTTGATGCAAAACAAAATTCTAGTTTTATTTTTAAAGATTGTTTCATAATATTTGCTCAAATTGAAGTAAAACGCGCCACAAAAAAATAACTTTGATACAGTTTGAATTTTGAAACTATTTTGTGGCGCGTTTACTTCAAATTTAGCAAATGTTATGGAAAAATATTTTAAAATAAAACTAGAATTTTGTTTTGCATCAAAATGAAAATACATTTTCGCGCCACGTAATATTCATATCAGATCTTTTTTAGCTGGAATATTGTATGCGCCACTCATGTTTACGGCGTTTAGCGGTTTTTTATTATTGTATGAGGAGTTTTTTAAGGTTATTTATAAGTTAAATGTCTGAAGTTGAATGCAATGTTTCTCGAATAAACGTTAAGCTTTATAAATGGTCGCCTTTGTCGCATTATCTCCCAAATGATCTAGTGTCCATCGAATGTACACTAGATTTTTTTCTATTCGAAATAGATTGAAAAGAATATTGGGATGGTCGGTAAATATACTCGGATTGCCCGTTTTCAGATCAAATTTAGCGTGGTAACCACTAAAATTACATAAACCATTTCGGGAATAATCGCTAATTGGAATATACTTTTGTAGCTTATTAACTTCTAAACGGTTTACCGATTTTGATCACTGAACATGAGTTTGAAACGTATTGACGAGTAGTATCTGATGCATCTAAGGTCAATTATGATAACTAAAGCTATTACAGGAATTATTGAGCTTTAAAAACCGTTTCTTCCCATAGGAAATAGATTTGATCATATTTATGAAGCCTATAATATAAAAACTCGAATTTTCCGGATATGAGGTATACACCGTTAGATTCGTCTAGAGTCCTTTTACAAACGCTCAGTTATTGTCGCAATTCATAGGTTGAAATTTTGAGTAATTGTCGAAAAACCAAAATTTTCAAAGTTTGTTCGGCTATACTGAGCCGTGTGTGTCTGATCTTGACGGCTTAGACACCATTTGAAATCATAACTCAACACTATTAATTTGATGTATTTGCGGTTCTCCTGTCTCTTCTTGAACCGAAGATATATACCTCCAAAAATATGCCATTTTGTACCTACTATGTCCTATAGCTGGCTTACGGTAGGTCAAAATTTAAAAACTATACAGGTTCTGAATCAGCCCTGACGCCCTCTTCAAACACAGAAAAAAAAATCAGATCGGCTTAACTTTTCCACACGTAAGTACTGTTATGCTCTATTATATCTATTTAATTAGATTGATTAGCAAATTCTTACTTTAGTTAATTATTCAATTATTTTATTTACTGCCTATATAAAACACAAACTAAATTCAAATTAAATTTTCCAATCAATTTTATTCTCAGGGCTAATTTGGTATTGTATACAATACCTGTGATCTGTGGCTTCTAATATTTCTGATTGCTTATTTTTTCCAGGGTGGAAACAGAGAGATTGAAAACACTCAATATCATATAAATGTAATCTATTGTTTTATCAAATAAGCCGTGTACATGTGATTCAAAAAATATTAAATTTAAACTTTGTTGCAACAATCTCTTACTTAACCCTTTGTCTTCTACTGGTTTCACTGTGAAACCACATACAAATAAATTTTTTTCTAGGTTCTCAGTGGTGTTAGCCTGAAACCACTCCCGTTATAATGACGTATAAGACTCCTCCTACTATAAAACAAATCGGGCACCTCCATTTACGTTCTCGTTATTCAGTTATTAGTTACTAGTAACACGTGTTTTGAAGCAAGACGGTGGTGTAAGCAATTTTGGTGGTTTTTGGATTATTTCGCTATGGCAGGCAAATTTATTTTTTATTTACTATGTTAGAAACATTTGTAGCTATGATTAACACTTCTTATTACTAAAAGTTTTCAATTTATAGTAAGTATATTGATGAAATAAAATGCCGGTTTCACCCTGAAACCACTAGGAAACTGGACATGTACCTACCTGCTTATTTTTTTATTTCTGGAAAAAGAGTGTATTCCTTCAGAGAGCTAAACAATATGTCGTCGGGTGGTCTACTCACCTTATTAGAGAGCATTCCTTCAGATAGCGAGTCAGATGAATCGAGTAGTGACGAAGAGGATTTGCTTGACATTACGAATATGCCCGTAATATTTGAAGATGACCAGCCAAACCAACCTTCAACTTCAAGAGGCGACAATTCTGAGAATGTACCTGGTGATGAAGCCTTCTCGGACGACGAGGACAATGGTCCCCCTGTTATTTTGAGGGATATAGAACAAAGAACAACCTGGACCAAGTCAGCGGCATTCTGTGTTACCAACATGAAGCAGTTCACTGAGGAAACCGGTCCTAGAATTCCAGATGACACGGAAAGGCCAGTAGATTTTTTTTACACTTGTTCACCGAAAATCTAATTGACAAAATTGTATTCGAAACAAATCTCTACGCTCTTCAGAAACGTGGTGGAGACTCTTCATTTACACCAACATCTGCCAAAGAAATTAAAATTTTTATTGCAATCAATATATTGATGGGAATCAAAAGATTGCCCAGTTATGTGGATTACTGGTCATCTCGAGAGGAATTACGAGATCACTACATAAGCTCAGCTATGTGTAGAGATCGATTTCGAAACAAATCTCTACGCTCTTCAGAAACGTGGTGGAGACTCTTCATTTACACCAACATCTGCCAAAGAAATTAAAATTTTTATTGCAATCAATATATTGATGGGAATCAAAAGATTGCCCAGTTATGTGGATTACTGGTCATCTCGAGAGGAATTACGAGATCACTACATAAGCTCAGCTATGTGTAGAGATCGAGTTGCGTGGCATCTAGGAAACGTGCACTTAGCAGATAATTCGGTGATGCCTGGTCGCAACTCGCCAAATTATGACAAGTTATATAAAATTCGCCCTTTATTGGATTCTTTATCTGAAACGTTTCGTTCTTCATATAGCCCTTCAAAACATCAATCCATAGACGAATCTATGATTCGTTTCAAGGGTCGCAGTTCTCTAAAGCAATTTATGCCTCTAAAACCCATCAAGAGGGGTTATAAAGTTTGGGTTCGATCTGACGAGAATGGATATGTTTGCCAATTTTAAATATATGTTGGAAAAACTAATAATCAACCTGAAAAAGATTTGGGCCAAAGAGTTATCTTAGATTTGACTCGAGATTTGGTGGCAAAAGGATATCACATTTTCTTTGATAACTTTTTCAACTCTGTGCCCTTACAAAAAAAAACTTCAAGCAGAATGTATTTATGCGTGCGGCACTGTCAGGACTAACCGAAAAGATATTCCAAAAGACTTAGAATCTGACAAAGAATTACACATCCGAGGACAATCAGACTGGAGGGTCAGAGAAGATGGACTGGTGTTTGTAAAGTGGAGAGACAGGAAAATAGTGCATTTTTTGGGAAATCATCAAAACCCTTCAGAAGAAGCAACTGTTTCCCGCAAGCAAAAAGACGGAAATTCACAAGTCGTGGCCTGTCCAACAATGGTCAAAGAATATAACCAGCATATGGGTTATGTTGACAAAACAGATATGCTGAAATCTGTGTATGAGATTGACCGCAAATCAAAGAAATGGTGGCACCGAATTTTGTGGCATTTCGTAGATGTATGTGTTGTGAATTCTTTTATTCTCTTCAAACAAAAAGCGGAATGTGCGGTTGCAAACCTGAAATTTTTTAAGCTATCTGTAGCTTCAGGGTTAATCGGCGCCAGTGGTAGTATATCATCAAAAAAGAGGGTTGCTTCTCCTTCAGTCACAGGGACACATTTTAAAAAATTTTTGCCTTTTGAGAAACGCTTTGACCAATGTTTGCATATGCCACAACATGGGACATCTAGACGATGTGCTTTTTGTAGCAATAGTAAGGATCCTCACAGAACCAGGTGGGAGTGTGCGACATGTAAAGTTGGATTGTGCCTTTCCGAAAAAAAGAACTGTTTTTCATTGTATCATAAAAAGTAACCTACGTTTTATATTATTATTTAGTTATCAGTTTATTTAGTTTTCAGTTTATGTGTATTATTTAGTTATCAGTTTTTGCTTGAAAAAAAATCTCCACTTTCCTAGTGGTATCATGTCGAAACCATAGCCTATTAAAAAAAATACGTAAAAAAAATATTTTTTACTTTTTTGTCTTTTAGGAACCCAATAGAATAAGATTATTTAATTTTTACCTCAATTTTTTATTGTAAAAGTTTTCCGGAAACAAAGGGTTAATCAATTAAACTCTAACTCTGACATCTCCTTGTTTTGACAAAAAGAAAATTATTTAATTAATTTATTATTTACTCATACTTAATTTAATAAAATTTACTTTTCTTCTTTTGATTTGATCTCTTAAATTTTAAATGATTAACTGCGTAAAAGAAAAGTTCAATAAACAAATAAACAAATATGGGTTTGATATAAACAAATTTTCTCCATTCCGACAAATAATTTGACTGACCTTTTTATTTCTTCACTGCCTCGTTCTCTGGATTGCGCCGTCCTTGATTCTTCCAAACACGTACTCTCTGGATGTTGCGAAAAAGTCTCTCTCGTCACGACTGCTTCCAAAAATCACACAGGATGTGCTCGAATACTTTTACTCAGTTTTCCTTGTTCGATATCTTGTGCAAAAGATATTAATCTTTGTGCTACTCGTTCTAGACAAAACAAAGGAAGCTCCCTCGGACCAAGAAAATTGACTCTTCAACTGGTCGACAATTTGGTTTCAACTTGATTCTGCTCGCAAAGGTCGATTACACACACTCTACACTGATTACTAAACTTTTTAAAACAAAAAACTGGACTGCCTTCCACCGACGTTAATTACACAGTGACCTTATTCACACAGTGACAGTTCTTCTTGATTCATTCGTATCTCATTTAAAGAAAACACGCCTTCTTCTTGGGTTAAGATGTTTAATCCCACGTGTAACGTGATTGCTTCCTTTTTTCCGGTGTCTTCACCTCGTGTTAGAGCGTCGGCTATGATGTTATCTTTCCCTTTGATATATCGGAACTCAAAATCGTATTCCTGTAATAACAAGATGCCTCTGTGTATCCGGTTATTCACCAATCGGTCCTTCATGATGTGGACCAACGCTGCATGATCCGTCTCGATTGTGAATTTCGCCCCTAGCAGATAAAATCTTAACTTGTTCACACAAAAAAGTACGCTGGCAAACTCTAGTTCGGTCACACTATATTTTCGTTCATGTGTTTTTGTCACCCGAGAGATAAAACATACTGGCACTTCTTGTTCGTTTTGTACTTGCGATAATACTCCGGTAAAATTTGGATGGACGCATCTGTTCGAAGTATAAATGGTAGATTATACATGGGATAATATATTTTCGTTTCTTTTGAAAATTCATCTTTTAGCATTTGAAACGCCTTCTCCTGTTCCTCCTTCCAGTTCCACTTTATCCCTTTCTTTAGTAATTATGTTAAGGTATTTCCTTTTGACTTAAATCGGGAATTAATTTTTTAAAATAATTGATCGTACCGAGAAAACCCCTCAATGTTTTAAGATTTGTTGGTCTTGGGTATTCGTCAATGAGCTTGATTCTGTCTTCGGCTAAAATAACTCCTTTGTGTCCAACTTAAAACCCAAATATATCACTTCCTTTTGGAAAAATTGACATTTTTCAATGTTCAGTTTCAATCATGCTGTATCCAATTCCTCCAGAATTATTTTTATATGTTTCAAATGGCTCTGTTCATCTTGTGAAAAAATCAAAAAATCATCTATGTAGTGGACTATGAAATCTTCATGGCGGTTTAGGATGGTGTGTAGTGCTCTGACCAATGCTGCACATGCACTTTGCAATCCAAAAGGCACTACCTTAAATCGGTATACAAAACCATCGATGGAAAATGCTATGTAATTTCTACATTTTTCAGCTAAAAGTATCAACCAAAAACTATGCTTTAAATCAATTTAAGAAAATATGTGTGAACCCGTAATTCTTCCAAAAATGGCCTCGATGTTTAAATGTGATTCATATTATGATACAGTGTGTTGGTTGATATTTCTGGCATCCAAGCATAGCCTCAATTCTCCACTGCGTTTCTTTACTATCACGATTGGATTGATATAAGGTGAGTCACATCTCTTGATAATTTGATCTTCCAACATCTTATTAATCTCTTCTTTCACCCGTTGTCGATACTTATATGGAATCGGATATGTTTTCGATCGAAAGTTTTCCAAGTTTTTCACATCGATTGAATGTTCGTACTTTTTTGTCACTATATTTTCTTCATTTATTAAATTTTCATTCAGTCTCTTAAAATCAACCTCATCTCTTTTCCTTTCCTTCCCCGCAGATAATGTCTCTTTCTTTTTCCTCAATTTCTTTACACATGTTTATCGTATATTCTCTATTCCCATTGTCACATCCCTCTTCTTCAAATACCACTGTTTCAAATGTATTCTTTTCGTCTATTAATCTCACTTCTTCTTCTTCTGAGCTCATCTCTTCTTTTGAGGAATCCCAGTTTTCATTTTTTTGTTAGTAGCATTTTCTCTTCTTCTGGGCTCATCTGTTCTTTTGAGGGATCCCAGGTTTCATTTTCTTTGATCTTCTTCTGTCGTCTTTTCCTCTTTTTGCCTTGTCCTTGCTTCGTTGCCAAATTCATCTCCACTCTTTGTTCTTTATCGGATTCGTACATTTTCTGTTTCTCATGTTCCTTGTCGTTTTTCAAACTTTCCTGTTCTTCTTCATCTTCCTCTGTGATTTTCATCTTGTTATTTTTGAAATCAATTACTACATGTTTTTCTGTCAATTCGTCTACTCCGACGATCATGTCATGCGACATATTTGGCGTTATTACACATTGTAGTGCATAAAATCTCTTACCCAATCGTACCTTTATTCGTATGCCTTCATTTATTGTTGCCAATGTCCGTTTACTTGCGCCCACTAAGTTCACCCTAGGTATTTTGTAAATTAAATTTGTTAAATTAATTTCTTCTATTAATTTTCTGTTGACTAGTGTTATTTCCGAGCCAGTATCTATCAAATTTTTAATTGGTTTCTCGTTAATAAAACCATTTACAAATTTTAAATTTATTCCATTCCTTTTTTCATTGTTTCCTGCCAGTTTTATAAATTCCTTCGGGTGACAAAAAATTCCTGTTTGGTTCTTTGTTTCTAGTGAGCACCTTCGTGAAAAGACGCCGTTTGCTCCTCGTTGTTTATATTCTCGTCGTCGTGTCTCTCTTAGTCATATTTTTCTGTCTGGGCATTATTTACCTCTCTTCTATTTTCTCTTGGTCTGTCGGATCTGTTTCGGTTTTCTCGATATCCCTGTTAATTTTGTCTACCATTATTTCTGTTTTCTTGATTTGTGCGTATGGTGTTTCTATTCTGGTTATCTCGATTTTTGTCCTCATTCCATTGCCTATTTCTTTGTTCATAATTTCCTCTTCCGTTGTCTCTATTTTCGTTTTCTCTCCTGGGATTAAAATCTCGTCTTGTATAGTCCCTCCTATTATTTTCCTTCTATCCCTATAGTCCTGTGTTTCTCGGGTTCTGTAATCTTCTTGCGATCTTCTTGATTTTCTTTCTCTTAGACGTGATTCTCTTATTTGTAGGAATTGGCACAAACTATCTCTGTCTTTGTAATTTTGCAACGTGATATGACCTTCTAGCGTTTCTTCGAAATGTTTTGCAATCAGTTCGACTAATTGTTCTGACGAATAATTGTATTGTAAATGTTTGGTATTATTGTACATTTGTAATGCGTATGTTTTTTCTGAGATACCCATCCGATCATTATATTTCCCATTTTGTAATTCTTTGTTGATTTCCATTTGTTGGACTTTTCCCCAGAAATAGTTTAAAAATTTTTATTCAAACTGTTGCCAACTGTCAATTTCTTCTTCTTTGCTGTCAAACCACAGACCTGCCTCATACTTAAGATGGTTTCTGATCATTTCTTTAGCCGTTTCAAAATTTCCAATGTGCTGTACTTTCTTTTTCAGGCTATTTATGAAAGGCACTGGGTGTAATCTTCTTACATCCCCGCCAAATCGTATTTTCACGTCATCTGTGCTATGTATAACCATTTCTCTTCTTTGTCCGACATTTTGTTGAGTATTGATTTCCGCAATTTTTATTTCATTTTCTTTGACCTTTCTTTCAACTTCTTCTCTGTCTGTTTGAATAGCGTTTTCCAACTTGTTTTCCAAGTTTTCTAGTTCCTTTTTCTGGCCATTCTTTATCTCCTTCATTTTTATTTTGATTTCTTTAATCTCTATCTCCTGTTTCGCGCTCTTTTCTACAATCTTCTCGATTTTTTTCACCATTTCCTTCTTGATACTCTCTATGTTTCTGTTATTTTCCTCTATTGCTTGTTTTGTTTCCTGTTGATTGTCATCCATTTTTTTTTATGTTTGTTCCATGACTCGTTTTGCTTCTTCCTGATTTTTATCCATTTTCTGTTGTGTTTCTTTCATGACTCGTTTTGCTTCTTCCTGATTTTTATGCATTTTATCCATTTTTTTGTGATTGTATTTGCATAAGTTGTAATAATTTTTCTAAATCTGGCAAATCCTTTTTTTCTGTTTCCATGATTGTTGTGTCTAAAATGTTTTCTTGATCTGAATGTTCTCCTTGTTCCAAATGTTCTTCTTTTTCTGAATTTTTTTCTTGTTTTTTTTTCTTTGTTTTTGTTTCTTGTCTCTGGCATTAATTTTCAAGGAATATTATCCCCGCCAAATAGGAAAATTTAAAACACCCTATCTGTTGCAGACACGAAAATTTTCTTTTACCCAATGTAGTATGAATATTTCAAAAAATCATCAAATGCAAATATCAAATAAATAAAATATAATATTAGAAATTGTACCTAAAGGAAATTTATATGTCGAAATTCAAATATATCAATTTGACCACTCAATAAATAGATTTTCCAACACCTGCTTTCCTCTGTCCTCTCCTTTCAAAGTTGCAACCAGAAATACTCTAATGCACCATCAGTTGGGACGCCATTTGTTATGCTCTATTATATCTATTTAATTAGATTGATTAGCAAATTCTTACTTTAGTTAATTATTCAATTATTTTATTTACTGCCTATATAAAACAAAAACTAAATTCAAATTAAATTGTTCAACCAATTTTATTCTTGTATACAATACCTGTGATTTGTGGCTTCTAATATTTCTGATTGCTTACTTTTTCCAGAGTGGAAACAGGGAAATTGAAAACACTCAATATCATATAAATGTAATCTATTGTTTTTATCAAACAATCCGTGTACATGTGATTCAAAAAATATTAAATTTAAACTTTGTTGAAACAATCTCTTACTTAATCAATTAAACTCTAACCCTGATATCTCCTTGTTTTGAAAAAAAAAATATTTAATTAATTTATTATTTACTCATACTTAATTTAATAAAATTTAATTTTATTCTTTTGACTTGATCTCTTAAATTTTAAATGAATAACTGCGTAAAAGAAAAGTTCAATAAACAAATAAACAAATATGGGTTTGATATAAACAAGTTTCCTCCATTCCGACAAATAATTTGACTGGCCTTTTTGTTTCTTCACTGCCTCGTTTTCTGGATTGCGCCATCCTTGATGCTTCCAAACTCGTACTCTCTGGATGTTGCGAAAAAGTCCCTCTCGTCACGACTGCTTCCAAAAATCACACAGGATGTGCTCGAATACTGTTACTCAGTTTTCCTTGTTCGATATCTTGTGCAAAAAAGATATTAATCAGCTACTCGTTCTAGACAAAACAAAGGAAGCTCCCTCGGACCAGGAAAATTGACTCTTCAACCAGTCGACCATTTGGTTTCAACTTGATTCTGCTCGCAAATACCGATTACACGCACTCTACACTGATTACTAAACTTTTTAAAACAACAAAACTGGACTGCCTTCCACCGATGTTAATTACACAGTGACCTCTCGTCTCTCGCCAAATTCTGACTCCTCATTTCTCCCTTCTACCACATCCTTCCCACTCTATCAAAAACACGCCTCTCTCAAAACCATTCTTACCCATTTCTTCTGAACCAAATATTTTTTCCACAGAACTTTCCCAATTTGTCATATTTCAAGAGATATCATAATTAGTTATTTCCTACTTTCTACTTTAACATCTAAACCTCATACAATGTGTATACCACATTGAAAACCTTCCCGGAAAGGATCTTAAAACCGTCTTTGTTGTCGACCACGATGTCCACTTTCTAATCACCGCCTTGTTTGTTTTATTTATCGTTTCACTTTTTCCCGAAACACTTGTTTAAGAGCAAAATTAAATTCTAAACAAATTTGGTCATATACAGGGTGACGAAAAATTATGATTTCATGGTCGTTGATATAAACTCAATTTTTTCTGAATTTCTTTACAACAAAAAAAAATCTACAATACATATCCACAAAAAATTTTCTTTTTTAAATAGAAATTGAGTCATATTTCTGAGCTCGGTAACTTTTGAATGGTACAACCGATTTTCAAAATTAGACATGCGTTGGAAGGGTAATGATCAGTACTATAAGAAGCCGCAAAGTTCGGACTTAAATCTTTGAAGTTTTTGGGAGTTTTGGGAATGAGAACGAAAAACAGACTCTAAATAAGAAGGGCCGTAAAATCCACACCCTTTGACCAAAATGGATGGTTGATATATGAATGGGTGAGTCTTTTCCTGAAGTTTAAGATAAGATGGAAGTTGGCCCAATTTTCAATTCAGTCAGATTTATAAAATCGAAAATTTCGTGTATATATTATAGTGTCGCGTGTAGGGGGGTGTGTGTGTGCGCCACTGACGAGAACTGCCGTTCTCTGGTAATACATATCGTTAAAAGATTGCTTAATATCACTCTTGTGAGTATACAACTTACCATTAAAGGAGATATCCTGATCTAGTCGAATTAATGCAATATTATCGTGCGGTGCACCTCGCAATGTACCGTAGTCCTTATGTATGGTAACGCTCTCAATGCCAACGTCGAGGGCAGATTTTACACAAGATTTTCCCTCCGAACAACTTGAAAGACCTAGTGTAGCTTTAGCTCTGAAATAAAAATATACAAAAGATTACCAAATAACGTATATTCAGTATTATTTAACTAAGTTTTATGCCAAAAGTGTAGGCTTCATTGGCGGTCTATTTTTTTGGCGTTGGTAGGCCGTAATCTCTAAATATTTTTATTTGATGCTTCGTTTGTTGGTAGATAATATTTTCTTACTATTTTTACTTGGATAATAAGCCACAACTTAAGTTGGAAGCTACATTTATTGGTGTTTTGACTACCACTTCGGAAATCGTTATCAAAATACAAAATATTAATAAAATAACAATTTTTTATGTTGTGTTAGGGATGGCGGTTTTTGACAAAACACCGGTTTTCGGTTATACCGGTTTTTTTGCTTACGGTTTAACCTGGCGGTTATAACCGGCCAAAAAAAACCGGTTTTTGGAAAAACCGGTCTTTGGTTTTTTTAATCCAATAGGTTACAAATTTACATTTACAATACACTTTAGTTTGCGATACTCCATTAGACTCGATATCAATATGATCATAATTAGTACTACCGAAAGTCGAAAGAACATGTATTACTTTTAACACGTTTGTATATTTGTAGAATTTTAACTCATTTAGTACTTTCTGTATGAGTGTATCGTTTTGAAAACGTAGCGAAATTCTTGGAGATTCGTATTTGTAATCAGTAATTCGATATTCATAGTCAGAGCATTATTTTTGGTAATCAGAAAAAGTCATTCACCCAGTTTCAATGTCAAGAGTTAAGGTGATAAAGTAGCGATCAACAGGTGACAACAAACGCGGTCCAATATTGCGAAAGTTCTGCGAACTTTCAAAAGTGAGGCAACAGTGCTTCGGTAATTCGACACTGACAGTGACGTTTATACTATCAAAAACAATAATTTTTATACACATAGGCGCGAAATGTTGCCAAGTCAGTGACGTTCGATTTCTTGTTATACAAAAAGCGATTTTTAGTAGTTCCAAGATTACACAAAATCTAGGCATGGGATAAAAAAGTTTATTTGAAAAAAGTGTATTTTTTTTTCTCTTTCGTAATGGCGGTACAGGCTCCTTTATTCAATATTTTATTTAGTTGTAGAGTAATTTCCACATACTAACATATTTCTGAAATTGGGCTCTGTACCGCCATTCTTTATTATATTACTAATATGTGTGCCAAATATCTCGACAAAATATTCAAAATTAGAGCCGCAATCTTGGAACGCGTTTGTTGCTACCTGTTGATCGCTACTGTTTCCTCTTAAGTGTGAAAAATAGATGATGTTTGCGTCTAATTCAACCAGATTACTTCTTATGTAAATATTATGATTACAATTACCTTTTCAAGGAAATATTATAATAAAACTTAATAATTGTTTTTGGCTGATGTGAGATTGCACTTCCAGTTTGCTTCTGTATTTTATAAAATAAAATTTGAATTATTGTTTTGTTTGGAATAATTACTTAAGAATAATAATTATGATTGGGATCCAAAATAATACCTAACCTAATCTTAATCACTGTAAAAACCTAATAACGGGTTTTTACTTTAAAAAGAAAAAACCGGTTATAACCGGGACAAAAAAACAACCGGTAAAACCGGTTTTAGGTTTAAACCGGTTGTGTCGCAAAAAATTTCTTCTAGTATCCACGAGGAAAAAGTTTTCCTGTAGTTGGCTGTATACCATATATTACAAAAACAATAAAATCCTTTTTAAAGGGTATATTTTTTAAAATAAATGTCTTTTTAGGGATTTTAATATACAGTAGAACCCCGCAAATCCTAACTAATTGGGGGGCCAGCCTGTTCGGATTCCGAAAAGTTCGGATTATCCGAAAGTTGGTCTAACTAATAAGTCAAAGCTTTCGTTGTCATTGATTTTGAGTCGCTGCATATCTCACTCTCCATTTTTCCAAACTCCATTATAAGATGACCTCCTAGAAGTCATACAATAATTTCCAGAATGTGAAAATGAAGAAAAAAGTGCAATTACAGAATGGGTTGAAGCTGACGACAATGGGCACCAAGAATTTACGGACGAAGAGATTGTAGACTTGGTTCAACCTCAAGGCAATTCTAATGAAAATGAAGAAAGCAAAGAAGAAGTTTCCCTGCCACATCGACTGTCACACGCAGATGCCACTAAAACTCTGGATGTGGGTCTACGTTACGTGAAGCAGAACTGTGCTGCGTTACCGGTCGATGTAATGAATAAATCGTTCAACATCGCTGCGTTAAGTCGCTACACCTCCATGCATCACAAATGCATGCATCAGAAAGTGACCGACTTCTTTAAAATGCGCCTTAGCGCTGGAGTCCACTATCGATTTTGTAGTCGCGCGATTGTTTTGTCGCGAAAATTGAATACATTGTTTCAAATACAAGTCAATCCACGATTATTTAGTCGCAAATGGATTGACTTGTATTTGAAACAATGTGTTCAATTTTCGCGACAAAACAATCGCGCGACTACAAATCGCAAGTGGAGTCCGGCGCTTAATGCTCAATGTTCTGGTTTTACTCTGTATAATAAACACGTTTTTAATGGGAAATAAGCCACAATTTTACCAAAAAAATGATTTTATTAACGTTTCGAAGCCCAAATCGGGTTTCGTTGTCAAAATACAAAATACTACTGTCAGTAGTATTTTAACCCGATTTGGGCTTCGAAACGTTAATAAAATAATTTTTTTGGTAAAATTGTGGCTTATTTCCCATTAAAAATAGTTTATTATAAAAATGCCACAAGGAAATAGCTTCAGAACAACAATAAACACGTTCTTAAATTTTTGTCTTGAAGTTTTTATTTTTTTCCACTTTCCGTTGGTTCGGATTTGCCGAACGTTCGGATTTTCGGGGTTCGGATTTGCGGGGTTCTACTGTATACATATACCTTTTATAAAGGATCTTACCGATTTTTTTTAATATATAATTTAATTTAATCTGACACATTCATATTGATAATTCAGAAATATATTCATATTTTAATGTAGACGAGTGTAATATGATATTGCCAATATTTATGAGTTGCCTTCCTGGGACGACTTTATTGGAAGATAGTTCCTTCAATTACATGAAATTAACTTAAAGTTAAGAATATCCGTCAAGTAGGGTCAGCTTGCTAATACAATCCGCCAGATTTTACTATAGTGGGTATGGGTATTGGATTTTGACAAGAGCTATGAGTTATACCGGTTTAGTGCACAAGTTTACGTGAGATTTTCAGGGTCATAGCTCTTGTTGAAATCCATTTCCTATACGGCTTTTTATGTAAGAGGACAACTCCCACTCGGAAGCCTTTATCAGTATCTCAATCGAATCCGCCAATACACGTATAAGGTATAAGAATGATTTGTTTTGGTGGATTCAGTTTATATTTCAGTTTCCTTCCAAGTCTTTTTGAATAGTGAGTAAGTTGGTTTGTGCAAGTGACACTTCGAATTTTTTACTGATAAGAGATGGCTTGTTCATCTAAATTTCACAATTGTCGATTTTGTACCGAAGAAAAACTATGATTTTTAATGGATAACTATGAGCCGTAATTTGAACATAAAGCGGCAAACTGAGAAAATAGTGACGAGTAGAGTGATAGAGACTTGCTTCTCGAGAGTGAATCTGACGAGCTCCTGTAAAACCTGAAATTTAATGATTCTTCATTACAAGAAAACAAAAGGAGCTGTTCATATAGTAGACAAAATTGTACATCAATAGTTAAAAAACACAGCGCTAAATAATTACCAATTTTATACTACCATTGTAATTTTTTATTACCATTAGTTATTTCAGCCAAAAACACTTTCAAAATTTATAAAATAAAAAATCCAAATTACGATGAGAAACATTTGGATAAAAGACGAGGTTTTTGTGATATTTTAACGATAATATTTTTTAAAATGGGACATAAGTAGGTATTCCGTTTGTAAAATTATGTTTCATAGTATCATAAAGAGCATTCAAAACTATTTTTAACCTTCGAGTGGTAACGTACGGTCCCTGACACCGACGTAGCGGATTTTTCGCGGTAAAACTCAAATGCGCAAATTCTCATCACACTATTTAGTCTTGAAAAATCTGTGGCCAAGTGTAGATAGTTCATATGTTATTTGACCTGACGGTGTGAGAGACCGAGGTTACCATTTGTGTTATACTTAACGGTAAGTTTTTGTCGTTTTTGGTGCATAGTCAGTTTAAATAATAGATGTTAATTTTAGGAGTTGTATATGAATATTGATTATGAAAGGGAACAAGTCACGTTGCAACAACTTTTTGACGAAATTGTTGCTAATTCCGAACCAGAACCGTACAGTGCGGTGCAGTGGAGTGTATAAAAAATGAGGAAACAAACGGACAATAGTTTCAGTTTGTGTTGGACATTTGTTGAATAATTTTATTTTTTTTGTGACATTTCAACCCTTTTCGATATGTTTGTTGATACTTTGTATTCAAAAACTTGACATGTTTTTGTAAATTGTTTGTCAATTATGTTACTATCTAAAAGAAGCCACTTTTTTTAATGTGCATTTTTTCCCCGAATATAAATAAATATTGATCATTTCTTACTATATTGTTATTTAAATATAGTTATATTAAACATTTAGTCACATCAAAATATTAACACAAAATCACAACCTAAGATATTCATTATTAAAAAAGTCGGTGTCGTAGACCGACGTTACCAACTATGTTACAAGAATTCACGTTACCGGCGGAAGGTTAAAGTTTAGATATAAAATAATGTATATGTTATGGTCATATACATAACAGATGGGCGCAACATTTTGAAGAACTGCTTAGTGACAATTATGAAGATGGCGAGATGGAGGATCCCATGCTTCAAATTAATGAAGATGATCGGCAGCCACTCCCCGCCGAAGAAGAAATTAGAGAAGCCATCTTATCACTTAAAAATAACAAAGCCCCGGTTCGGATAATCCCCCTGCTGAACTCTTCAAAAACGGCGGCGACACCTTCTTAAAACACATGCATAAGCTGATAAATGCAATTTGGCAACAGAAAGAAACACCCACACACTGGAAGTTGGGTGTACTGTGTCCTCTACACAAAAAGGGAGACATGATGGTTTGTGATAATTGTCCTTCACATAACATTTCGAACATTTGTACTAATGGTAGTGGCATTTTCTGGCCGCTGATCACAGTTTAAAGAAGAAGAATAAGAAAAAAGAAGATATTAGGCTTCTTGACACGTGACGTGCGCACATCACTGTTTTTTTTTCTGTGCGCGGCTGATCACACGCGTGTTCGAAATAATTTTATAAAAATTGTTAAAAAGCGTTTAAAATGCCAAAAAGGTGTGCCACACCGGAGAATTTTCATACCGAAAAGGTGTGACATCAAAGAGTGGTTGTTTATCCCGAAAGCGGCGGAAATATGAAGAGTTGCAACAGAAATTGGTAAAGTTGAGAGAGGAAATGGATGAAAAGGACTCAGGTATTTATATTATGATATTTATTTTGATTTGCTTATGGTAGTTAAATTAAATTTAGCGTGAATAAATAGAGCTATATTTGTTAATTATTTACAAAGTGACAATCTTAATCAAATTCAAACATGGAGTCTTTTATTTTGTTGTTATCAATATATTTTTCTGTTGCCATAGTACCTGTTTTTTCGCCATCTTCCTGTTCGAATATAAAACAGGCACTATGTTGCCGGACTGCACGGGTTTTCCTGAAAATGTTTATTTCGTAGAAAATGTGTTAACATAAATTACATGCAAAAACGTCACATTTTGCAAAGAAAAAATATACTGTTTGTCTCATTAAAGGTGCCTTAAGGTAGCCCAAAGTAATACAGACTAAATAATTAAGGATATAACAATAAATCAGAGGGTACTTTTAAGTTGCCCAGAAAATCTTTATGATTATTTGACCTGCTTCTATTTCTCAGAGGCACTTTATAGTAGCCCAGAAGTATAGAATGGAATATATTTTTATTTAGCTAATTTTACACATTTTACTTCGAATTTACATCACAAGAATAGCAAGTTACTTGTACAAAATTTGTGTTTGGCTTGTCTTCAAACAATAATACTAGGGGAGCGGGTATTTTTTAATAGCCCAGAAAATCTTTATGATTTATTTGAGATGCTCCTATTTCTCAGAGGCACTTTATAGTGGCCCAGAAGTATAGTATGGAATATATTTTTATTTAACTAATTTTACACATTTTACTTCGAATTTACATCACAAGAATAGCAAGTTACTTGTACAAAATTTGTGTTTGGCTTGTCTTCAAACAATAATACTAGGGAAGCGGGTATTTTTTAATAGCCCAGAAAATCTTTATGATTTATTTGAGGTGCTCCTATTTCTCAGAGGTATTTTATAGTAGCACAGAAATTTAAAATAGAATACATAATATTTATTTAAATATTTGTTTGTACATTTTACCTTGATTTCACTTTTCAAGCGTAGCAAGTTTACTTACACTAAATTTTTATTTGGTTTTGTCAAAATATTAAAAATAATATTACAGAAACCATTGTGGAGGTGCATAGCCCATCAGTTTCACTAAATAATACAGAAAATGAGATCCAATGCAATTTGAGCGTAACTGAAGCATAATTGAAGATTTTAGGGCAAGTGAAGATCTACAACCAGCAGTACTTATTGAGGAGTCACAACAACAGACAGAAGATTTTTTCATTGGAGAGGTACCTACACAAAAAGAATCTATTTCTCTAAATATGATTAACTTAATTGGGGAAGACCCATTAAAAACTAACCTTAATGCTTCTGAAATGTTGCCAGATGTAGCAGAAAGGCTAAACTATTCCCTTTCCAAAGGCTTAGACAAAAGTATTGTGGGTAAACTTACAGAAAAATTCTTACCTGCTACAAACTGCGAAAGACTTTGCCCACCTCAGTTGAATTCTGAGATTTTATCTGCCATAAAAGATAAAAATAAAATTAGGGAAGATAAAGACTTGCAAACTATGCAAACAATTTTAGCTGCAAGTATTATGTCCCTTTATAAAGAGGTCGAATATCGAAACAATTGCCAATTACATAAACTTCAATATAGAAGTGTTTTATAAGACGTCCTTGCACAGAACATTTTTGCTCAGTTATTCGTTAAATTTAAAATTTAAAAAATTATTAGACGAGCAACCTATAGATAAATATTTATTTGGGGAGAATTTGATTGAAATGTTGAAAGAAAGCAAAGATACAAGATCAGCAGCTGTTCAAGTCAGCTCTATAATGAAGCCACAAAAAGCCACTTTTTATCCGAAGACCGCGCCACAACGCCAAGCTGTTTTTTCCACTGAGCATCCAACAAGAGTACTTCCAGAATCTTACAACTTCAATCAACAGAGTTTAAACTTCAATCCAGCCTCGAACAGACCAAGATTTCGACAAAGTCAGTACCCAAATCATCCTCAACCAACATCGAGATACAAACAGACGAGCAGACAACAGCATCAAAACCCAACCAGAACAACCAGGAGGTCATACTAAAGGTAAATAAAAAATCAGCAGAAAATGTGGCTAATTATTTTAAAAACCGGAAAAAGATTACTTCAGACAACAAAGTTTTAAGTTGGGTCCAAGGTTTTAATATTTTGTTTAAAACAACACCGTCTCAAGAGAGAGCACCAAAAGTTTTTCATAGACCCAAATGAGTCGTATGATTTAGCTATAAAGCAATTACTAGATAAGGGAGCTATTTCTTCTTCTTAGCATACAAGAGAGCAATTCCTTTCTTCATATTGTCTAGTGCCCAAAAAGGACGGAAGTCATAGATTTGTTTTAAATTTAAAACAGTTAAATTGCTTTATAGAAGCCCCACATTTTAAGTTGGAAGACTATAGGTCAGTTCTCAAGCTCATTTTTCAAGGGTTGTTTTATGGCAAAAGTAGATTTACAAGATGCCTATTTTGCTATTCCTCTTCATGAAAATTAAAAAGAAAAATATTTAAAATTGGAGTACAAAAATATTCTATATCATTTCAACTTCTTACCATTTGGTTTGAATATCTCGCCTTTTATATTTACGAAAACCTTAAAACTAGCCTTAAACAATCTAAGAACAAGAGGCTTTACTTCTGTCATTTTTTTAGATGACATTTTACTGATTTCAAAATCATATTTAGAATTTAAGGAAAATATTGTTGAAACTTGTTCTTTTTTCCGCCTGGGATTTACTATAAATAAAAAAAAAAGTATACTTTCACCCACAAAAACTATAACTTTTCTTGGTTTTACGTTTGATTCTAATAAAATGATATATTTTGCACCTGCTGACAAAAAAAGAAAAAATAATTAATAGTATTCAGACCATCAAAAATAAAAGTACATGTACGATAAGATCATTTGCAGTTTTAATCGGTCAGTTGGTAGCAGTTTGTCCTTCAGTTAAATATGGAAAATTATACTTAAAAAATTTAGAAAAAGAAAAGTGGCTTGCTCCTTCTAAAACTAATAGTTTTAACACAAAAATGACCATACCTAAATACTTGTAAAACGATTTCAATTGGTGGTTATATAACATACCAATTAGTGAACAAAATATAAAAAAATCTGATTATGTACTTGAAATATTTTGTGATGCATCTCTTTTAGCATGGGGAGCATACTGTAATGATAATAAAACTCATAGTTTTTGGAGTTATGGACAGCGAGAACTACATATAAATGTACTTGAGCTATTGGCAGCATATAATGACTTGAAATCCTTTTCCAAGGAATATAGGAATTGTAATATTTTGCTAAGAATAGATAACACAACAGCTGTATCTTGTATTAACAAGATGGGGAGTGTGCAATACTCTAATCTAATCTTAACAACATTTGCAGAGAAATTTGACAATACTGTGAAAATAGAAATTTAAAAATATTTGCATCTTATATCAGTACAAAAGAAAATATTATTGCTGATTCAGAGTCAAGATTTTTGAAAATAGGAACAGAGTATTCTTTAAGTGATAATTGTGTTAATATAATTTTTAAACAGCTTCATATTCCAGAAATCGATTTGTTTGCCACATAACTTAACAAAAAATGTACAAGGTATGTATCTTGGAAACCTGACCCCGAATCGGAGAAAGTTGATGCCTTCACTCTAAATTGGCATGTATTAAAATTTTATGCTTTTCTACTCCACCTTTTGCTATTATTCCAAGAGTTTTAGAAAAAATCATATGTGACAAAGCAGTAGGAATTGTGGTAGTAGCAGAATGGCCAACTCAGCCTTGCCAACCAACCTGGGATATCAGGCAAAAAGATAATTTTAGGACCTGGTAAAAATTTAATTTTGCACCCTTTTAGTCTTCCATATCCGGGACACCGACATCTTACCCTGACTATCGCATGTTTGTCAGGCAAGATTTTTTAAGAAAAGGTATTCCTGAGCATTCCATCACAATTATGATTGCATCTATTACAACAAAAACACTAAATTTATATGATACAGTTTTCAAGAGACGGTGGAGGTATAGTATAGAAAAAATATGGACCCTTTTGCTTATGAATTATCAAATATTATTAATTTTATTAAATATATCGTAGATCGGGATTATACATATAGCTCTATAAACATTCATAGAGCTGCATTGGCATTGATAATACATATACCATAAAATCATAAAAACATGTTTAAAAATTTTTACAAAGGTATATATACCAAATATCAATTTACTTGAGACCCTCAACCAGTATTATTCTCTCACATGTCTTTCCTTGAAAGAACTTACTTACAAACTTGTAATGTTAATTGCTCTGACTACAGCTCACAGGTTGCAAACCCTATCCCTAATAAAAATTCAAAATATTTTCATGGATCAAGATAAAATTGCGATTATGATACCAGATAGGATAAAGACTTCTTCGAAAAATAAAAATCAACCTATTTTAAGATTTCTCTATTTTAAAGAAAAACCACAGTTGTGTGTAGCATCGACTTTATGTCACTATTTAGAGATTTCTAAAATCATTCGTCCTCAATCAGAGGACAAGTTGTTTATAACAATAAAAAAAACATAGAAAGCAGCATTTACGAAGACTTTGAGTAGATGGCTAAAAGATGTTTTAAAATTATGTAACATAGACACCAATATGTTTAAAGGGTGTAGTGTTAGATAAGCACCTACGTCAGCAGGAGCTAGAGCTGGATTAAATATAGAAACTATTAGAGAGACGGCGGGATTGACAGAAAATTCTCAAGTATTTAATATTTTTTATAATAAACCTCTAGCAAAAGATTACGGACTCTTTGCAAAAACTATATTGTCTGTTTAGTCCATGTATGCTTCTGCGTTTGTTTATTGTTTGTTATACGTTTGTAATTATATGTTTATGTTATTATTATTGCATAAGAACATTAATGTTCTTATTATTTACAAACATTACTCTTAATTGTTCTAATACATTCTCTCTTTTTTTTTGTAAAGTTCCTAAAAAAAAAAATGTAAAGTATCGATTTTTGGATTGCAATGTAGTGTTGTTTAATTATCGCACAATATTGCTTAATCTTTCAACAGCCTACCATTAGTACAAATGTTCGAAATGTTATGTGAAGGACAATTAATTGATTGGTTGACTTACCTGTTAAGGAAGGACAATCATAATTGTCCTATCTTACATTTCGAACATTTGTACGCTCCCTCCCTTTGATTCTTTCGAACCCACCCGTTTTTGTGCGATCAAAATAAAAAAAAAACAGTGATGTGCGCACGTCACGTGTCAAGAAGCCTAATATCTTCTTTTTTCTTATTCTTCTTCTTTAAACTGTGATCAGCGGCCAGAAAATACCACTACCATTAGTACAAATGTTCGAAATGTAAGATAGGACAATTATGATTGTCCTTCCTTAACAGGTAAGTCAACCAATCAATTAATTATAGAGGCATCACTCTCCTCAGTATGGCATATAAAGTGTTGTCCAACGTACTGTACAAAAGACTTCTCCCCTACGCTGAAGAAATAGTAGGAGGATATCAGTGCGGTTTCCGTCCTAATAAATCAACAACGGACCAGATATTTACAGTGAGGCAGATCTTTGAAAAAACCCTAGAGTTCGGCGTCGACACCCACCACATATTCGTGGACTTCAAAGCCGCATAAGACTCAGTTAATAGAGGTAAAATTCTACTTGCTATGGTAGAATTTAAAATACCGCTTCATCTTGTCCAATTAACTTAACTTACGCTCACAGGAGCAGAGATCCTGGTAAAGATCCAGAACGATTTCTCAAGACCCTTCCATTGCAAAAATGGACCAAGACAGGGTGATGGAATATCGTGTCTCTTATTTAACCTGGCATTAAAAAAATAATTCGAGTGTCCCAAATTAATACGAATGGTAATATATTTAACAAATCAGTACACATTGTCGGATACTCAGATGACATAGACATCATGGGTAGATCTAAAAAATCTCTGACTGAAGCATTTCGGTCGTTAAGAGCATCTGCACAGAGAATGGGGCTAAATATAAATGTTCAAAAGACCAAATATATGTGTTGCACTAGGTCAAGTAACCCGACACATACAAGAATAATAATTGACAACCTAGAACTGGATGGTGTCGACACCTTCATATACTTAGACTCGCTGCTAACTAAAGATAACAATGTCAGTAAAGAAATTAAAAGAAGAGTAGTGCTCGCCAATAAGTGCTACTATGGCTTAAGAAGACAGACGGCCTCAAAAATACCTAAAAAAATTAAATTGACTGTCTACAAAACACTAATAAGACCAGTGCTAACATATGGCTCAGAAACTTGGTCACTTAGAATGACCAAGAGCTTGAGCGAAAAATTCTAAGACGAATATTTGGTGGCATAAAAGAACAAGGTTTGTGGCGCAGGCGTTACAACTTTGAGTTGTATAGAAATTTTGGAGAACCTGACGTTGTACAATTCATTAAGGTAGCACGCCTTAGATGGATAGGTCATGTAATCAGGCGAGAGGAAGATGCCATAGTCAGAAAAGTTTTCAACCGAAGAGGGCCGATAGGACAACGAGCAAGAAGAAGACCGAGAGTTAGGTACCAAGACAACATAGAAACTGATTTCAAATCTCTTGGAATTAGAGCATGGAGAAGAGTTGCCAGAGACGGATCTACGAAAAAAGGTCGCCAACAATTGGTCGAGCGAAAAAATGTCGCGCACATTTGAGCGCGTATCAAAAGGTCGCCGGCGAAAAAACAGCGCCGACGAAATAAGGTCGCGTGCAATTGATCGCGCGAAAAAAGATCGCGTCAGAAAATATGTTTTCCACCTACCTCTACCGAAAGTATACTTTTCCGGACCTGATTGTAGGGAGCAAAGTTGTACTTTTCCTCCCTAGGGAGGAAAATATTTTTCCTCCCTAGGGAGGAAAAGTAAAAGTGACGTCACGGTATTTCATTCATGAAATATAACTTATTGACGCCCTGTACAATATCTATTTTCTATTACGTAAGTACCTATACATTTTAACGTTTATTTAAAAACACTCTATATTTTGCAGAATGGTAAAAAACAGTAAATTGTTATTCTGATTTAACAATGTTTACATTAATAATTTGACTTTTATTTGACAGTTGACAGTTATATTGTACCTACTAATTAGTTTTAGTTCTAATAAATTTTGTTGGTTAGTTACATAAATAAATTAAGTAAAAATGAAAAAATTACTTGTTATTTGAGGAAGGTGGAAAAACCATATGTATAACATGGGAGTAAAGTGCCTTTTCCTCCCTTGAATGATTACTGCCCTCCGCTACGCGTCGGGCAGTAAACTTCATTCTCGGGAGGAAAAGAAGCACTTTCCTCCCTTGTTATACAAATAGCTATTTCATTTGCATACTTTAGCTTTCCTTCACACTTAATCCAGGCTTAGGTCAGATTTAGATGATGCAATAGAACTAAAGGATTGCTGTTAAATAATGACCCAAACAGTTAAATATTTTCTTATTAGTCATTTTAACCTATTGGTAAAAAATATTTCGTCAACCCAATATTGACTTCTAAATGACTTTAGTTTTATTTTCCACTTTAAATAATAGGAAAATAATTGGAAGTAAATAATCCTATTTGAAATTGATCATGTAAAATGTTCGACCAATTTAATGGTCGAATTAAGGTAATTTTAACTGTAAATGTTGTAGGGAAAGTACCTAGAGGTATTATTTCACGACTTGGCAGTGTCGCAAAATTTACCCTTGGTTATTTAAGAGTAAGTTTTAATATAAGCTTAATATATTTTACAGGGTATATACTACATATAGATAGGGTAGGTTAAGGGCTACCATCTTTATTAAAATAAAATTTCCCAAATAAAATAATGATATTGTGGTTAAAAATTATATAACAGGCACAATTTCATTAATACATTGTCACTGGTGAGTACTTATTGAAGATATCATAGTTAAAGAATACATTTATATTAATAACAGATTTGCATACTTTAACTTTCCTTCACACTTTATCCAGGCTTAGGACTGGCAGTTAGTAACTGGCGTGTTTAAAAGTTTTTTTAATTTTAATTTTTTTATTTTTTTCTAATTTTTTTTTTTTTTTATTTTTATTTTTTTGTGTTTTTTTAATATTTATTTTTTTTTGTTTTTTTTTAAATTTTTTTTAATTGTTTTTTAGTTTTTTATACTTGCAGTTGAAAATTTTGGGCAATTCCTCTTAAATATTCTAGATTTGGCCGGTTCCCGTATTGCAAACAAATCGTTTTTATTCGCCGCGCTGTATCTTTATAAATTTTTTTTTGAGGTTGTTGGTTTCCAGCTATGTATTGCTCCACTTTTAATCGATTTAAACTCTCTTCTTTCTTTAGCCCCGTAATAAACTTCCATAGATTTGGGTGTGCTGCATTTAATATCGAGGAGAAGCTGTTGTGCCAACCTTCGACAGCATTATTAGTACGCGGTAGATCTTCCTCTATAAATTCGAAGCAATTCCAAAGATTCCTTGGAAACATTGGCGGTCTTCTTTGTTGTCGTCGATCCAATCTGCCTATCCATACATCCTCAAAGTAGTTTATTAAAGGTGTTAGTAAATTTTCATTTTGAGTGTAAAACTCGCTGTCCAGTAGCTCTCCGAATGTTGCAACAACATCTACTTCAGGTACGAAGGCTAGGGCTGCCAATTGTCGCAGATGTAGAGCAAAATTCGCGTCTTCTGTATAAACTTGTTGCAGTCCTGTACCTTGCATGTTTCTCCACAAACATTGTGTGAAATGAAAGAAACATCCACGGATTCTGACTTCAGGAAACTCTTGTTGTAAAGCATTAATTGCTGCTTTTTCATAATCCACCATTATTGTTGTAGGACGTAAACCTGGTCGTAACGTTTTTAATTCATGGAAGAGTCGAGTGTATGTTGCCTGAGTTTTATTAGGAAGTAGAGCAAAAACAGTTGGAATAACGTTGCTATACTGTACGCCATGTATTGTATACAGCTGACCAAACAATAGAGGAGTACATGTGAATGTTCCATCGGCATACCAGTGTTCACAGCTCGCCATCAAAGTTAAATTTCTTTCAGTGGAAAATATTAAAATTCTCTGTTCGTTTGGACCACTGTCAAATAAAAGAAACGGTTCGCCGTTATTGTTTCTGGTGTATTCTTCCGGAATAATAAGCTCTGTTAAGCTTCTTGGATTTGCCGGAATAGCTTCCACTCTTTGGCGTGTGTTCTGAATAGTTCGCTTTAGGGATGAAATAGAAGGTAGCTGCCCAGTTGCACCCATAGACACTTCTTGTGAAACGGTAGCTATGATTCCTTGTGTTGTTAGTTCAACTTGATGAGCCAGTTCTTTCATTCTGTTACAAGCCTTTTTTCCCAAGCCTCCCGGTACATTTATGCTTATTGTACTGAGCGCACTTCCAAATTGTCTTTTGATCAATCGTTTTTTCCTTTCTATGGATATATCCATTATACACCAACATATTGGCACCTTTTTGACTCTTTACGTAAGTTAAGACCATCTTGACAAATCGACAAGCTAATGAATAATGAGATATACGATATTTTTCCCATCTTCTTATACATCCAAAATACATTAAAAAGTAATAAAAGTACGTTTCACGAATATGG
The DNA here is from genome assembly GCF_917563875.1 of Diabrotica virgifera virgifera. NCBI lineage: Eukaryota > Metazoa > Arthropoda > Insecta > Coleoptera > Chrysomelidae > Diabrotica > Diabrotica virgifera. The sequence goes on along the minus strand of NC_065449.1, from coordinate 72,605,300 downwards.
AATAATAATTACCACATTAGTGAATAACGCACAATTAGACAAAGAACTTTTGTACAATATTTATTTTAGCATTTCCAATAATGTCTTATCGTAATGACTTCATGGAATTCCTAATAAATACCTACACAATAAGGTGCCCTTATCTAAACTACTTATTCTTCACTAATCTGCATAACGACTTTCTACTAAGAACCAATTATGCTAATTACCGGTCTCTGAAAATACCAAAAATAGGTAAACTGGTACCTGGTATTCGTTTGTATGTAATATATACTGTAAATAGAACTATTATTACTGTACATTTTTAACGATATCCGATTAGGAAGAGCAAACACTTTTAAACACGCCAGTTTTTTGCTGACAGTCCTAAGCCTGTAAAAAGTGTGAAGGAAAGTACCTTTCTGAATTTATTAGATCCATATATTAAAATTATTCACGTAGAACAAAAAAAATACTTTCTTCATGTTAAAAATTGTTCAATTTTCAAGTATATTCACTTGAATAACCTGAAAATACCATATGAAATAATTTCCCATTCTCCTATATTTCCCATCTTCCTACACATCCAAAATACATTAAAAAGTATTTAGATATACGTTATTTTTCCCATCTTCTTATACATCCAAAATACATTAAAAAGTAATTAGATGGAATTCCAAGACTAATCGGCTCATAATGCATAAAGTTAAAGTATGCAAATAGAATTTCTTTAGAACCTTTTTGAAAACCAATTGAATGGTTTTAATAATGTAAAACATGACGCGATCTTTTTTCGCGCGATCAATTGCACGCGACCTTATTTCGTCGGCGCTGTTTTTTCGCCGGCGACCTTTTGATACGCGCTCAAATGTGCGCGACATTTTTTCGCTCGACCAATTGTTGGCGACCTTTTTTCGCGACACCGCCAGAGACAAGGGCGAATGGTGGATTGTTCTGAAGAAGGCTTTGGCTCATAAAGAGCTGTAACGCCACTGATGATGATGATATGTTATGGTCAAAGCCCGAATTTCAGTCACTCCTAGGTTTGACTAGGCAATCCTCAGGTCTGACTGACGGTCTTAGTCAAAGCCTGAAATAAATTACAGTTTTATGAAATTATAGGAAATTTTTTTTCACTTAATTGTTTCAAAGCATTAGCCTGAGCATAAAGACCTTCAATCGCATTTCCTTTATTTATTTTAATATTTTTTAACTATTTAGAATGGGAAATAAGCCACAATATTATTAAAAAATGATTTTTATTAACGTTTCGACGCCCAAATCGGGTGCCGTTGTCAAAATACCAGATATGGTATAATATAATATAATACCGTTGTCAAAATAGTATTTTGACAACGGCACCCGATTTGGGCGTCGAAACGTTAATAAAAATCATTTTTTAATAATATTGTGGCTTATTTCCCATTCTAAATAGTTAAAATTGTAAAAATGCCACAAGAAAATAGCTTCAGAACAACTTTAATATTTTTGTTTGTGCACAACGCATGCTCGAACGTGTGCCAAGCAGATGCTCGAAATATTTTGGGTATCATACAAGATAAAACAATAATTGACGGTTTATGTAGAGTTGGTATGATATACGGAACAATAAACACACTTATTTCAAGAAATCAAATTAAAGAATGCAAAGAGAATTTTCCTAATTTCGAAGATGTTCCAGACATTAAGCTCTCTCCAAGAGAAATTAGTACAAAAGATTCTAAATTTGGACAACAAGGATTTATAAAATACCACTGAAATAAGAAATACTCTTCAAAACCATGTAAGTCTAAGAGGTCTAGCAACTCTAAATGTCACAATGCCTCAACATGCGAGAATAAACACTATTTTTTTAATTTTATTTACGACAATATAATAGTTATTAAGGTACCAAGGGTATTATAAGGATAATAACGCTTGAGGTCAATGGTGTATTTACCGAGGGTCTTCGGCCCGAGGGATATACGTTGACCGAAAGCGTTATTGAAGTTATACTTCTTTAGGCGCGATTGAGATTGAGGGTGAATTTATATTGATCTGCGCGCATGCGCACACCGACAGTTTGGTATTAGTCTTTATACGGGCTCTGATTGGGTGTTGAAATGATCTGTCAATAATTGTTCAATATGGAGGTTATCGGTAAACAAAAATGTATAATATATTAGTTTTTATTGTTGTGAGGACAGAAATAAAATCAAATTTATAATTATAGTGACTTTTTAAATAGTTTTAAAAAGCCACAGGTACGTAATTCTAAATGTTTCAGTTGTATTCCAATAAAAAATTATCTTCATACCTATTTGGAAAATGTAAAAAAAATAATGTAATTACCTAGTACTTGCTATGCTATAACCCTAGTAGGCAATGCTTTAATTTACATAATCTGTTTACCAACAAACTTTCTACAAATTTTCATCTAATGTATCGTTTTCTTACTCTATATATTGTTGTATTTTAATTCGACAAAAATCAAACTAATAAAAATTCATATAAACCAAATGTCAAAAAGTTGTTCAGTTTGTGTATATTCCCACATGACGTATACGCAAAGGTGGTGCAGTTTGAAATCGCTTCAACTCTCGTACGGCGGGATACGCGGGAAGTAGGTTTAAGCCCAATGCAAGGTATATTATTTTTTTATTTTTTTTATAGATTTTATGATTGTAAGTATATTATTATATAATTTTTTTCAGAAAATACGTATTTAATTAAAATTTTTGGCAACAATTATTGTTCAGAAATCATTTCTGGCATTGTTCAATGTGTTTGTGTGTGTTTTATTCTTTTATTTTTTTAATTTTTGGTATTGTTTTATAAAAATTTTTGGAAAGGAGTAGAGAAACTGTTTAAAGTATATGGATTTCGTTGAAATCATATAATAGAAGTATAACTTTTTACGTGCGTACAAAGTACACACATTCTTTTTATTATTATAATACCCGTGGTGCCTTCAACGTTTAATGTCCGACTAAATTATTCTTTATATTATGCGAAAAATTTGAATGAATTTTGAATTAATTTGTTTTTAAATATGTACATTTACCAGTAACAGTAGTAACGTAATTGTGGTAGCCATAGTTTTACTTAGGTTTATATTTGTCAACTTAACAGTATCTAAGTGGTTATTTAAATTTAATGCCCAAGGGGGTTATATCGTACTTAACAGCCTTCGAAATGTCATTATTTGTCAAATAATATACCAGTCGGCATTATAGTTATTAAGGTACCAAGTGTATTAGAAGGATAATAACGCTTGAGTTCAATGACCAAAAGCGTTATTATTATAATACCCGTGGTGCCTTCAACGTTTAATATCCGACTAGATTATTCTTTATATGCAAAAAATTTGAATGAATTTTGAACTAATTTGTTTTCAGTTAAGTACATTTACCGGAAATATTCGTAACGTAATTGTGGTAACCATAGTTTTACTTTTCCAGAGTTACCAGAGTTTTATTTGTCAACTTGACCGAATTTAACTCGTTATTTAAATTTAATAGGCCCTAGGGCGTTATTTTGTCATTATTTGTCAAATAATAGATCAGTCGGACATTAAAATAATAAACATTACAATTAAAAATGACGTTCCATTAAACCCAATCTAACAAATTACATTTTAATAGCTTATCGGAGTTTGACTAGTCAAACCCCGATTTCATAAAATTAAATTTCGACCTTTGCTTGACCAACGTAGTCTCTCCTAGGTTCGACTAGTCAAAGGCCGAAACTGTAATTTATTTCGAGATTTGACTGAGACTATCAGTCAGATCTGAGGATTGCCTAGTCAAACATAGGAGTTCCTGAAATTCGGGCTTTGACTATAACATAATAATATATACGATTGGGGTGAAGATACACTCCGCATCGTTGTTTACGTAAGAACCTAGGCACCGACTTACGAGAGTTAAAAAATACCTAAATAGATATATAAATAGTAACAAAATATAAATCATGTATCCTCGATATATTATTGACTTACTAAGCGTGGTATTTTCTTTCTATTAATTTCCTCCTATTTCCTCTATATAAAAACAACATGTTGTTTCAACCATAGTCAAAATTATTCTAGGTAAGCAGCACTGATGATGGAATTCTCATTCCGAAAACATTCTTTGATGCATCCCGAAGGGGTCATTTTAATAAATATACCTTTTATAAAAGATTTTTAATAAATTCTTGTGATCTATGCTATACAGCTGAATCAGGAAATTTATTTCCTTGTGGAATTCATTCGTTGGTGTGGTGGAAGATTATTACCGGAGTAAAAATCCAAACCAAATACTGCATGAAACATACAGTAACCGCCACGCTATTAGACATACGGGAACATTGATTAAATACAGTCCTGGACCGTTCACTTTTTGCACTGTTTACTTTCATGTCTAGTGACGTTTAGAACGTCAGAAAATATATCGAACCCAAATATTAACATATAAAGTTGACAGCTAATAGATCAACTGTGTTTGAAGTTTAAAGTTGTCATTGTGCTAAAGCTGTAAAGGTTTTTAAGTATTGTAATATTCTTGGTGCTTGAATAAAGTTATTTTAAAGCAGATTAACACTACTATTAATTAATGTAGTTTTTTTATGTAAATACAATTATTTTGAATAGTTTCTTGACAGTAAAATAACACATATAGAGGGAGAGCTAGAGCCGAAAAATCATCGTTATAAGTAATATTGAGTTTTCCTGCGAAATGTGTTCATTGTATATTGACAATTATGACCTCTTTCAGGCTGACACCTCAGTGGATACAGGAAGTAGCAATAAGGGATGAAAGGGGAAAGTTAGTGCATACCTCAAGAAACAAAACTGATTTGGTGCCACTTGCACTTTTATCCTGGTGGTGAATACCACCCCTTCCCGCGGGTGAAAACTATTTTATTAAAAATAACCCCACAAATCGATAGAGGGACAAATTTTAAGTGAAATTTGTTATAATCGTGTTATTAAAATAAATCAATACTTTTTGAGTTATTAACGATCAAAGATTTGTCTATTTAAGAGCATATGCGTGAAGTTACGGATGATAAAAAGAACATGGTAATCAATTGTATGTTAGTAAAATATTATTTTTATATTATTTCGAAATTTAATTGATTTTTTTTTTCATCATAAACTGAATATGTCCAGAAACTGTCATAATATATGTCAAATATGTCAAACGTCCCTTAATGGGTACATTTGACATATTCGAATACACTTTTGTTAAATTTAAAATATCGAAATAATATAAAAATAATATTTTAGTAACATACAATTAATTAATATTATGTTCTTTTTATCATCCGTAACTTCACGCATGTGCTCTTTAACAGACAAATCTTTGATCTTTAATAACTCAAAAAGTATTGATTTAATTTAATAACATGATATAGCAAATTTTAATTATAATTTGTCCCTCTATCGATTTGTGGGGTTATTTTTAATAAAATCGTTTTCACCCCCGAGAAGAGGTGGTATCCACCCCCAGGGTAAAAGTGCAAGTTGGCACCAAATCATTTTTATTTCCTGAGGTATGTTCTAACTAGTCACCAATTTTCATGCAAATTGATGGAGGTTTAACAAAATAGGAGGTGAAAACCTTTAAAGACCATACTAACTTTCCCCTTTCATCCCTTATTGCTACTTCCTGTATCCACTGAGGTGTCAGCCTGAAATGGGTCATAATTATCAATATACAATAGACACATTTCACACGCCAAACTCCATATTACTTATGACCATGATTTTTCGGCACTAGCTCTTAGACTAATAGATGAATCGTCATGCAACTTCTTGCATTTAATTCGAGAGAGTATCAAGCAATTTTGTGAACTAAAGTGATCTCCGGCAAAAAATTTTGTGCATGAGAAAATGTATTTTGTAAGTGCATCTCGAAGAGATGGAAAATTAAAAATTTTGAACGCCTGAATGAAGTTTTGGAGGTCATTTCATGACGGCGATGGTCTCCGAGGTACCTGGTGCCCAGGGTGGAACAATTCGCTAAATGAAGATTGGATCTAAAAACTGAAAAATTTGCGTCTAATATTTTTTAAAAATCCATCGAAAGACACTAAAGACGACCCCACTCCACCTCCCGAAGGTGGGGTGGGGGTAACTTTAAAATCTTAAACGGAAACCCCCATTTGTTATTTCAGATTTGGATTGCTTACGTAAAAATAAGCACCTTTTATTCGAGAAATTTTTTCGAATTGTTGATAGATGGCGCTATAATCGGAAAAAAACGATTTATCGTGATACCGTAGGTAAATTATAGAAACGGTCTAATATCTCGAGAAATACACTTCCAAATAAAAGACCAAAACTACATATTAAATATTTTTCAAAAACCTATCGAATAGCATCAAACACGACTCTCCACTCCACCCCCTAGAGGTGGGGTGGGGGTTAACTTTAAAATATTAAATGGGAATCCCCATGTTTTATTGCAGATTTGCAGCCAGAAGAACAGCTGACGGTGCTGAACAACCCTATCCAGTAGAAAAATGAAGCTAAATACCTGAGAGTCATCATGGACAAAGGATTAACCTTCCAAAAATACGTAGAAGCCACAGTCTAGAAGGCCAACATGGCGAGAGCAACATTAAGAGGACTCACAGGAAGAAAAAGTAAATTATGACTAAAAACGAGGTTAAGACTAATAAATAGCATAATATTACCGGTATCAACATACGCATCTCTCGCATGGGGACAAGTATGCAACGCCCACAAAAAGAAGATACAAGCGGTCCACAACAGCAGCTTAAGAGAAGCAGCCAGAGTCCCAAGATACGTCGCAGAAAGATTCCTGTTCAGAGAACTTCAACAGGTGAGAGTCACTGGATTGATAACAGATAAAGCAAGGGTCAAATTCGCGGAGCTGACCCAAGTCACATACTGCGAGAGATGCTAGGATATGACGCGTTCCACCGATGGAAGTACAAACGTCCTAAGCAGCAAATAGTGGATGAAAGTAAATCAAATAAAGCAAACAAAGAGTGACAAAGTAAAAGAAAAAGTAAAAGTGAAAGTAGTAGTCAGTTCGTAGCTCGAAACACCTAGTGCCGAAAAAACACGCAACCCAAACGTAGGTCCAACACCACGACCAGGTAAATCAACCAGTAAGAAAATAGATGAAAAGGCGCAAGCCAACAAAAAAAAACACAAAAAGAACAAAAAAGGCGTAAGCCACACAAAAAACATAAAAAACACAAAAATCATACAATTTTTGAGCACCAAGCCGTTGGACCGAGCTCATGGGGCTTGGTACAGTGACTTGGGGCCCAAGCAAGCAATTTTAGTACCGCGGAAATAGTAACTATAAGATAAAGGCATAGAGCGCTTCACGCTGGCCTAGTTTTGTAATTCGATTAGGGCACCACATTGGAATCTTATTACCCAGGATTCCATTGTGAAGAGCATTTGGCTACGATAGTGTGCCCGCATCGCGCATCAGCGTGCTATGGGCGGGAAAGGGATGGCCTGGGGCATTGGAGCGAGGTGGGGTGATCCCTGTTTTTACTTGGGTCAAAACACCTCGCCCTAATGAATTGTTACACCCGAATGTACTTTTTCGATAGGGTGGACATCTCCCACAGGTCGGGTTGAATCAAATTGCTTGCTTGCTTGCTATTGTAGATTTGGATTCCTCATGAAAAAATGAGTAATATTTATTCGAAACATTTTTTAGAATTGTTAATAGATGGCGCTAATAAACAGTGTTTTTCCGATTATAGCGCCATCTATCCATAATTCGAAAAAATGTCTCGAATAAAAGTTACTTATTTTTACGTAAGGAATCCAAATCTGCAATAAAAATGGGGGCTTCAATTTAAGATTTAAAGTTACACTCCAACCCACTTCCAGGGGGTGGAGTGGAGGGTCGTGATTTAAGTTATTCGATAGGTTCTTAAAAAATATAAAAGAATAATTTTTTGGTTTTTTATTTGGAAGTGTATTTCTCGAGATATTAGACCGTTTCTATAATTTACTTACGGTATCACGAAATATGGGTTTTCTATTTAATATTTTAAAGTTACCTCCACCCCAACTCCAGGGGGTGGAGTGAGGTGGTCGTGTTTAGTGTCATTCGATAGATCTTTGAAAAATATTAAACACGTATTTTTAAATTTTTCGATCCAATCTTCATTTCGCGAATTATTCGATCGCCCCGCCAAATATTCGGTCGTCCCAGGCGACGAGTTGTTCTACCCTGGGCACCAGCTACCTCGGAAACCATCGCCGTCATGAAATTCGTGTTCAGTGACCTCCAAAACCCATAAGTATAAAAATTGAACTCATTTCCGTGAATATTCCTGAGTTAGTTAAAAATTTCCTAAATTTTTTATTTTCCATCTCTTTGAGATGCACTTTAAAGATGCTTTTTCTCATGCACACAAATTTTTGCCGGAGATCAATTTATTTTACAAAATTGCCTGACGCTCTTACGAATCGAATGCAAAATGTTGCATGATGATTTACCTTACTGCACAAAATTCCTAGGTTTAATGCTTCATTGCCTCGTCTATAGATACTTACAACTTTCCGTGGTAGTTGGCAATAAATTTGTTGACACACTGAGCGGATGTTAAGATGTATCTTTTATGAATTAATGTCCCCTCACAACGGTGTAAAGTTTGGTTATAGATAAGTTTTACAGCCCATGGATAATCTTGGGGTTTTCCACTTGTAAGATGATCATTCACCTAAAAGTACACAAGTTTCTTTATAATTTTAACAAAAAACTTATAAAATATAGTAACTAAAATAATATTATCCTAAAGTGAAACAATCGATAATTATTATAAAGGGTGTCCCAAAAGTACCGAAACGGTCGAATATGCCACGAAGTGAATATCGGATCGAAACACCGAAAAATACATGATCGAGGACGGGTGGGGGATAACTTTTCAATCTTAAATGGAAACTCCCATTTTTTATTGCAGATTTGGATTCCTTATGGTAGGGGAACCCAAGCGGGGATTTTTGCAGTTACTCGAGCGCGTCAGATTAGCATATGAGAGAAACCTGGTACCCTGCAGATGAACCTCTACCATATATTGGCTCTTAACACAGGGGAGTTCGTTAAGGGGGGCCCGAAAAAAAAATCTATCCTTAAAAATACTCGAAATTGTCAGATTAAGATAAGGTAAGTTAAGTACATGCAAAAGAGTGTATATTTCAAAAATCTGACGATTTTAAGGAAATGGGTGAGTCCCAAAATTTCACAAGAAATAAGCGAATATGTCGCGAAATAAATGATAGATCGAAAAACCAAAACATATGTTCTCAATATATTTTAAGAATCTATCAAATGATACCAAACACGACTTCCCACGGAGAGGGGTGGGGGGTAAATTTAATATTTTAAATACGAATCCCGCGATATTTCGCGAAATGAACATCAGATCGAAAAACTGTAAAATACACTTATTCGATACTTTTAAAAAATCTATCGAATGGCACCAAACACGACTCCCCAAGGAGGTGGGGTGGGGGGTTACTTTAAAATCTTAAATAGAAGCCCCCATTTTTTATTGCAGATTTGGATTACTTACGTAAAAATAAGTAACTTTTATTCGAAACATTTTTTCGAACTATGGATAGATGGCGTTATAATCGGAAAAAATGATTATTGGAAATGGAAAATTAAATTAAAAAATGGCAAGCGCCCACTAAAATGGAAAATTTTACTTAACTTTTTTTGGTTTTAGGACCTACTCTTCACAACCCAATAGCTCCCCATAACGCTCGAGTGACTACACATTTAGCATACTTTGCTCCCCTACCATTACGTAAAAATAAATAACTATTATTAGTAACATTTTTTCGAATTGTGGATAGATGGCGCTATAATTGGTAAAAACGATATATCGTGATAACATAATATTTATGTAGGTAAATTATAGAGACGGTCTAATATCTCGAGAAATTCAATTCCAAATGAAAAACCAAATAACACGTATTTAATATTTTTCAAAGACCTATCAAATGACACCAAACACGACCCCCCCCCTTCCACACACCCTGGAGGTGGGGTGGGGAGTAATTTTAAAATCTTAAATAGGTATCCCAATTTTTTATTGCAGATTTGAATACCTCATCAAAAAATAATTAACGTTTATTCGAAACATTTTTTAGAATTGTTTATAGATGACGCTATAATCGGAAGAATGCGATTTATTAGCGCCATCTATCAATAATTCTAAAGAATGTTTCCAACAAATGTTACTTATTCTTTCATCAGGAATCCAAAACTTTAATAAAAACGGGGGTTCCCATTTAAGATTTTAGAGCACCCCACACCCCACCTGCAGGGTGTCGAGAGGGGGATCAAAACAGTTTTCTCTATATCTCCTCAACAATCTGGTTTACCTGTTTCTGCATTTTCTCTGAATAAACCTTCATATCTCTATATTTTGCCAACTCCCAACGAACACTATCGTTCCTTTGGAGGCACTGAAGTCCTCATACCAATCAGACAGATTTTCCTCGAATAACTCTAAAACCTCTCAATCCAACACGCTGGGCTGGAAGACTGATGCAGTTAATACATTGAAATACAGATTTTGCGATGTTTTAAAGTACCTTTACCGATTTGAGAGGAATACCAGTAGGGTTCGCTCCAAAAATAACGCAGAAGACGAAAAACATTATTTCGATGAACGTGAAAACGTGATCTGGGACGTGTGCCCCGGGCCCCCAACATCGTACTTACGGCCCTGGCTGTGCTGTAAACAAATCTTAACCATCTTTACTTTCATTGTGGTACAAGTTTCGGTGATCCAGTTAAATAATAATTAATAGTAGTATCGATAGCTAAGCAGAAGGCACCGATATATTATGAGTAGCATAATGACGGAAAATTCATACATACCAGTACTCCACATTGAGTTTCCGCAATTACGGAATTTGTTTTGGACTCTGTGCTCCTTCTAGTTCGTTTTGAAGTATAGTCAGACTTAGTTCCGCAACACACTATAGGTATATTATCATAATATCCACATAAGGATTCTTTCATGAAATCTTTTTGAGATTGCGTTACAGTGCCTTTAAGAGCATCTGTAAATGTTTTGCACTTATATATTGACTCACATTTTGTGTTTTCTTTATTTGGGGATATACAGTCAATTCTGTAATCTAAAATAAGAAGTTTAGTTATGCAAGAATAAAACGTATGTGTTAAAACTAGAAAAGTATTTTGTAGTGAACAAAAGGTAGAAAAGTAATTATAGTCTAAGAGCTGGGAGCGGATTTTGTGCGTGATAAGTAATATGGAAAAACTATACAGGTATATGTTGAATTAGTTGTGTACATGACTTTCCCTAACGGGCGGAAACCAGAGCGGGGGAAGAGGGTAGTTTTAAGGGGTCAAAATCGCGGTTTTTATTATTTTTTTTGTGACGTTCATGATGGAGATAGTGCAACAAAATTTGGGGATAAGTAGATCATCACATTACTAAGTAAAATCTCCAGGGGCGGAACGCTGCGTGGGGGACAGATGTTGTGCTGCATCACAAAACTGCGACTGTGACCCCTTAAAACTACCCTCATCTCCAACTCTGGATTCCGGCTCTGGGGATTTTACTTAGTTATGTCATGGTCTACTTATTCTCAAATTTTGGTGCACTATCTCAATCACGAACGACGAACGGCGCAAAAAACCCTTTATATTTTTTATATTCACCCATACCCCCACCCCTTTGTCGGCTACGCAGCATTCCGCCCCTAGAGATTTTATTTAGTTACGTCATGACCTACCTATTCCCAAATTTTGGTCCAGTCTCTCGATCATGAGCGTCACAAAAAAAATAATAAAAACTGCCACTTTGACCCCTTATAACTACCCTCGTCCTCCACTCTGGTTTCCGGCCGTTGGGGAAAGTCATCTACACAACTAGTTCAACATATCCCCGTATAGTTTTTTCATATTACTTATCACGCACAAAATCCGCTTCTATCTCTCCGACTAATATTGTGTATAAAACACTAGTAGTTAACAGTTTGCAGCTAAAATTAAATGGTTAGTAGACAGTTTTTCCATGATACAGACATAAAATCTTAGGAAGTACATATAAATCCATAAAAAGCAATTCAATCAGAAATGTAATCAAAATATTTATTATGGATTTAACATCACCTCTTCTGGATGTAGGTCTTCTATAACTCTTTTTGTTTTCCGGTCTTGAGCAGTTTGTATCTAGTTTTGGATCATCTTGTTTGAAGATGGCCTTTATATGTTCCGAAGAATATCTATTCTGTCTCAGCTTTTAGTTGATGATGCATTTTTTCAATGAGTTTTCTACCCTCGGTTATTAGACTTTGTTACGGTTGCCTTGACCGACGGTGGTGGAGAGACTTGTATTTTTGACTTTACGTCACAAGAGTACACTATCCCATATTTTTAAATGATTTTCGATCATTGAATGTGTGTTATTGTGTATATATGTGTATTATTTGTGTTATTATTAAATAATAAGACAAATAATACACATTTTATCTTATACCGGGTGGTGAATCGTAAAACGGGCCATAGAAAACTTAATGTAAAATTCTAAATTGTTGAATTCCTGCTTCCCTAATTATTTTATATCAAAAGTCATGAGAGAATACTTGTAGAGAATTGAAATCTGTATTAAAATCAAAAGTTAAAATTGTTGTACGATTTAAATGCATTCCAAAATTTTGAAAAATATAATACATTTGCCACAGTAGGTATGTGTATAAAAGTTAGGCCACACGTCACTATTTAACTGACAGTGTTCACACCATTGACTAAATAAAAAATCTTTATTATTATTACTTTCTCCGGAACTGAGGGTATCTTTTCAATTGTATTGTTTTTAAACAATAAATGATAAAATATAAATATTGACAGTTCAAAAATGTGAAAATAATAACTTCATTGTGACATTTGCATGTGATTATTGCACTGTGTGCGGCCTAATTTTGGGATGAAAAACTGAAATGTACTATATTTTTACAAAATTTTGGAAATTGTTTAATTCGTAAACCAATTTTAACAGTTGTTTTCAATACAGATTTCAATCCTCTACAAATAGTTTTTAATGTCTTTTGATGTAAAATAATTAGGGACGCTGGAATTCAACAGTTTAGAATTTTACATTGAGTTTCCTATGGCCCGTTTTCCAATTCACAACCCGGTACCTATTCCTAGTTTACTTTGTATTATATTTTTGTATTTGTAATTTTGGTGTTGTTTCCCGTAAAAACTTATTTTGAATTATTCGTGACAGTTGTAGATCGTACCTATTGTAGGAGTTTAAAAAAGAATATATACAGGGTGAGGCATTAGTATGACAAAGTCCAATTACTCGTTTGTCGTAAGAGATACGAAAAAAAGTTATTTAGGTAAAAGTTGGGGCACTGATAGGACCATAATCTAAAAATATTTTCAAATACACAGGGGCGTGCGTATTGACAGGGTGACACAAAGATATGTTTTTTTAAATGAAACGTCCTGTATATTTTTACATTTTTGGATTCTCCTCAATGTTTCCATTCTTAAAATATATGGTATTGTAATATTATATGAGGTAGTTTAACAGAATATTACGTTTTTTTTTTAATTTCGTAGCAATATTTACACCCTGTAGAATTGTAGTAATTTGACATAAAATTTTTATTTTATGTTCTAACGATTTTTAATATAATCTACTATTGTTAAACATTAACAATACAGCGAAATGTTAAATGTTAGTATACAGGGTTGGTCGAAACTCGGAATGAGTATTTTCTTAGTTCTCTTAAATGGAATACTCCGTATTTTAGTATTGTAATGAAATGATATTTTATGGTACTTTTTTATTTCTTAAGCATTCCCTATACCTAAGTGCTTTAATTTGTAAGTTATTCGTGATTCTTTAAGCCAAACATTAATTGCACGAAAAATTACGTGAAATTTTATTAGGTGGCCTAATTTTATAATCTAGCCTGATCCTTACTTTATTAATATTGGATAAAATATCCAAATAAATTCGTAGTTATTATTAATAAAAACATACAATATTCTACCTAGTCGGCTATGACACTAAATTGCCTTAAAAATTTAACATTATACTATTTTTATAGTTCCAGTTGCTTTGTTACCATTACTAATATGAATTTTTCTAATGAGGAACTGATTAATAAGATGTTTGTGCTAGTGGTGAATAACAAAAATGTGCTACTAGCAATAAGAATTTTTCATCAGAAATTCCCTGATAGACGACAACTAAGAAGAGAAACGTTTAAAAATACACTAGAACGGTTTCAATGGACTGGACACTTAGATTATGATAAATCTGATCGAACAAAAACTATTGTAAGTGAAAAAACAAAAATTAAATGTAATCTTTAGTGTCACTGAGGATCTGCATATTAGTACAACCGTTCTTACAATCTAAGTATCTAGTCTGTTGAAACCGTTATAGTATACTTTCAAAAGTTTCTCTTTTTGGTTGTCGTCTATCAGGGAATTGCTGATGATAAATTTTTATTGCAAGTAGCTCATTTTTGTTATACTCTCCTAGCCCAAAGCCATTTTAATCAGTTCCATATTAGAAAAATTAATATTATTAATGGTAACATATCAATTGGAACCACCAACAAACTTAACTACGAATGTATTTGGATATATCATCCAATATTAACAAATTACGGATCAGGCTAGATTATTATGTATTTTTTTCGAAACATTATTTTTGATTGGATATTTTCACGGCCACCTAATAAAATTTCACGTAATTTTTCTTGCAATTAATGTTTGGATTAAAGAATCATGAATAACTTACAAATTAAAGCACTTAGGTATAGGGAATGCTTATAAATAAAAAAGTACCATAAAGTATCATTTCATTACAATATTAAAATAGAAGGTGTTCCATTTAAGGAAACTCAGAGAATACTCATTCCGAGTTTCCACCCACCCTGTATTAACAGTAGTAGACTATATTAAAAATTGTTTGAATATAAATAGAAAATTTGATGCCAAATCACTACAATTCTACAGGGTGTAGATTTTGCTACGAAATTAACAAAAAAACGTAATTAACTTTTAAACTACCTCGTATAGTATTACAAAACCATATATTTTAAGAAATGAAACATTGAGGAGAATCCAAAATTGTAAAAATATACCGGGTGTTCCACTAAAAAAACCTAATTTTGTATCACCCTGTCAACACGGACGCCCCTGTATATTTTAAAATATTTTTATATTATGGTACTATGTGTTCCCCAACTTTTACCTAAATAACTTTTTTTCGTATATCTTACGACAAACGAGTAATTGGACTTTGTCCCACTAATGCCCCACCCTGTATTTATAAGGTAGGTTAAAACGTTAAAAGTTCATTAGGTAAGTATTAACCTAATAATAATGTTGATGACATTGTAGAATGCCAGGTATTGTGACCAAATTTATTAGGTACCTATTATTTAAATTCTTACAATAAATTATACAAGTAATTCTAATTCACGTAATCCTAGCT
Source organism: Diabrotica virgifera virgifera (assembly GCF_917563875.1). NCBI lineage: Eukaryota > Metazoa > Arthropoda > Insecta > Coleoptera > Chrysomelidae > Diabrotica > Diabrotica virgifera. The sequence goes on along the minus strand of NC_065449.1, from coordinate 72,589,847 downwards.
GATCTCTAAGGATAGTATGTATTCAATAGTTAATCCAGTGTTAATGGAAAATCATCGACAAATTTTTAGTGTAGAATGGAGGTTGAAGTCCTAAATTTCCGTAAATATTGCATGGATAAATATCAACAGTTTTCCATAATTAGGTATTATAATCCACTAAACATCTTTATTTCTTAACTATCTTGACTATTTTCCATACATCAAAGACATAAAAATATCGATTAAGAGGAAGTACCAAAATGCAAAATTTTGACGTAAGTCAAAATTCTCAATGTGTTTTAATTTTATTTATTTTTTTCGAATCCTAAGAAAACTAATAAATATTTTTAAGAAATTTAAACTCATAAAGAAGGACTACATTATTACTGAGACCAGAAAGTCCCTGAAAACTTCTATAATGTTTATTTTAATAAGTTACTGGGCTGAAAATAAAAGAGAAGTGTGATATTTAATTTCAAATATTTCATTCAAAAGAAACTGCTTGTTTATTCTAAGGGGCTTTCCTGCCCTAAATTTTTCTAAAATGCGCCCTAAATTACGATTCAAATGACAGGACTCTCGTGACGTAATCGCACTCTTAATGTTCATTGGTTAGTCGATCTGGGCAACCGTAGTAATGTCTAAGAACCGTGTTTTCTATCAACATTGCAACTATTCCAACATTTTAAGTCTATTAAGTCTAGTTCCACTTTAGATTCGTAAATTTAAGATAGGACTCTAATTCGTTGACATATTTTTTCATTGGGGATGATGTGTTCCATAAGGCAATGTATTGGGTCGGGTCCTACTACTATACACCTGGGATATACCTGTGTTGGAAGACATACACAGCTGTCATCTTTGCTGATGATACAGCTATCGAAGCAGTGGCTACGACTAGTGAAGAAGCGACCATCAAAGTCCAAATAGCTATTAACTAAATAATATATAAATGCACACAAAAATCGAGAATCAGGCTTAATGAAGCTAAATATGTCCATGTTAAATTTGTCAACAAAAATTAAAATATGTACCAGAGATAATTAACGATATCCAAGTACCATATGCAGATATTGCTAAGTATTTAGGTACAACATTAGATGTAAAATTATGCTAAAAGGCTTACGTCAAGAAAAAAAGAGAAAAACTAAATATCAGTTTTAAAAATTGTATTGCTAGTTGGTTGGAAGAAACTCCACTTTGTCAATCCATAATAAGCTATTACTTTAGATCCGTATGGACTCATCGATGCCCACTGTAGGGGTGTACTAGACCAAGCAATATAACAATAATATAAAGATTGCAGAAAAAGAACTGAGAAACATTGTAGAAGCTCCTTGGTACTCAGCAAACAGTGACCTCCATGGGCAACTGGGAAGTCACGAGCAACGACTTAATATACCTACACGAAAATATTGAGTCAATCCAGCTTCTCGATCTTACTGGGCAAACTAGAAGATTGAAGAGGACAAAGCCTTTAGAATTAGTTTGAGCAATAGTGAAATGCAGAGCATAGTAGGTACTTGTGCGCTTGTGCACTAGTTGCACTATCTTTGCACAGTGGCGGCTCTAGCCAATGTAGCGCCCGTGTGCAGTCGATGCACTGGCGCCCTTTGGTCGACGCGCAGTCAAAATGGAATAGTCGAATAAGTACCTATAATACCTAGTACCTGTACTAATAGTACAGAGAGTATTAGAGGGTATTATGTACGCTTATAATGTAAACAAAAATCCAGATGGAAATAGTGCAATATTAAATTATGTGAGGAATGAATAGGTACTCACGGCGTCAGAAGAACCTACCCAAATCTGTTCAAAATATTTAATTAAAAATGAACTTTTCTATCTATGAGGTATAAAGGAAAGTTGGTTGAGGAAATTTGACAGGTGTGAGTACACGAGTAAATAGTACTTTTAGGAAGGAATTTTTTAGATGAATAAAAAAGAACAACTTTGTGATTATTTAAAAAAATAATAATTTATTAAAGAATTATTAACAGACGCACAGAGGCACTTACTACAATATATAATTATAAAAAAGATACTTTTCGTGCTTTTGCATTAGCAAAATCTTGAAATAATATCACTTACTTCAATTTTTATTTCATATTTAATACTTACTAGTGAGAAATTTGTCAATCGACTTTGCGACAATGTTGACCTTGGATAATTTTTAATTTTTCACTGTGCGCTACTGTCACTGGTAATTTGAGGTAAATTCTAAGAGCAGTAAACCAATTTGGGAACACTGAATGTAATTTATTTGTATACAAGTAATTCAAAATGAAGCTAGAACTTGAATGCTGCATCAATGAAAAACTAGAATCAGTCGAGCTGTGGGTGTATAGAAGAATTCTGAAAATATCGTGGACAGAACACGTTTCAAATAAAGAGGTTCTGAGAAAGATGAATAAAGAAATGGAAATCTTAAATACCATCAAAACAAGAAAATTGGAATATCTCGGACATATTACACGTGGAGAGGGATACAACTTGCTCCAATTGATTATGAAAGAAAAGATTCAAGGAAAAATAAGCATAGGGAAACTCAGAATATCGTGGCGGCGCAATATGAGAGAATGGTACGGATGTACATCAAATGGACTTTTCAGAGCAGCCGTCTCTAAAATCCGAATAGCTATGACGCTTGCCGACCTCCGTCGCGGAGATGGCACTTAAAGAAGAATTTAAAATATCCAAAGGTGTAGTAGAATCATCGATAAATAATGGTAATAATTCTATTTCATTAAAGAGTTCAAACCTATCTACGTCTGAAGAGCCAACATGACACAATTTATTTTCTAAATTAGAACAATATGCTCTTTTTGTATCTAACTCTAAATCCTTCCAGTGTTTTAATTTTTGAAGGAACGAAAAAGTGTCATTATTTTGCTTTAAAAGTTCGAAGCGTTCGTCAAACTTAGTAATTGAGGTATCTAATAGGTAATAGTAAAAGTTTACTTTAAAATGTATTTTCGCGTCAGTTACTGATTCAGCTTACGCCTCATAATAAAAAAAAATTATATTTTATGTTGAAACAAAGTAAAGGACCCGCTCTTTGGCGCTTGGCGCCCCCCGACATCCCGGCGCCCGTGTGCACCGCACACCCTGCACAATAGGTAAAGCCGCCTCTGATTTTGCACTATCTTACACTTGTTAAAATAGTGTACTATCTTTTTAGTTTAGATAAGAGACTCTATAGAGTAAGCTCTAAATTTTAAGAAAGAGTACTAATTTAAGTTAAATTAAAATTGCTCATTGGTACCTATTTATGACCAAATTTTAATTGTAAGAATCAACATCGTACTAATGCTTATGGAAAAAAAGTCTGAAATGATTTGACCGTTAAATAAGAAAGGAACACGGTAATAACGGTTTTTAGAAGTTATTGACAAAAGAAGCCATATATTTTTATTTTGCTTAACTGTTGATAATTAGAAAAGAGTGGTATCATAATATTATCTTTTCTAATGGTAATTCTTTGTTTATCTTATACTTCAATATTTAAAACTGCCATTTAGTGTTACTTTGCATTAAAAACAAAACTCGTCAATTAAGGACTTCTTGTATCTATTTCCCTATAATAATGTATTCAATTTGTATATACAATTGCCTACCTGCATGCACACAACAAACAAACACAAAAAACAACGCAAAACCCGCAATAATATATTGCTGAACCATTTTAACTAGCACTAACTTCAATCTCCTCGTCGACCTTGGTTATACCTACTAATCAGAATGATTTTTTTAACTTTGTATTTATGAAGACCAGCTTCTCTCGTGTTGTTGTGACCGAGGTTATTGGTAAAACCAGACGGATTATCACATTTGTACAGTATGATGCAAAAACATTTTGCATCATACTGTACTGGCTAAAGTCAAAAATAGTATGTCAATAATCTTGGTATTTGCGATTCATTCATATTCATTTTGATTTTTATGTATTTGTAAAATAATATCTAGTATTGGATAGGTATAACCAAATCTGTAAATAAGTTCTATGAATTAGGCAATAATAGCGGTAAATATTTATTTTTGTTATATAATTCTGTATTTCTAATAACATTTTAGGAATTAAAGAATTTACATTTTAAACATTTACAAAATAATTATCATTCGATGTGAAACAATTAAAGAAAATAGGTAATATTTTTAAAAAGAAAGTTTCGAATAATTCAATAACTTTTTTTATTACCAATAACGGGAGTCGCATCAACTACTGATGGTCATTAGCGACATGTACAATTATTACTTAATTACTTTACAATAGATTAAAAATTGAGTATTTTTAAGGAAATTTACAATATTGTTTATGTTACAGTTATCGTCTAATAAACTCTTTAGATCGTTGGAAAAATTCTCATTGGATTTTTCTTGTATACATTTTGCACAGTTTAATAAGTGTTTTACATTTAATACAAATATATGTAGATAAAAATACTACTTTTATGTAAGAGTATTGCTGTTACAAAATCTCGTGAACCTAATTCATTCATTTGGTAACGTCAATATCCGAACAAAACGATTGAATCCGACATTATTGAAAATATCAGGATGCAGGTGGGATCATGTCGCGCAATTCGCAGGAAATCAAATAGTCTTATGTTTTTAGGCTTCATTTTATTTCGGTTATACATACGCATTTTTAAGGTTCACGAGGTTTTGCACCACTCTACTTAGTTATTGATTAAAAAATTCTACTGAATAATATGGTCTTTCATATAGATAGATAAGCTTTTTTGCCATTTTACGAAACTTGGGGAAAGTTGTTGCAGATTTAAGTTGCAGATGGAGGTAATCGTATAATTTTTTGCATAATATAGTAGAGCTTTCTTTATTAACTCAGTGGATGGGATCGGTAAATAGACGCCAAAGGAAGAATTTCTGGTTTAATAGTCATGATTATGTCTTGCTGGAAAGACATGTAGGTGTCTACGAGTAAAGCAAACAGTTTTGAAAATATAAAAAGAAGGAAGTGTTAAAGTTCCGTGATCGTTGAAGTAGCTTCAGCAATGTGTTGTTCTTCTCAGATCAAACAGATATCTTATTGATCTTTTTTGTAATTTAAAAAAAGCGCCGGATTGGGCAGCTGTACCAGAACCCCAAAAAGAAAAACCATATCTATGATGCGACTTGAGCAAAAAAATATGTTATTTTGGAAGGGTCTGTATTGATTTCCTTCGAAACCAATCTTATTGCATAGCAACCTGAGCATAGTTTCTTACTGATCTGGCTGTTATTAAGAGGTAAGTGTTGAAGAGCTCCTTTATATGATAATGCTACTCTTTTATCTACATTAGAAGAGAGTAAATTAGAATCGGACCAGTTTTTTATTGCAAGTAGATCAGAAGTTATAGTAGCATGAAGAGTTGCAATACTTGAGTTATACTGGTAATATAATATACAGCAATACTGGTATGATCAGCAAAATGAAAAAGGTTTCCATCGATTTTTAAAATAGTGATGTCTTTAATAAAGATAAGGAAAAGTAGAGGACCCAATATTGATCTTTGTGGTACCCCAAATAAAATGCTTTTGAGACTAGAACGTGTATCTGTTGCTCTAAACAGTTGTTTTGTATTATCCAAGTTAGATTGAAACCAATTCAAAGAAATACCTCGAATTCCGTAGTAATTATTTTTTTTTTATGAAAATGTCGTGATTTACACAATCAAAAGCTTTGGCGTAGTCACAAAAAACAGTGGCAGTGTGAAGATTATTGTTCGGTATTTGATAAACCTCATGTAGTGCAGAAAACATGGCATCAGTGGTACATTTATTATTTAAAAAGCCGAACTGATTTTGTGATAAAATATTGTATTCGTTTTCAACTAGTACCGGTAGTAATGCAATAGATCTATAATTGCAGGCATTAGATTTTTCTACACGCTTATTAAACGGAATATTGATGGCTGTCTTTAGGAAGCATTCTGGAAATTTACCTTTCTCAAAAGAATCATTAATTAGTGAGATGAGGACTTCTAACAAAATTTCTCGGAGATTTGAGAAAATTTTTATGAATCGTCCATCAGTATTACAGGAAGACTTGCTTTTGACACTATTGATTGTTTGGATCAGTTCTGTCTGTCAAACATAGGCGTAACCAGGGGGGGTTTTGGGGGTTATAACCCCCCCCCCCATTGGGATGTACTTTGAGCTTTATACGCTTAACACCATAGCCCTCAGAGACCTTCCAGTAATTGTAACCCCCCCCCTTTCAGGTAGTTGTAACCCCCCCTTAGGATCATCCTGGTTACGCCTATACTGTCAAATAAATATACATGAGTTAATCGTGTATGCCTTAAACGTAGGAGATCAATTCTATCATAGTTGGCCTTACTTGTGTTTAAATGGTTTAATAGACTTCACTTTTGTATAGATGGTTTAATTTCTTTTAGCTTAGATTGGGAGTGATCCCGTTTACTTTTCCATTTACACTGTATTTTGGATTTAAACACTGTTATAATGTCACTAGCAACCACCTCACTCACTATTGTTAAATCTTCGTTTTTGGCCTCATTTTTAGTACAGGAATCTCCTTCTTCGTTTCCTCGAATATCTACATGCAATCAGATCCGAAGTGTTACCATCTCGGTGCTTTTTTGGTATAAAATATCTAATTCGGTTTAGACAAGGGCACCGATTGGATGTTTTGGATACAGCTGCTGACTTATCAGAATGAAGTTTAAAAAGTAAGTCATAACTACTGCCTTACTATATATAGTAGTTGTTCTTCTTTATAATTATTAGTGCTTGTAGGATGGCTTAAACCTCGTCTGTGTGAACAGTACACAATTATGGTAATTTAAATTTATGATGTTGATCAGAATCAATAATATGTACCTACATAACAGCAGCTCCTAATAGTATAAGAGCTGTGAGACATTTTTGAGTAGGTATTTTAGGCAACCTGAAAATTTTTCAGGTGACTCTTCTATGATAGCCTAATACAAAAATGCCGGTCTGGCTGGAGGGTAGCGGTTATTTTCCCCAAAAATCCCCCCCAAAGTTAAAAAAGGGTAAAAATTGTTATTACAAAAAATATCATTGATATGACTTGAAAGTAAATTTAAATATTCAAATATAAAGAAAATAAACAGGCCAGGCGATTTGAGAGCGATTTTAACTCTGCAAGATACTTGCATGGGCGCCCCAGGATTATTTTCAGGGGTGCATCTGAACTTCAGAAGATTTCATCTGAATCTGTACATACTATTAACGAGTATAAAATACACAACTATAAATGCATAGCTATCTACATTCCTTCCGGACAGGGAGGTGCAATTGTTATTTTGACAGGGTATTTTTTAATTTTAAAAATAAATATTCTGCAAAAGACAGGATTTTTTGGTGAAATTTTCCAATTGCCATGTGATCAAACAAATTACGCGTGCATATAAATGAAAAGCGCTATAAGTAAGCAGCAGTGTGAGAAAGAGCGTATACCGATAGCTATTTGCGTCCTCTGTTGTAGTTGAGTGAGTCCGTTCGCTCAAGAAAATCACGTGACCTGGCGATATCCATGTTGTTGTGCCTCGAAACGTTAGAGTAATTATTATATATATTATAGTTTTTTAAGTAATTTTTCTTAACTAAAGGAAAATAATACGTACTGTACAATAGATTTTGCAAATATGATAGAAAAAGACAAATTTATTATTATAAATATATAGGTGGAAAATATAAAACTATAAACTAAATTAATTCGGTGTCCGAATCTTGTACTTCTTCTTCAAACTCCTCATCTGAGCTTAAATGTTCATTCTGTTCTGCTTCGTCAGACTCCCCTCGAGACTCAGATTCCTCATCTACATGATCTGTAAATAGTTGTAATATGTATTCTCTGTCCTTTTATACGGATTCGAAGCCTGGACAATCACGGGCGCATCTGAAGAAAGACTTACCATTGTTGAGATGTGGTGTTATCGAATAATGTAAAAAATATCATGGACACAACACTTAACACACACGGAAACATTAAGAAAGATGAAAAAGGCAAAAGAAATACTCAACACTATGAAGGAAAGAAAAATGAGCTAAAATAAATATTCATTCTCTTCTCCTTCGTCAGACTCCCCTCGAGATTCAGATTCTTCTACCTGATCTGTAAATAGTTGTAAGTATTTAGAATTAATGAAAAATCACCAATGCTTAATACTTTTCCTTATATAACCAATCACATCACGTTTTTTATTTCTTAGTGTAGGTAAGACCAAAGTAGCTCATGTTTCTTTCCTTCATAGTGTTGAGTATTTCTTTTGCCTTTTTTATCTTTATTAATGTTTCCGTGTTTGTTACGTGTGTCCATGATATATTTAACATTATTCGATAACTCCACATCTCAACAACGGCAAGTCTTTCTTCAGATGAGCCCGTGATTGTCCAGGCTTCGACTCCGTATAAAAGGGCGGAGAGTACGTAACAACTCAACTAGTTAATCACTAATTAATTTTTAATTAATTCTAAATACATATTACAACTATTTACAGATTATGTAGAAGAGGAATCTGAGTCTCGAGGGGAGTCTGACGTGGAAGAAGAGAATGAATATTTAAGCTCAGCTGAGGAGTTTGAAGAAGAAGTACAAGATTCGGACACAGAATTAATTTATGTAGTTTATAATTTTATACTTTTCTACGTATATATTTATAATAATAAATTTGTCTTTTTCTATCATATTTGCAAAATATATTGTACAGTACGTATTATTTTTCTTTAATTAAGAAAAAGTTACTTAAAAAACTATAATATATTATAACAAATACTCTAACGTTTCGAGGAACAACAACATGGATATCGCCAGGTCACGTGATTTTTTTGAGCGAACGGACTCGCTCAGCTACAACAGAGGACGCAAACAGCTATCGGTATACGCTCTTTCTCACACTGCTGCTTACCTATAGCGCTTTTCATTTATATGCACGCGTAATTTGTTTGATCACCTGGCAGTTGGAAAATTTCACCAAAAAAAACTGTCTTTTTTAGAATATTTATTTTTAATATTAAAAAAATACCCTGTCAAAATAACAATTGCACCTCCCTGTCCGGAAGGAATGTACATAGTTATGCATGTATAGTTGTGTATTTTATACTCGTTAATAGTATGTACAGATTCGGATGAAATCTTCTGAAGATCAGATGCATCCCCTGAAAATAATCCTGGGGCGCCCATGCAAGTATCTTGCAGATTTAAAGTCGCCCTCAAATCGCCTGGTCTGTTTATTTTCTTTATATTTGAATATTTAAATTTACTTTAAAGGCACGTCAATGATATTTTTGTAATAACAATTTTTAACCTTTTGTTTAACTTTGGGGGGGATTTTTGGGGAAAATAACCGCTGCCCTCCAGCCAGACCGGCATTTTTGTATTAGTCACCTGAAAAATTTTCAGGTTGCCTAAAATACCTACTCAAAAATGTCTCACAGCTCTTGGACCATAAGCTGTCTGAATTTTTTGATGCGTCAGTATAATATATTATAATAAGCAATAATCTTATAATGTGATTTGATTGAGAGGAAGGACTGAAGCATGTTGGCATTGTTTGTTTTACTTTTATTGAAAACAGACACACTGAGATTAATGTAAGGAAGAGGTATTGTCCAAGGTGGAGGTGTCTTAATATTAACTGGAAATAATAAGTTTATTGGTAGTTCAATTGAAAACCTATTTAGGTACAGTCGAATCCTATCATAAAAAGTAATAATTTTACTTTTATCTTAGCATAAGATAGACTAAGATATATATTCTTTTAAATGGATCTGCAATTCTCCTGTTAGACATTGAACACTTTCTACGCGCGCTTTTCGAAAAGCTCCTGTAATAATTCTCAATTCGGTATTTTGAATTATCTTGATTTGTTTTAATATCGTGTGGCTTGGCTATCTGATGTATACACAATGGAGCCATAATCTATTTTTGTTCTAATTAGTTACTTATATGTAATAATGATGTAGAATCTGTTCCCCAATTGCAGCTAGCTATTTTTCTTAATAAGATCCAAACCAGTTCCAAAATTTATTTTTACATATATTCAAGATGATTTCTCCATGCAAGTTTTTGTCGAAAATCCTTTTTAAAAACTTTACATTGTCTACAAAATCTAAAGAATTTCCATTAAGGGGGTCGGCACAAAATCTTGGTCCAATGCATTCATCTTTTCGAATCCTGAGAAAATTAATAAATATTTTTGCAAAATTTAGACCCAGAATAAAAGATTACATTATTACCGAGTACCGAAAGTCCCTTAATATAAACAAAATTTTTTTTGGATGAAATATTTGAAATTAAAAGTCACACTGAATTTTCTCTTTTTTTCCCCTTGTAACTTATTAGAATAAACATTGGAGTTTTCAGGGTCTATCGGCCCTCGGTAATAATGAAATCTTTCAGTCTGCGTTTAAATTTTTCAAAATCTTTATTCATTTAAAAAAATGCATTTAAATAGCATTGGACCAATATTTTCCGCCTATCCCCTTAACGTGTAGTTTCGGTGTTGTTGTTTTCTTGAAAACAACATGAACTTTGTTTTTGACTTGAAAATTTTAATCCGTTCAACTTGGACCTATTCTCTAAATTGTTGAAGATTTGTTGTGTGTATTTTAGACCGATAGGATGTATTTTATTTTTGCATAAAGTACAAAGTCGTCTACGTATAATCTCCCTTTAACTAGTTAGCAATTATTTTTTAGTATGTCATTAGAGCTATTAAAAATAAAGTTGCACTTACAATTGTGGAATTACATTATTTTGCAACCTTTTAGATGATATTATGTCATTATCTAGCTAGACGAACACTAATCATTATTTTGCTAATAAAATGTTTTATAAAGTATAACATGTTAACTTTTAAACTCCAATGTTGTAGATTTGCAAAAATTTTGTGTCTTCATACCGTACCATATGCTTTAGTAATGTCGATAAACACTGATCTCGTTGATTGATGAATAAACTGGCCCCCAATATCCATCAATCAACGCTGATATGCTTGTTTGTTGATGCGCAAAGCCTTCATTGACTTTCGATTCAAAATCAGTAAGAATATCGGTAGTACATCTGTTGACGAAAACCACTTGTTCAGTTGCTATAGTCGGTTCGCTAAACTCAGACACAACTGGCTAGTAATTTTAGTAATAATTTTGCCAATGTGGCAAAATTGGCAAAAAAAAATAAGTATTAAATAGTTAATAATTACTAAATAGATAGTCATTTTTCCAATTTTGGCAAAATTGGCCAAAAACAAAAAAATTACCGACTAAAATCGCTAGTCAGTTGTGTCTGAGTTTATCGAACCGACTATAGTAGTATATTTTGCTCAAGGTACCAGAGAAATCTACCAACGGTATCATCTTTTCTAAAATTTTGCATAATATGACGTTTGTTAGGGATATTGGTCTATGCTATATGATTCTGATTTTGCTCTAGATTTATCTAGTTTTAATATAGGAATTATTACAGCTTCATGTCATCTACTGGGAAATACATTATTGGTCCAAATGTAAATCATCATCATCATCTTGTTGCTACAGCCCTTAGAGGGCCTCGACCTTCTCAAGCTTTCTCAAGCTTTCTACGCCATTCATAATACGTAAATATTCGTAAATACATAAATAAATTTAGCAGATAGTCTTTGCTTTTATCAGAAAATTTTTGTAAAAAGGTTACCGGTATATTAATAGGCCCTGAATCTGTATTTATTGTTGAAGCTAGGGCATCATTTAATTAAATTGTTGTAAAGTTATATTTGATTGATTATAATTAAATTATGATTATGATCTATGATATTATCTATCAAACGTTTTATAGAATACAATTAAAAGATGTGATACACTTACTAGATGACAAAAATTCACCAGTGGATATCATAAAACTGATAGAAAACGGTAAGAAATAAAATAGAAATGAAAGTCAATGGAATAATACAGAACCCATAGAAGCAAACACAGGAATCAGGCAAGTAGATTCATTGAATCCTCTACTGTTTAACATAATGTTGGATGCAATAATTAAACAAGTGAAGAAAAAAAGAGGGTACGAAATGGGCAATAGAGAGTTAAAAATACTCTGTTAGGCTGATTATACCGTCTTAGCAGGGAACAACTAACAAGAACAACGTGTGTTCGTTGTTCTCTGGTCTTAGTTGCAAAGTGCGAAGACTACCTACAAAGATTACTGCACGAATTCAACATTAATGAAAAAGAAATGAATATGAAAATATCAGCCCATAAAACAAAAAGCTTAGTAAAAGCCAAAGAACCAATAAGATGCAAATTGGAATTAGACAATCAAATTATACAACAAGTAATGACATTCAAATACTTGGGAATTAATAACAATATCAAAGAACAACGTGTGCTTGTTGTTCTCTGGTGTTAGTAGCAGAGTGCGAAGACTACCTACAAAGATTACTGCATGAATTGAACATTAACGCAAAAGAAATGAATTAGAAAATATCAGCAGAGGTGAAACACCAAATAATTAAAGCCAGTAGAACGGCCGGATGCCTAAACGACACAATTTGGAAAAACAAGCACGTAAGAGTGAAAACAACTACTCAAATATAAGTCAGTTACTAGGCCAGTTATGACTTACACGGCCGAAACAAGACCAGATACAAGCAAAACACAAAGACATCTCGAGACCAACAAAATGAAGATATTAAGAAGGATTGCTGGAAAAGGACTACAGGACAGGGTAAGAAGTGAGGAAATCAGAAGCATAATGGGGTATATAATATAAATACCTGGGTAATAAACAAAAAAGAAGAGTGGAATCAACACATGAGCAGAATGTCTAAATCAAGGATAGTAATAGTCTGGGCTGATTATCGGAGAATAGGCCATTTTTGGGAAAAGTTTTTACCAGCAATTTTATTGCTGGAATCGAATTATAAGATCCTATATATTAATAATATAGGTATGCAAAGTCCTCAGATAGTATGCTACTTTTTTTATAAACAAAATGGCGCACGAAAATCGTGTTTTTTTCAATTATTGCTCTATAACTCCGAAGATTTTAACTCTACAACAAAAACACCAAAATAAAAATTCACCGTGATTAACTTCTGCATAGAGACGCTTTTCTTCCGATCTGCTCCGACGAAAATTTTCCTCGGAAAATGCGGGTTTTCCCAACAAAATCTTTAATTTTCAAATAAAGTTTTAGATAAGTAATTATCAACCAATAATTAAATAATTTGGTTACTTAAAAGCCTTTTTGGTTTAGATTATAGTTACAGAAGCTGATGAAAATTAAACGAATATTTTAGCAACAATTCAATTGTGAATTAATAAATTACGGTCGCAATAATAACCAAAATAATTATGATACACTGATCAAGCTTTGAAATCTTATAAAGATGAGATGCCTATTTCGACGCTGTCAAGTCAAAACGGCATAAACGACATTAACTTGATTTTTCAGGAAACACAAAAAACTGATTATTTTTATTTTTACCAATTCTGCTTATCTGCACAGTGATTCAAAAAAATTGGTAATTGTTTTTCAATTTTTAATATATTTTGAACATTAATGTTGCTGAAAATACTGTCTGAAATAAATTAAAAACTATAAAATGGCGCTTATGTCCAATCAAGATATAACATTGGTGAATATGCCAAACTTACCTCTGGCGTTTGTGTCGATCGCATCGTTGTAAGGTTAGTCAATATGGCGCTTAAAAGAGATATATGCCATTAATGAAAAAAGAAACGGAAATCAAAAATTGTCGTTTATGCCAACAAGAAAAATGATGAAATTACGAAGATTTTTGATAGGGTTTATTTTTTATTAATCAAAAATACATTCTAAGTTAAAAACAAAACCTTAAATTCTTTAAACATGTTTTGGTGCTAGGATGAATTACTTAAAAGTAAATATGAAATACTTAAAAGTGGATATCTAATAATAAGTAGTTGATTCTAATTCATAATCACTGTCAATATTTGGTTCAACGTCCGTATTGATTTGATTGCTTGTATTTTCCTTATTTTGATAACTACTTATACCGGCATCCAAACCATTATCTGCTGCTAAGTTGAAACATGATGTGAGATCGTGACTAAATATTTCTTCTTCTACTGCAACGTCTGGTGGTTCCTCAAAGATGATAATGTCATTGCTAAAAGCTTCTGCAATGTTGGCATTATAAATGTCATAAACCTCTAAGGGAAATATAGGGGGATTATTGTCAGTCAGTATATCATTTTGTACTGATTCGGTATATGTTTTATTTTCATTTAGTAAGGCCATTATTTTTTTACTTCTGCTATTCATGTGTAACAAAAAAATGGCATAAACGCCAAAAATCGATCGCCATTTTTAGCTATATAAAATTGATTTGAACTCTATGCTGTAATACAAAATGAATTGTTCATCACACTAGTACAAAGTTACAATAGAATATTTTAAAATAAACTTTTTATTTGCGCAATTTTTAAATAAGAAACCTGCATAAGAATACCATTGAGGAATGGCACTTGTGTCAACCACGATGTAAATATGTGGTTTTGGCATAAACACCTCATAGTTTTTAAAGAAATTCAGTGTGTTTACGCTTCAAAAATCAATACAAATTGAAAATATTGCAAAGGTAGATAATACCATGTTACTTATCCATAAAAATTGTAAAAATACATACCTTTACTATTATTACTGGACCGAAATGTACACAATGATAATCTTACGGGCACTGGCGATTAAGTCAATCGGTGTTCACGTCGGTGTTCACGTGCGTGACTAGACTGGCGTTTATAAAAATTTTAAACCTATATTACACCTATTTCACTTTTTCTGCGGTTATTCCGCGTTGACTGTCTGGTGCGGAAATTAAAATCCTATTTTTTAGTGCAGCTAACTAAAAAGTGGTCATTTTGGCGTTTATGCCGTTTTGGCTTGGCAGCGTCGATTTAATATTTTGTCGACAAAATATGATTTTTTTATTTTTTTGCATAATCTTTAAATGTTTAAAAAAAAAGTTATAAACAAATTAACGTTTCTCAGAAAGTTTTTAATATATTATAATTTTAAAAGATAGCTAAAATGCGCATTTTAAATATCTTTAAAATAGATGCTTTAAAACTTTTTTGCAACCATTTGTAAAAAAGTTATGAAACAGCAAAGTAAACATACGATTACTACTGTGTTTATAATATTTTTTAATTCTTTCAAAGCGTAGAAGTGAGTTTAGAGTACAAGCTAATTATTTATAAAAAAATATCGATTATCAGTTTAATAGTTATATTTTAATTAAAGATTATATATATATATATTTTTTTGTAATTTACACGCGCGAAAGTAGAGTAACACAGTACTGTAGCTAAAATTTTCACTCGGAGCGACGACCGGCCGCGTGATGTACACTTTTAATAAATAATGCATGCTGCGTGTCAGTCGCTTCGAGTGAACATTTTAGCTCCGACTCTGTTCAAAAATTACAAAAAAAAGTATTTTTAATCTTTGATTAAAATATAACCATTGCACTAATTTTCGACATTCTTTGTGAGTAATTAGGTTGTACCATGGACTAACTTTTACGCTTTGAAACAATTAAAACAAGTTATAAACAACGGAGATTTGGTATATTTATTTTGCTGTTTCATAACTTTTTTGCAAATGGTTGGAAATTTTTTTTAAAGCATTCATTTTCAAGACCTATGAAATACGCATTTTAAGTATTTTTTTAAATTAGAATATAGTAAACAATTTCTGAGAAATCTTAATTTGTTTATAACAATTTTTTTAAACATTTAAAGATTATGCCAAAAAATGAAAAATTTATATTTTGTCGACAAAATATTAAATATGCATCACACTTTTATAATCTTTCTAAGTTTGACCAATGTCTCATGATTATTTTGGTTGTTATTGCGACTGTAAATTGTTAATTAACAATTGAATTGTTGCTAAAATATTCGTTTTATTTTCACCGGCTTCTGAATTTTTAATGTATAACAAGAAAGCTTTTATTTCACCAAGCTATATAATTATTGATAAATAATTACTGGCCCAAAAAATTTATTTGAAAATTCGATATTTTGTTGGGAAAACCCACGTTTTCCGAGGAAAATTTTCGTCGGAGCAAATCGGGAAAAACATGACTCTATGCAGAATTAAATTGGGGTGAATTTTTATTTGAGTGTTTTTGGTGTAAAGTTAAAATCTTCGGAGTTATAGGGCAATAATTGAAAAAAATACGATTTGTCGGCGACATTTTTTAAATAAAAAGTAGCACACTCTATGCGGACTTTGCATACCTATATTAATAATATATAGGATCTTATAGTTCGATTCCAGCAATAAAATTGCTGGTAAATAACCTTTCTTTGTACTTTACTAATTAGACCAGCGTATTATAACTATTTTTTTTCAAAATTAAAAGATTATGCAAAAAAAAAGAAAAATTTATATTTTGTCAATAAAATATTAAATAAGCATCTCATCTTTATAATCTTTATAAGTTTGATCAATGTGTCATGATTATTTTGGTTATTATTGCGATCGTAATTTGTTAATTAACAATTGAATTGTTGCTAAAATATTCGTTTAATTTTCACCGGCTACTGGAATTACAATCTATACCAAGAAGGCTTTGATGTTACTAAATTATTTAATTATTGATTAATAATTACTTACCTAAAACTTTATTTGAAAATTAGAGTTTTTGTTAGGAAAACCCGCATTTTCCGAGGAAAATTTTCGTCGGAGCAAATCGTGAAAAACCTATCTCTATGCAGAATTTAATTGCGGTGAATTTTTATTAAGGTATTTTTGTTGTAAAGTTATAATCTTCGGAGTTATAGAGCTATAATTGAAAAAAATACGATTTGTCGGCGCCATTTTGTTTATAAAAAAAGTAGCACACTATCTGCGGACTTTGCATACCTATATTATTAATATATAGGATCTTATAATTCGATTCCAGCAACAAAATTGCTGGTAAATAACTTTCCCATGAATTTTGCTAATTAGCCCAGAGTATAAGAATAACCAGGGGAAAGTCACCGTGAGGCAGAAGAAGTATAGGACGCCCAAGGAAAAGATGAAACGACAATTTATGGACAGAATGAAAGGCACCGTTGCAGAAAAACAGGCAGTAGTGCCTGTTTTTACTGCCTATATTAAAGAAAAAGAAGAAGATGATAATTCAATTATAATTGATTATAATTCAATAACTTTGGGTTTTACTGAATAATTTTTTTTTATTTCGTGTCAAAAGCGTCTTTATATCGATTAGAAATGAATTTATCTACATTTATAAATAAATGAAATACAAATATAAAACATAAAGCATTCTAAGAGGATGTATGTAATAGAAACCTAAAAATTTAAACATATTAGACCTTATATGACCAAAACTTTGAGATTTCGCCACCAGGAGGTCTCCCAATCTACAGGTCGCTTAACAGTTTGGTAGCATCAGAGCTTCTGGATGGTTTCTGGATCTCAGCATTCGCATAAAGTTGGAATGTCACCGTGGTAGTTGAATCTACTCAGATTGTCTTTGGTATTATCCACTCCGTCCGGAGTGTATTCAAGCTCTTCCATACTTTTCAGTTCAGGTATATGTCAGATGGTAAGGTCTGTGTGGGACGACTTGATTGTGGTAGGTGGTGTAGCTTATCCTTCCACATAATAATATCCTTGTTGGGCTGAACTAGGTGTTTAAGAGGATCGAGCTATGTAGGAAATTTTTTCTCGATTTCAGTCTCCTTCTTGGTGTCTGGTGCCTGTATAGTGAATGTGCCTCATTAATTTCATTCTTATTTTTTTTTTTCGATAAAGGCTAAAGGCTTTTGATAAAGGTAGTAGTCTAATGTTCGGAGGGGTTATACCGGCTAAATATTGGAGCTTATCTATTGGGTTGTGTCTTTAGCATCCCGTAATTATTCGGCAGATCTCTACTTGCTGTATTTACTTATTTAGCGCGCGCAGACTTTTGTTAGACCGGGCAAGCATATCCTGTTGCAGAGTAACATAAGACCACGGCTGAGGTTGGACTTTATTAATATTAACAATATAATACAGAGTTTAAAAGAAGCCAGATAAAATAGGCTTAAAAACAGCATATCTTGTTCATTGATTTTCTTAAATGGCAACACTTTCACTTTGATAGCTATTTTGATGGGTTGTGTAAAGTTATACAAACCTGTAAAATATCAAATTTTTATTCCCTGCCATTTACAAGATAATAAAAAATAACCAAGTTATGAGAAACAAGTAATCAAATAAATTTAATTTAATTATTTCAATTAAGCAAATGCTCATTTTGTTCAAAACGAATTTCGATCGCGTTTAGGATATTGTCAAATAGCCAATGGGCAACATTATGAACATTTGCTTAAAATAATTAAATTATATTATTTGATTACTTGATTTTTATAACTTTGTTATTTTTTATTATGTAGGTATCTTGTAAATGGTAGGGAATAAAAATTTGATATTTTGCAGTTATGTATAACTTTACACACGCTATCAAAATAGCTATCAAATAACAGTGTTGCCATTTAAGAAAATCAACGATGACGTCATATCTCTAAATTGGATACATAATTATTGTACGTAAAAAATTTCGATTTGATATACTAATCGACAGGTCTCAGGATTTTTAAAAAAATCAATTAGTATTTGAACTACCTATTGAATTTATTCCAAATTTCAGACTCTTGTTTTTCATAACTTTGTTATTTATTATTATCTTGTAAACGGTAGGGAATAAATATTCCATATTTTGCAGTTATCTATAACTTTACATACCCTATCAAAATAGCTATGAAAATGATAGTATTGCCATTTAAGAAAATCAACGATGACGCCATATCTCTAAATTGGGACACCTCGTATACATTATTATTGAATGTAAAAAATGTCAATTTGAAATACTAATCGACAAGTCTGAGAATTTTTCAAAACAACAGTTAGTATTTGAACAATTGAATTTATTCCAAATTACAGACTCACTCTGTATACATGTAAATTAAGCGTAATTTCAATATCAATAAGACAAATAATATGGACATAATGCTTATGTATACATCTAGAATTTAAACAGTATATTTAGAGTATTAGAACAAAACGATTAATAAAGGCCTCTGAGAATCCAATAAAAAAATATAATCGAAAATATACACAATAATATCATTGTTTGTACATATCGTTGATTGGGAAGAATAGTATGATAAGTCAAAAATGGTTCATTTTTAGTTTATATCAACAAACTACTCAGAATGAATGGATCTATTATGGAGAAAAGTATTGTAAGTGCAGTTTAAACGACAAGCACTAGAGAGCTCTGTGACCAACTATGGCATCTGCCACTTCCACACAACCGCTGTGGAGAAGACTCGGATAACTCAGTTATCTACAGTTCGTGCTAAGTTTAGGTCATTTTTATTTAATCAATACTATTATAAGTCAAAATATTAACACTGCTTGCATCTTATTAGTGAATATTTTTGGAGCAAGAGAATAATATTTCAAAATATCATACTCTTCTTTAACAGGTAAGCATTTATTTTTATTATAATTTTGGTCAGTATGATGATTACAAATAATATGATACTTTTGAATAAAATAAGTACACCTGTGGGCATTTTATCTTTGTTTCATTTTGAGTTAACATAGTTTTGAATATAATTTTGCCCTAAGTATAACGTGATATTTTTAGTTAACATTGTCTTCAACATAATTTAACTCAAATCCAAGAAATTATTTCGTTTTATCATTCTATTCCTTAAAATATTTTTTTCTTACTAGATACTTAATAACGCATTTTTTTCACATACGCAGGAGAAAAAGTTCGTGCTTGCAAATCCTTATTTATGGCAACTCTTTGCATTAACTCTCAAGTAATTGAGACCATTTTACGCAAACAAAATAATGAAGTAAATGGAATAATACAGGCAGATAATCGAGTTAGACATGAAAAACATAACAGTGTTCCTGAGGAGTTGAAAGAAGAAGTGCGTAGTCATATTCGATCTATTCTTTGAATGGAGAGCCACTACTGCCGTTCTCAATCAAAGAAAGAATACATTGAAGGAGGAAAAACTATTGCCGACCTGCACAGAGATTATGAGCAGCGTTGTACAGACCTCGGGAAACCTAACGTAAACTACTTGATGTACTCCAATATATTCAAAAGAGAGTTTAATTTATCTTTTTTTATTCCAAAAAAAAGATAAGTGCGATTTTTGCCAGGGTTTTACTAATGCCTCCCAGGTAGAAAAACAAGAACTTCAGGAACAGTACAATAACCATATTGAAGACAAAGAACTGGCAAGAAAAGAGAAGGACATGGATAAAAATTCTCCGGATAAAATTGACGCTGTTTATGATATGCAGGCAGAATTTCCATTTCCACAAGGGGACTGGTCTTCTTTTTATTATTTATCAAAACTAAGTGTGTATAATTTAACATTGTACGAGCTTAAAAGTACGGAAGCAATGTGCTTTATGTGGCACAAAGGTCTTGCTCAAAGAGGTGCAAATGAAGTGGGTTCGTGCGTTTGTAACTATTTGCAGTCTGTGAACGCCAAAAATACTGAAATGGTAGATGTTGTATTTTATACTGACAACTATTTTGGACAAAATAAGAACCGCTTCGTATTTGC
This sequence comes from Diabrotica virgifera virgifera, assembly GCF_917563875.1. NCBI lineage: Eukaryota > Metazoa > Arthropoda > Insecta > Coleoptera > Chrysomelidae > Diabrotica > Diabrotica virgifera. The sequence continues at coordinate 72,569,258 of NC_065449.1, read as the reverse complement.
TTTATACATCCATGCAGTTTCTATTCTGGAAAATATTAGGTCCATCACCCATAAATTTTTAATTAGTGGTGATACTCAGAACGAGGGAGACCACGTTAATTCTGTTATAATAGAACGTTAAATTTATAGAACATATTATAGTGTTATAGAACTTTTACGTACCAGATCATGTAACAACTGGCTGATGATTTTCTGTTGGAGTGAATGAAAAGGGAGTGGTAAACTCCAACAGAAGTAGTAAAAAGAAGAAGATCTACTTAATGTAGCCAAAGGACAAAAATGTGTGGCTTCTCCGTTGAAGAAGCTGGAGTAACTAAAATACAACTTTGTAGTAGTATTTGTATGGAAGGATGCCAAGACAAAGAATATCGAATTGATACAGGACTAGAGATGAGAAATCATTAATAGATAGATATAACTTGAATGGCTAGCTAAATATGTATGAGAAGGGCCACTTGACACTCAAGGAAGGATTCGGCCAATTTGCACGGCTATTTTTGGCCAGACAATAGATTAAAGGAAGTGACAATGATGGCTCGAAAAGAAGATATGAAGATAATGTTCAGAAAATAGATAGAGTAAATATAATAATATACTGAAAATAGAATGAATTTTTGGGCGCCAGAAGAAGGATAACTAGGTTAACGCTCTTCCAGGTATTCTACGCTGCTATAGAGTATGTTAAATTTGTAGTACAAGTATGTGAAAAGTTATTAAAGATTATTAAATTATAAAATATACTACTAAAAATAAAGGAGTAATAAGAAAAAAAAAATCACAATAAATGTATATTTATTGAATGTAACTACTAGATCTTTTTAACAATCTCTGAGTTAGGACAAGTAACTAGTGTGTAACTCTAACATGACAGGAAAAAGTGATACTAGTGAAAGTCAATTACAAAATCATCATACAACTATGATCTAAGAATACTCTTTATAAGGTTAGAAAAACTGACTACGGGTACCTCTAATACAGGAAGTACAACTTACAACTAGGTTAGTAGAACCCTCACCAAATAATAATTGTACGTTTATAATACGTACACCTTAATTAAATACTACCTGATACTATATATAACATATAAATACCTCACTGTGAGTGGGACAGGCACAAGCCTTATTGAATAAATAAACCTACGAGTGGATACACAGATCCTTTTCCTAACTCGTGGTTTATAATAGTAATAATAACAAGTGAAACCAAAAACTAATCTGAGGGATTAGAATCCAGAAGTTCATATGAATTTAATAAATTAAAGTTAAAGTTAAATAAAGTTAATAAGTTAAAGTTAAGTAAAGTTAATAAGTTCGAGTTAAATAAAGTTAATAATTACAATTTTGACTAATATGTGAAGTTAATTTTTAAAAATTTAATTAAACATATACTAAAATAATGGAATGAGTTTAAATAATTATACAAAAGTGGAACACAGCCTAAAAATAATCAAGATAAGAGTACCGACTACTATTATCAGGGAAAATATCTGAGCTCAGAAATTTATACCTTTATAGATTGCAGAGTGTTGGGGAACGCTATCAATTAAATATTATGTTGTAAAGAAAAAAAAACCTATAAAAAATATAAAGCAGGAAAAATGTGTGTGCAATTGAACTATAAAAAAAAATGTACTAAATATCACAAAACCAGTCTGTCTTTAATAAGAGCACAGTAAATGTTCCCAAACAAACCACTCTTTCCTAATCTTGAAGTTGATGTAATGAGCACCCAAGGGTGCTAACTCTCGCTAGCAGCTGTCCTGCTGGAGGTACAGGAGAGGAAGACTGGTAGAAAGCAGCTGAAGGTACTCAAAACTGTTGGAAAGCAGCTGGAGGTACTCAAAAAAAGAAAATGTGGAAATAATCCAGGCTGGTCGCCTATTGATTGTTTCTCTCTGTGTGGTCTGGCCTTGGTGTTGTTGTAGGGTGGCTTTAAGATTTCATGGTAGGTGCTAAAAAAAACACAGTGTGGTGTTACTACCAATCTACCAATGTCAAAAAAAAAAGAAGCAAGAGATACGAGGAGGTGTTTTTATTCCTATGGGAATAAGAAGAAATAGGTCATTAAGTCCAAAAACTTGAATGACTAGACAGCTTGACCTTTTATCAGGTTGCTATCAGATGACCTTGGTCAAATAACACAAGTAATTTCCAATTGAAATACAAACTATAATTACTGTGAAAGAATATTTTATTATAATATATACACCGGTATATAGATATATTATACAAGGATGAAATATAGTAAGACTAAGCGATGGATACTTATTTGATCATCGTTCAAAAGATAGGAGTTCTGTAGACTTGAAAGGAATATAAAAAATGGAGTTTAAATTAGCTCTATTTTCCAACTGGAAGCACAAATTAACAACGAATATTGAATTATCTCTAGATGAGTTTGATCCATGAAAATAAAACATAAAAACCATGAAAATAGACTATGTGAAACTTAGTTAGCAAATGTCAAGGACTTCCAAAATGGCTGAATAAAATACTTAATAAAATGTGTATTTACCGGGGTAGAACTCATTGGATATAGTATGCTCTAAAATTCTTCAAATCCACTGCTGCTGGATAACTTCACTATACTTTTATTGTAATATTTAATCAATTTGGAACTGAGAATTAGAGGTGAATAATTGAGTCTAATGACCCCGCACACTACGATTCAGACCGAACACTCGAGAAACAATGGCAATCCAAGGCTCACGTTCACAGCTGAATCCTTCGTACCCCTCGACTAAGCATTGGCTGTCAAAGTGGGGAAACCAATGTTGCCACGTTTTAAATGTGACGTCATCAAGCATTTAAAAATTCTGAGATGGGTTTAAGTTCTATTTGAATAAACATTGAAAGAAAATAATTCTGAAAATAATTAAATAATATTTTGGATAGTTAAATAATATCTTCCCATCAATAATCGATTCTATAAGGGGCGGAACGTCACATTCCCTTTCAACCACCAGAAAAAAAAATTTTATTTAAAAAAATTTTTTTTTTTTTTTTTTTTTTCAAAATATTAAACTAGAGTAGTAGTGCTTAGTGTATCATTCCCCGTTGATTCGCAAGATTACAAATAATCACCACTAATAATCAAGGGAAAGTAGGATGGTCACTGCAGCAAATAACGGAAATTGCAAAATATGACCCGAAGTCCTAGTAAAAGTGCTAAAGATGAGACATAATTTATAATGACAAATAAGTGTCGAATTGGCAGTAAATCCAAAGTTGAACTATCCATGGACATCAGATTTATAAGGAGTATATCCAAGGACGAACAACCAGGCAAAGGTGAGAGCCAATTCATACCATAACGCAAGTACATATACTAAAGTCACCAATGAAATCAATAACTATAATAAGTGAAGAATCAAACACTCAATCCTAAATTGGACTAGCAATGGACACCAGATTCGTAATAGCATATCCAGAGAAGAACAACTAGGAATATTTATAGAATAATTTTCACCAATACCAACTAATATAAATAGTGAACATACCAAAGGAATGCAAACACATTAACCAAAATAAATGTGGAATCAGACACTCAATCCAAAGTCAGACTATCAATGGACAACAGATTCACAAAAGCATATCCAATGAAGAACGACCAGGAAGATTTATGGACCAATTCACATCCATACTAAATCATATAAATAAATTAGGTCTACGTACACCCACATCCGGTAATACGAACCTATACAACCAAATAAACAAAATAAGTGAAGAATCGGACACTTAATCCAAAATCGGACTAGCAATGGACACCAGATTTATAGGAGCATATCCAAAGAAGAACGATCAGGAAGATTTATGGACCAATTCTCACTAATACTAAATAACTAACTAAATTAGCTCTAGATCTACCCTCATCCGGTAATATGAGCCTATCGAAACTAAATAGTAAAAATAAAGGATGAACTTATAAGTTCTATGACTCCATGGTAAATACAAAATATGACGGGAACGAGCTCCCAATCTTTCATAAGACTGTATATTCATGTGAACATACATAGGATTATCCAGGAGATATTCCTGAATCTAAGCAACAATTAATGCCTAAGGAAAGAAGAGGGAATCTACTAAAAAGAAAATCAATAATTTGTCCCAGTGGGTTAATCACTAACATTACGACTCTACGTCTATGGAAAGTCAAGCATCTATATACTATGAACTAAGAGACATAAAATAAGCAAACTAGACTTCCCTATTATCGTGTGAAAATGTGCCTGGAATATTTGGAACAATTGCACAAGAATGGTTAGGAAGTGTTGTACACCATTTCCCAACCAGAAATATTATCATGGATAAACATCTGCCTACTCTGACAAGAAAGACATGGATTACGAAATCGGATAGCAGTGATCAGTTGCTGAACTTCGAACCCACGTATTCACCAACTTTGAGCATTAACAGACTAGTTCATAAGAAGAAATATGAAGGACTCAAGAATTCATTTATAAATCAAAATTCCAAATTCATTCCAGAATCATCCTGTGGAGGAAGTAAGAATCCGAATTAATATAAAGTATTTAAGGTACCTGTGACAAATATCAATAAAGTAACCCAATAACAAATTAACAACCACAACTTCTTTCCAATATGGCAAATCCAATGACATGATATAAAAACAATAAAAAAAAATAATAGGTATGTAATCAAATATCCAAGATATAACACATAATCTAAGATATGGTAGTGTAACATAGCTCCATCTATATTAAGCAAGAATACTTGTATGAGCCCACACATCCAAATATCTTAATATATAATAATCAACAGCCCTTTTATTCTGAGAGGTTGAGTACAAAACTAAGAGTACAAGTGGTGGTTATTAACTTGGTAATACTACTGGCTGGATTAGTATTTGAGAATATTTGTCGATAATGACTCAAATGCAATCTATAATACAAAAAAAATAATAATAAACTCATACAAGCGGTATTACCCAAGAATTCGGTACCTAATAACTAATACGTGAGAAATCATCAAGCCATGCCGAAGGATAAAAATTGCTATGGTCAGGCATTATCTGGTGATTAACAATTTAAACTAAAATACTATACCATAATAAAACTAATTAAAGGCAAACACAGGAAGATATTAGCTTAAACAACCCTGTTAAGCTAATCTTCTTCCGATGAAGTTGAAGAATCCACATCGTCCATGGTGTTGTCAGGCAGTAAATCCTTTACATGAAATTGACCAATTCGCTTATTAGTCGAATTGTCCTTTAATTCATAAATCAAAGGAGATATTACCCTTGAGACAGTACATGGGACATATTTCTGGCAAAACTTTGCAGAAATGGCATCACCCTTATTGGATTTGACAAAATTGCGCTTTAAGACTCGATCACCAACAAAGAATCGCAGATCTCGTTTCCTCAAATTATAGTGCTGCTGGTTCCTTAGGTAAGAAGTTTTTAACTTCTTCCTAATGTCTGCGAAAATATGAGGTAACGTCTGGAGATCATCTAAGCGATGAAGTTTCTCAGATATTTGAGGAAGATTTTCGGAATTGTCTGAAATTACACCAAAATAATCACCTGATAAAGCCACATTCCTACCAAAATTCAAATATGCTGGAGAGCACTGGGTAACTTCATGGACAGAAGTCCTTATGGCTTGAGCTATGGAATGAATATATTGATCCCAAGCTCTGTGATCAGGGTAAGTATAGGACCTTAGAGCTGTGACAATACTGCGATTTACTCTCTCAGTATGATTTGCTTGTGGATGGTAGGCAGCATTATAAAAGGTCTTTTGAACCTTATATTTAGCTAGAAGATCTTTAAAGGCCTTCGATACAAACTGAGGACCGTTGTCACATGACACAATTTGAGGAACACCATACACCAAAAAGACTTGTTCCTCCAAATATTTTAAAATTGCTGGAGTTGTGGCCTGGCGAAGGGGACAAACTAAAGGAAATTTAGTGAAATAATCCACAACTACCAGGCAATAGGTATTACCCTTGTAACTCCGAGGATAAGGTCCAATGAGATCCATTGAGATCATCTGCCAAGGAAAATTTATGTTCCTGAAGGAACCCATAAGTCCAGCCTGTGGTAGGTTACTTGGTTTACAAGTAGCACAAACCATGCATTTAGAAATGTACCTTTTTATAGACTTCCGCATACCAGGCCAATAATATAATTCGGCAATACGGTGATAAGTCTTATAAAAACCAAAATGACCCGCCGTAACTTCATCATGAAACATATGCAGAATATTTTCCCTATTTGGCGTAGGTACAACTATTTTCCACTCCGACATATTGGATAAGGACTCTATCGGACTTAAGATGTGTTTGTACAGAATATTATTCTCTACCTTAAAATCAGGATATTTTTGTGGGTCTTGAGTGACCCTATCAATCATATTCTGATACCACATATCAGGACTTAAAGAGGACAGATCTAGGACATTAATATCATGGACACGTGAAAGAGCATCTGCGACCACTACCCCGTTTGCCTTTCTATGGACAATCTTATATGAATAGGCAGCCAGTTTGCATATCCATCGAGAAAGCCTCTGTGAAGGGTTTTTCATACTATGAAGCCATACTAAGGAACTATGATCAGTAATTATAGTGAAATTACGACCTTCCAGATAATAACGAAAAGCTTCTAACCCATGGATGATAGCTAAGAGTTCTTTCTCCGTAGTTGAATAGTTTTTCTGGGCCTTGTTCAACTTCTTACTAGTGTACGCTATGGGGTGTTCGGAGCCATCTTTCAACTGAAATAATACGCCTCCAGAAGCTGTATTAGAGCAATCTGTCATTAGATAAAAATGCTCATCAAAATTAGGTGACATCATAACCGGAGCGCTCGTTAAAGCATCTTTAACGCGCCTAAAAGCTTCGTCAGCCTCAGGAGTCCAAGTAATGGTCTGTCCCTTTTTCCTTTTCTTCAAAAGATCAGTAAGAGGTGACAACAAAGTGGAGTAGGACGGTACAAATCGCCGATAATAGCCACACATTCCCAATATCCTACGGACTTGGGTGGTGGTCTTTGGTATAGGAAAATTTTTGATAGCAACTATTTTCTCAGGATCAGTCCTCAGCCCCTGGTTATCCACAACATAACCCAAGAACTTAAGACTAGGGCGACAAAACTGACATTTATCCAGATTGACCGTTAGATTAGCTTCCTTAAGACGTAAAAATAACTTATCTAAAATTTCCATATGAAGGGAAAAATCAGGAGTGACAACCAAAATATCGTCTAAATAATAGAAAACATAGGGCTCTAACGGTGGACCAATGACTAAATCCATCAGACGACACATTGTCTGAGGAGCAGAAACAAGACCGAAAGGCATGGTGACAAACTGGAATAATCCTTTACCACTGACAGCAAAAGCAGTATACTTCTTGCTCTCTTCACTCAGTGGGATCTGTAGGAAGGCCTTAGACAAATCAATAGAAGAGATGTATTTGGCATTCTGAAGTTTGCTCAAAATCACATCTATTCTGGGGATAGGATAAGCATCCCTGTTAGTTGTGATACTGTTTAGTTTTCGACCGTCAAAGCAGATCCTGAAGGATCCATCCTTCTTCTTCGTTAACCAGAGCGGAGAACAGTAGGACGATGTTGAAGGTTCTATGATATTTAAAGCAAGCATCGAATCTACTTCCTTTTCTAAATCTGCCTGCCAGGCTTGAGGTATGGGGTACTGATATAATCTGAAAGGAGTGGGATTTCCCACTTCGATAGTGTGAGAGATTAACGACGTACGACCTAGTTTGTCTTTTGAAGAAAGAGTAGTAAATTTAGAGATCATACTCTCTAATTGCCTTTGTTCAGAGCTTGATAAACTAGCAAAATCGTGAATAGCACTAAGGGTAGATAAATTAAATTCAGATATGGAAAAAGAAAAATCAGAACAACTTAAGGTACTATTGAAAGCATTGAAAAAGTCCATACCTAAAATTATAGAATTCTGCACGGAAGGAATAACATAAAATGTAATTTCCCTACATAAATCTGCCACTGTGATTTTAATTTGGAGTTTGCCCGTAATGGACTGAACTGTACCATCTGCAGTAGATACTTGCAAAGATGAAATGGGCATAATGGGAATACTAGAATTTTTCAATAAATTTAACGAATGTGCCCCTATCAATGAAATATTAGAGCCACTATCTAACAAAGCTAAACACGATTGTCCTAAAATTTGAATAGGAAGATATGGCCTATTATCATTTTGTTTCCTAACTAATAACGAATTAATATCTAGATCTAAAGTATTTGGTTGTCTACAACCGTTATATGGAACTAACCCAGACGTATCATCATCATTAACAAAACTAGAATCTAATATAGATAATGGAACCACATTACTATCACAATTATTATTGTTACGTTGAACACTACCAATCAAAGAAGCGTTTGTAAATGACCATCTGTGATCATTTGAATCAAGCGAATCTAACGTATTATCTATAGAAATAAATTTCTGGTTTAATTTTGTTTTGTGGTGTGTGCTGCTTTCTTGAACGACACCCCTTTCCCTTTTCGTGAAGATGGGTTTGGGTTGCTGGATGTGCTTGGTCCAGCAGTTTCGTTTGACGATGGGGTTTGATTCCCTGATTGGATGTTGGACGGAGAAACGTTCAGGGGACGGACCTCCGACGTGTCGTTTCCCGAACACTTAGAACAGTTTCTTTTAAGGGTGTTCTCTCGGCCACAACCATGGCAGAAAATACGATTTTGAGGAATCCCACAATTGTAAAATGGGTGACCAGGCTGATCACAATTCCAGCAGACAAGAGAACTAACAACCGAAACATTATGTTCATGACCCTTATTTAGCCAAGAACGTTGCCTAAAGGAAGTTGGCTGAGAAGAAGAGTTAGAAGAGGATCGAGATGTGGATGGAGGTTGAGAAGACCAGGATAACGTTTCCTCCAAACGTTTGCATTTTATAGTAAGGTCATCAATGTTCTGAATGTCCATAAGAGCTAATTGTTGATGATAAAAGGGCAATAGACATTTAAGGATGATTTTAATTTTAGCTAAATCTGACAAAGGAGTGTCTAAACGACTACACATACCTAATATAGTATTAATAAACATAGTAACAGATTCCCCAGGTTTCTGCTTATGATTCTTAATTTGATCTAATAAATCATCCTGGAATGAATACGGAAGAAAATCCGACTTCAACTTTTTAATCAGATCAGACCAACAAGAAAAATTACCCCTGTTATTCATAAACCATGTAAAAGCGGTCCCGGTGAACAACTCAGCAGAAGCAGCAAACAAATCCTCTTCAGAAACACCTCTAGATATTCGAAGACATTCAACCCTTTCTAAAAATGACATCACATCAGTGTGCTGTTTTTCACCTGAAAATGAAATACCCCATTTGTGTACTTGAACAGGTTTGGAGTACGTAAAGCTAGGTACATTGACTTTATTTATTTATTTATTTATTTATCGTATGGCATAGATACAACAAGAACACATAATTTTAAAAAAAAGTATATAAAACACTACATGAAGTATCACAAACGAACATCTAATGTATTAATATACTGTAAAACATTTTCGGTCGCATTCAGGAACTCATCGAAAACTCCAGGGTATCGCCTTCGGGGGCATTCCTCAATAATGTGGCGGATGGTCTGCCGTTGCGCACCACAATCACACTCAGGAGTAAGGGCCTTTCCCCATCTATGCAAGCTGTCAGCACATCTACCGGTCCCTGTCCTTATTCTGTTCAGCGCCGTCCATGTATTGCGGGGCAGTTCAAAGCCTGGCGGTTTCTGATCGATACAGGCCATTTGGTGTGATTCCTGTGGTGAGTCGCTCTCCCATTGTCTTCTCCAAGCGTTGGTGAGGTCGAAATGTTCCTGATGTAGGGAGGTGGCCCTTAACAATGGGGGATATCTGGAGCGCAGTCTTTTCATTTCGATATCAAGCTTATCATGGTGGATGGGTAGTTGATGGTTAGCCTCGATTTTTCGATATTCTCTGAGAAGAGAATGACTTCTTCTTAGTTTAGGCGGTGGAATGTGACTCAGAATGGGAAGCCAATAGTTCGGTGTTGGTCGAATTGTACCTGAGATCATTCGCATTGTCTGGTTTAATTGGGTGTCAATGATCTTCGTGTGTTTGCTATTGAGCCATACCGGCGAAGCATATTCAGCCGCCGAGTATACGAGTCCGAGAGCGGATGATCTGAGTACGGAGGCTGAGGACCCCCATGTGGTGCCACATAGCTTTTGGATTATATTATTTCGCGTCTTCAGTTTTTCTGCCGTTCTTTGTAGGTGTTCCTTAAAACTTAAGGTTCTGTCAAGAGTCACTCCAAGATATTTTGGTGTTGAGTTATGAGCGAGTAGTCTGTTTTCAAAGTGAACGGAGAGTTTTTTGTTGGCTTGGGCATTATTAAGATGGAAACAGCACACTTCAGTTTTCGTTGCATTGGGCCGTAGCCTCCATTTGCGAAAATATTCACCCATAACAGCAAGGTCATCCGTCAGTATTGTCTCTGTAACATTCATGTTATTATGTCTTGCTGCAATGGCCCAATCGTCAGCGTACCCAAATTTCTGCGAAGTTGTCCTAGGTAGGTCCGCGATGTATAAATTAAAGAGTAAGGGTGCCAAAACAGATCCCTGTGGCAGTCCATTGCTGAGCTTCATTTGGACACTTCTTAAGTTGCCCATTGTGACGTGAAAAGGTCTGTCGGTGAGCATGCTATCAATGAGTTTGGTTACCTTTTGGCACGGGATGGCACGGATCAGTTTGCAGATTAGTCCTTGTCTCCAGACGGTGTCGTATGCAGCTGATAGGTCAATGAAAGCAACGGATGTTTTTTGCTTTCTTTGAAAACCTGCTTCGATATGTGTTGTTAGGGATAGGATCTGATCTGTGCAGCTGCGGTTAGGTCTGAACCCTGCTTGCTCAATAGGTATCACCCCCAATATGGTGTTACTAATTCTGTTGTGGATTAAGCGTTCCAACAGTTTATAGACACAGCTCAGCAGTGCAATCGGTCGGTAGTTTTGGGGTTGATCATTTGCTTTTCCTGGTTTCAATATGGCTATAATGGAGGCCTTTTTAAGGAAATGGGGGATTTCTCCTGATTTTAATATATCTGTGTAGAAATCAGCCAGCCATTTCCTAGCATATTTGCCACAATGGAGTAAAAATTCTGGATGTATTTTATCGGAGCCGGGTGCCTTTCCAGATTTAATTTCTGATATTGCTGAGGTAATTTCTTCTGGAGTAAACTCGTCAGAGTATTCAGATGTAGGCGGGCATGCATACTTTAATATTTTTAGGTCTTGTTTTACTTTGGTGGTGTGGTCACGATCTCTAGGTGCCCTTGAGTTTGCTACAATGTGGGAGGCCACTCTGTTGGGAACTATTGGTACTTTGTCTCTAGTTGAGTGTCTGCTACTACCAAGTTTTCTAAGTAAGGACCACGCTTTTCTGCTTGATTTACTAAAGTCTAGTTTTTCCACAGTTTCCATCCATTTTTGCCGTCTGGCTGCATCCAAACTGTGCAGCAGTTCGTCCGCAATTTCTCGGTCTTGGCTTTCGTTGTATTCTTGATACAATTTTTCGCATTTTTCATCCCATCCTGGGACATAATCTCTACGATATCCTCTGGGTATAGTTTTCTTCGCTGTAGATATAACTGCGCCAACAAACCTCATATAGTTTGTACGTGTTGGGGTTATCCATCCGAGACATTTGTCCAATCTCGCAGTAAAAGTCGCCCAGTCTGCTTTTTTAAAGTTCCACCTAGGTCGAGGGAAAGATGTTATTATTGGTATTTTGATGCCAACTTCTATTACAACTGGTCTATGTTGGCTATGTGGAAAATCTGGGAGCACTGTACGTGAAGCTGCCAGGGGTTGATTGTTTTCGTTTGTGGAGACAAAGGATAGGTCTGGGTTGTATTCTCGCCTCCAGGCTGCAGATCGAAAAGTTCCCCTATCTTTAGCGTCAAAGACTAAATACGTGCCAGCCCCTTCGCTCCAATTTATCAAAGCCTCGCCGTTTTGATCACTTTGTCTATACTTCCAGAGTTCGTGATGGCTGTTAAAATCTCCAACATACACTGAGGGGTGTGGGTGGGCGTGAATAACATGCGGAGGCCACAGGACTGCCGGTGGTTTATAAATATTGCTGACAGTAATTTCGCCAATTTGTATGGTAACCGTATGAATGTTATTTATGTCTGATGTAGAACATATGTGTGCATTTTCTATTTTGTTTCGTACATAGGTTGCTACTCCATAAGCTGGATGGTAAGTTGCACCCAGTAAATCGTAACCATGAATTCTTCCTCTAGCGAGAATTTGTTCCTCGTTTTCTACATGGGTTTCCTGAATTGCGACTACGTCGATATTATTTTCAATGAGTACCTTTTGAAGGTACTCACATTTACTTCTACTAATACCTTCTATATTTAAATGGCATATTCGGACGCTTGGTCCGAGTCGTTTTGTTGCTTGGTCCTGAGAAGGTCCCTTTAAGTTGTTGGTTGGAGGCATATCTTATTATTTTAATTATTTTAATGTGTTCCTTGCCAGGAGATCTAGAGATTCTAGATTGTCTGGCTGCCTATTGTGCTAGTTCATTTAGCATTACCCAGGGTGCACGTGTAGTATTCTACTACGGACGCGAACTAGCTTTACACCAGGTACATTGACTGAAGCATTAGGAGTAGAGGTAGCAATGGGGTTAACTCTAGAATCAAGTTCACCCTCTAGTGTTAATATTTTAAGAGAAACAGACCTCTTGAACGGTTCCTGTTCTTCAGAAGGACAGTGTAGCAAGTGTACACGGGCAGAAATATGGCCTAGACGAGATGTTAATCGCGCATACTCTGTATCCTTTACAGTTCCCCTAAACTTTTCGATTTTTTTAGACAAGCTGTCCAATGTTTCAGTGATTCCTTTTTGTTGTTCCTCAAAAGGAAGGGATACAGCTGAAATTTGGAGAAAACTTCTATTGCCAGCTTCTTGTTTCAAAGCACCTCTCAAAAGATTGCGTTTTTTATCGACAGTTGTCGACTCCTCTGGCATTATGTCCCGAATCTTTAATTCATAATCCAATTCATCCACCAGAAGATGTTCAGCTTTAAAAGCACACATGATGAGAGCAAAGTTATTGACAAATAGTCCAAAGAACAGAAATATGAAAAATATGAAAATATGAAAGTTTGCACGCAAAATATATATAATATAAACCGAGAAAATATCAGCAACACACCAACAAAATCAAAATAGCCAGCAAAAAAAAAAATATATATATAATGCAGTATATAATCTAATAAATAAGATCAAATAAATATATAAGATCAAATAAATGGATAAATAATCCAATAAATATTGTATACTCAAGTAAACCTACTACCTAAATACTGGAAGTAAATTTTTTTTATTTATATGTAACTTACCACCACTCTAGAAAAAATATATATCTATAATAATAATAATAATAATCAACACTTAGTTGTACCTCCAACTATACCACTATTGACTGAAGAAATAAAATTGTTATATGAATTATATTATTAATAGCAATATTAAATATAAGTTCCCAATAAAAATTCAAAATCTAACCCAGAATGTAAGCTGCACAAACATATACTATAATGAGGTCCCAAAATATAAACAAAAATCAAAACAGCGTTTAAGAATACCTGATATGTATCAGAAATTAAAAATAAAATAAATAAGTAACAATATGTGTATAGGATACCAAACGGAAATAACAAAGAGATTTCAGATAAAAGAGAAGAATTGACCTAAATGAATACTGTCTCAGACCAAAAATAAAGCCACCACGTTGGAAAGCCGATGTAACAACTAGCTGATGATTTTCTGTTGGAGTGAATGAAAAGGGAGTGGTAAACTCCAACAGAAGTAGTAAAAAGAAGAAGATCTACTTAATGTAGCCAAAGGACAAAAATGTGTGGCTTCTCCGTTGAAGAAGCTGGAGTAACTAAAATACAACTTTGTAGTAGTATTTGTATGGAAGGATGCCAAGACAAAGAATATCGAATTGATACAGGACTAGAGATGAGAAATCATTAATAGATAGATATAACTTGAATGGCTAGCTAAATATGTATGAGAAGGGCCACTTGACACTCAAGGAAGGATTCGGCCAATTTGCACGGCTATTTTTGGCCAGACAATAGATTAAAGGAAGTGACAATGATGGCTCGAAAAGAAGATATGAAGATAATGTTCAGAAAATAGATAGAGTAAATATAATAATATACTGAAAATAGAATGAATTTTTGGGCGCCAGAAGAAGGATAACTAGGTTAACGCTCTTCCAGGTATTCTACGCTGCTATAGAGTATGTTAAATTTGTAGTACAAGTATGTGAAAAGTTATTAAAGATTATTAAATTATAAAATATACTACTAAAAATAAAGGAGTAATAAGAAAAAAAAAATCACAATAAATGTATATTTATTGAATGTAACTACTAGATCTTTTTAACAATCTCTGAGTTAGGACAAGTAACTAGTGTGTAACTCTAACATGACAGGAAAAAGTGATACTAGTGAAAGTCAATTACAAAATCATCATACAACTATGATCTAAGAATACTCTTTATAAGGTTAGAAAAACTGACTACGGGTACCTCTAATACAGGAAGTACAACTTACAACTAGGTTAGTAGAACCCTCACCAAATAATAATTGTACGTTTATAATACGTACACCTTAATTAAATACTACCTGATACTATATATAACATATAAATACCTCACTGTGAGTGGGACAGGCACAAGCCTTATTGAATAAATAAACCTACGAGTGGATACACAGATCCTTTTCCTAACTCGTGGTTTATAATAGTAATAATAACAAGTGAAACCAAAAACTAATCTGAGGGATTAGAATCCAGAAGTTCATATGAATTTAATAAATTAAAGTTAAAGTTAAATAAAGTTAATAAGTTAAAGTTAAGTAAAGTTAATAAGTTCGAGTTAAATAAAGTTAATAATTACAATTTTGACTAATATGTGAAGTTAATTTTTAAAAATTTAATTAAACATATACTAAAATAATGGAATGAGTTTAAATAATTATACAAAAGTGGAACACAGCCTAAAAATAATCAAGATAAGAGTACCGACTACTATTATCAGGGAAAATATCTGAGCTCAGAAATTTATACCTTTATAGATTGCAGAGTGTTGGGGAACGCTATCAATTAAATATTATGTTGTAAAGAAAAAAAAACCTATAAAAAATATAAAGCAGGAAAAATGTGTGTGCAATTGA
This sequence comes from Diabrotica virgifera virgifera, assembly GCF_917563875.1. Classification (NCBI taxonomy): domain Eukaryota; kingdom Metazoa; phylum Arthropoda; class Insecta; order Coleoptera; family Chrysomelidae; genus Diabrotica; species Diabrotica virgifera. The sequence continues at coordinate 72,553,978 of NC_065449.1, read as the reverse complement.
ACTATAAAAAAAAATGTACTAAATATCACAAAACCAGTCTGTCTTTAATAAGAGCACAGTAAATGTTCCCAAACAAACCACTCTTTCCTAATCTTGAAGTTGATGTAATGAGCACCCAAGGGTGCTAACTCTCGCTAGCAGCTGTCCTGCTGGAGGTACAGGAGAGGAAGACTGGTAGAAAGCAGCTGAAGGTACTCAAAACTGTTGGAAAGCAGCTGGAGGTACTCAAAAAAAGAAAATGTGGAAATAATCCAGGCTGGTCGCCTATTGATTGTTTCTCTCTGTGTGGTCTGGCCTTGGTGTTGTTGTAGGGTGGCTTTAAGATTTCATGGTAGGTGCTAAAAAAAACACAGTGTGGTGTTACTACCAATCTACCAATGTCAAAAAAAAAGAAGCAAGAGATACGAGGAGGTGTTTTTATTCCTATGGGAATAAGAAGAAATAGGTCATTAAGTCCAAAAACTTGAATGACTAGACAGCTTGACCTTTTATCAGGTTGCTATCAGATGACCTTGGTCAAATAACACAAGTAATTTCCAATTGAAATACAAACTATAATTACTGTGAAAGAATATTTTATTATAATATATACACCGGTATATAGATATATTATACAAGGATGAAATATAGTAAGACTAAGCGATGGATACTTATTTGATCATCGTTCAAAAGATAGGAGTTCTGTAGACTTGAAAGGAATATAAAAAATGGAGTTTAAATTAGCTCTATTTTCCAACTGGAAGCACAAATTAACAACGAATATTGAATTATCTCTAGATGAGTTTGATCCATGAAAATAAAACATAAAAACCATGAAAATAGACTATGTGAAACTTAGTTAGCAAATGTCAAGGACTTCCAAAATGGCTGAATAAAATACTTAATAAAATGTGTATTTACCGGGGTAGAACTCATTGGATATAGTATGCTCTAAAATTCTTCAAATCCACTGCTGCTGGATAACTTCACTATACTTTTATTGTAATATTTAATCAATTTGGAACTGAGAATTAGAGGTGAATAATTGAGTCTAATGACCCCGCACACTACGATTCAGACCGAACACTCGAGAAACAATGGCAATCCAAGGCTCACGTTCACAGCTGAATCCTTCGTACCCCTCGACTAAGCATTGGCTGTCAAAGTGGGGAAACCAATGTTGCCACGTTTTAAATGTGACGTCATCAAGCATTTAAAAATTCTGAGATGGGTTTAAGTTCTATTTGAATAAACATTGAAAGAAAATAATTCTGAAAATAATTAAATAATATTTTGGATAGTTAAATAATATCTTCCCATCAATAATCGATTCTATAAGGGGCGGAACGTCACAATCAATATGTAACATTGGTTAGACAAGCAAAGAAGAATGGAAATCCATTCAATGTACATGAAATGGGTCATGAGAATTTTTTTGATCTAAAACAACTATCAAGTGATATGGGCATGAAGGATTCTTTCAAGACTGAAGAAGGTGGGTCAGTCCCTCTCTCAGGAATATGCGTTTTAAAAGCTATCAAAGAAAATCCTAGTCACCTGCAATATAAAATGTCGTAAAAAGAACAGGAATTTAAAACCATAAACGTTCTTCAAAGCAAACGACGACTTCCATCAGCACGTGACGTTACTCTAAAATAAGCTTACAAGAAAAAGTGGGAATAAGTGAAAAAAAGAAAGCTGGCCTGCTCTCTCTTTTTGAAAAGAAAAAAAAATGTAGCGGTTATGGCACAATTCTATAGGGATTTTTACGCTAACTTGTAGAAAGCATTTTTTTTTTAATGGGAGCCCAAATTTTTTGTTTTTTTATATTGGTATTGTACTATGACTGCGATTTTTTTCATTCATTGTTGTTTAAACTTTAATAAAACATTAAAACTGTTCCGTTTTATTGTCCCTAATAACCTTATAATTGTGAAATAGTACAAAATTTTTATAAAGAAAAGTATTATAACTCAAAATGGGGATGAAAAATATGAGTTGGGGGTGGTATATCGACTGGATGTAAACCCCATATTGTCAGTTAATATTGTAAGTTTTAATTATTCTAATGAAAAGGATATTTAATATTATATTGCTTAAGTAATCCGATCTCGTAACCCATCTCAATCTTTAATTGTCTTTTCTGTAAACTTAATGTTTTTGAAATATCATATTATTCTTCCCAATCAACGATATGTATAATATTGCTTACTAAAATAATCTCTAAATATGTAATTTACCGAAAACAGATTTCAAAAAGGTTATCTTAAAAAAGCCTCGATTTAAATTTGCTAGATATAATATTCTTGCACCAAGAATATTTTACGTTAAATGATAAGTAAGTAATTTATAGTAAAGAACAGGATTACCAATCTTGTGGGAAAAACCGGATGACGTATTTTGTTGTAGTTTCTAAATTATGCAAATTCTGAAGAAAAGCAAATGTTTAACTTGCGGGTTGTCATAAAAAATTATTCGTTTGATGTCTTTGTAAAGCAACATTTACAAGTCAAGGTAAACATACTTGATTACTTTTTATAAATCTCTAATAATTTAAAGTAACAATTCTGACCATTCTAAGGTTTATTACTTTTAAGTTGGTTTTAAACACACATATAACACAAATATACTCTGTATACAGGGTGCTTCATTAATAATTGTCCATGTAGTAACTGGAGAAGCCTTAGTACGAAATACGAAGATTTAACCTAAATTACTTAAATAAAATGTGGTTCCTTAATGAGTTACAGGGTGTTTTATCTATAAATTTAAAAATTATTTTTTTTTTCTCAGCATTTTCAAACTGTTCGACGTATCCTTTTCATACTTGGCAGAAAGTATAGGTACTATACAAACTACTAAATTCTGTTAAACAAACGTTTCTGTCTATTACCAGAGGCGTACGACGGGGGAAAGTGAATGATTGACCCTTTCCAAATACTACGCCATTGGCGGAATTTTTATTTTAGTTCAATTTTTAGATTCTCAAATACTTTCTATGAAAATAATATACTCTTCATTCGCAACGATAAAGTCATTCGTTTCCGAGATCTTTGAAGTTGAAAATGAAACGACACAGTTATATTGATTAACGTATTGTGTCGCTTCATTTTTATTTCAAATATCTCGAAAACTAATCATTTTATTGTTACGAATGAAGAGTATATTATTTACATAAAAAGTATTGAAAAATCAAAAATTACACTAAAATAGCAATTTCGTCAGTGGCGTAGAATTTGGGAAGGGTCAACCAGCCACTATCCCCCGTCGTACGCCTCTTGTAGTAGCTAGAAACGTGTATTTATCTTAATTTAGTAGGGTGAACAGTACCTACACTTTCTGCCAAGTATGATAAGGATACGCCAAATAGTTTTAAAGTACTGGGTACAAATAATTTTTAAATTTGAATCATATGAATCATAGCATAAATTAATCAAAATAACTGTGCCGTTTCATATTTAACTTCAAATATCTCGAAAACTAATGACTTTATCGTTACCAATGAGGAGTATATTGTTTACGTAGAAAGTATTGGAGAATCTAAAAATGGCACTAAAATAGTAATTCCTCCAGTGGCGTAGAATTTGAGAAGGGTCAACCATTCACTATCCCCTGTCGTACGCCTCTGGTTGTAGCTAGAAACGTTTGTTTATCATAATTTAGTAGAGTGTATAGTAGTCTCACTTTCTGCCAAGTATGAAAAGGATACGTCGAATAGTTTTAAAATTCTGAGCAAAAATAATTTTTAAATTTTTAATTAAAACACCCTGTAACTCAGTAAGAAACCACATTTTATTTAAGTGTTTTAGGGTAAATCTTCATATTTTGTGCTAAGGTTTATCCAGTTACTATATGGACAATTATTAATGAAACACCCTGTATATGTTTTATAGATTAGCTTAAAGCATTTCACAGTCTCAAACGGCAAAGATGGCAGATACTAAGAAGTAGGCGTATTACAACACTCAATTTTGGTTATAACTGAACTATACGAAAACACTACTAGAACAGTTAAAGTGCTTGACACACTGTCAAACGAATTCCATCCAGAACAAGGTGTCAGAAGAGGATGTATACTGTCTCAAATTCTTCCCTTTTTCTAGTGCCGACTCCTCTAATGAAGATTGTCTATAACCATTGCAAATTCGTCTCTAACTTCTGCTTTTCTGAAAAGCGTCTGTGTGTTTAATCTGATTCAGTCGCGAATTCTTTTAAACCAGGATATTTGTTGTCTACCAGGACCCCCTTTTCCTTCAATTCTACTCTTCAAAATTAGCTGTTACAATTAGTACTTATCATTTCAAGTATGTGCCCTAAATATATGCTGTCTTTTTCTATTTAATGATAGTCAAAATTTCTCTGTCTCTTCCCATTCTGTGCAACACCATTTTGTTCGTAATATTTATTATAGGTCCACTTGTGCAGTCACTGAAAGTTTTCACCTACGATTTCATTGAACCTTCATCTATTTTCATGAAAGTTGGTGATTAATTAGAGGATACCTCAAGAAACAAAGGTGACATGATGCCAACTTGCGCTTTTACCCTGGGGGTGGATACCACCCCTTCTCGAGGGTGAAAATGATTTTATTAAAAATAATACGATTAATCGATAGAGGGACAAATTCTAAGCAAAATTTGTTATATAAAGTTATTAACATAAATCAATACTTTTTGAGTTATCATAGATCAAAGATTTTATTTTTTCGTAAAAAAAATTCATGTTTTAACGCTTAAACGCCCAACCTTTTTTAGGTTCCATGTACGCCCAAGGGTGGGTAAAAAATGTCCACCTCGAAAATAGCTAATATATTTATTGAGAGTTGTTGGAAATGGATTAAACTTAAGAATCTTATGCTTAATAAACACAGCATTTTCCAAAATATTAATACAAACAATTTACAAACCTTACAACAAAATTACAATGTACATCAAAATTAACATACCAGTAAAAGTCAGTAATTCAGATTTGTCGATTTTCTCCACATTCTTCCTTTCAACCTCCTCATTGGCGGATAATTGTGTAGATTATGTAATTATACGTCGATAATTATATGGGTTATCTTCCTACCAACGAGAAATTATATAGAAACCCCCTTCTTCCGGCTACCTTGCCTTGTATTATTAAATGGAGTATATTATATATCTCTGGGTGTCGCATAACATGGCCAAAATATTCAAGTTTTCTATTTTTAGCTGTTCTGACGACTTCCGTGACTTTTCCCATCCGGTGCAAAACAACTTCGTTACGAACTATATCCACCCAACTTATTCGTACGATTCTTCGGTATACCCAAATTTCAAAGGCTTCCAATTTCTTAAGAAGAGTATCTGTTAAAGTCCAACCTTCGACACCGTACAAAAGAGTAGAGAACACATAACATCTCACTAATCTAATTTTAATATTAAAAGTAATGTTGTTTCCACATAAAAGTTTCGTTATCTTAAACTCTTTTTAGAGACTCCTAAATCAGCGCATTGACGAATGGGAAAATTTTTATATTTTTTATAAAACAAAATTCGCACAATTTTAGCATTTTCGACAATTTACAGATTATAATTGAATAACCCTTGAATAAATTATAATACAAACTAACGAATGCGACACATTCGACATTTAGCGTTGTACAATAAATATACCTTTAGTTATATTTATACAAAACAAAAGTATCGAATATAACCATTTTCGTCAGTTTGCAATCAATCAAATGAATAAATGTTCATATTCGATGGTTTAAAGAGCATATTTCCAGCGTTCCTAATCAAGCTACAATAACGAGAATTTGCCACAAGATGTATCACGTCAGAGAACCGGCAACGGTGTAGAGCCAAGAGAAGGTTATTGAAATACCACCTACTATTTTACCGAATTCTGGATGTAGTAGTGGAAATTAAATAACAGTTTCCAATATAAAGTGAATATAAAAGTGCATACTGACGATACAAGTGAAAAAATAAACAAAAATTACCAATTAAGTGTGAATTAAGAGTGTATAAACAAACACAAAAAACGGACATAGGAAAGTGAACTAGTTTCAACACCCAGCTGGTAGACGGGTCACGCTCCACGTCACGGCGACGTTGCCAGACTGTAGTGAAAGTCGCGGAAAAAGGGAAAACTCTAAAAATTAAAATACTTAGCGAAGAGAAATAAAATAAACTACTTAGTTTGAGGACTCAAAGAGGAACCTAGCTTTTGAAGAGTCGATCTGGGCGAAGTTCCTATCGTTGAGATACCAACTAAGATACCGTGAAATAAACAAGAACATGGCGGAAGGTGATAATAAAATAATACAAAGCGAAACAAACAAGAACATGGAGGATAGCGACGACTGTTCGGACGACGGCAAAAGGAAAAGAGATCCGGATGATGCGACTCAAAGATCAAAAAATAGAAAACTCTCACAAATACCATCTAAAACAAATAGTAAAGAACAAAAACTAGATCTATTAATAGAGATGGTGTCGGAGCTCAAAAAGCAGAGTGACAAAACAAGTGAAGATATAAAAATGATAAGAGAAGGAAATAAGATATTGAGACAAGAAAATCAAAAACTAAAAGAAGAAAATAAAGATATAAAAGAGAAGCTAGAGGAAACAAATGATAGAATTGAATGGCTAGAGAGAGAGAAAAGGAAAAATAATATAGTGATGTCAGGAATTGAAATTGAGACAGAAAATAAAACAGAACTTAAACAATTCGTGGAGAACATAATAAAAAACACTCTACAGATAAATATTAATGTAAAAACAGCTCATAAAATAGGAAGAAAAGTATGCTTAATTGAAATAAATAATGAAGACGAAAAAGAACAAATCATGAAAAACAAATACAAATTAAAAGAACTGCAGCAGGAAAAGGTATACATAAATCATGACATGACAACAAAGGAGCGTGAGAAGAACAAGCAAATAAGAAAAATGGCAAAAGAAGAAGAATTGAAAGGAAATAAGGTGAAAATTGGATACAATAAAATAACTATAAATGGCGAGATATGGAAATGGAATAAGACTATGAAAAAAACTAGAAGTAATAAATCCAAAAAACGAATAGCAGAAATTGAAAGCGACATGAAAACAAACACAACGAGCCTGGCAAATAAAATGGACACGAATAAAAATATATATGAAGCTACAAATATAGCGAGGAACAAAAATGGTGAGATATATAAAAATACGGAACATACGGAAAATGAAAAGGAAATCATAAAAATGGCTACATGGAACGTGCGAGGTATTAACGGTAAAGAAGAGGAAATAATTGAAGAGATGAAACTACAAAATATAAACTACTTGGGAGTAACTGAAATAAAAAAGAAAGGTAGAGGAATAGTAGATCTAAATGATGATTACCGCTTATATTGGTCAGGAGTTGACTTAAAAGAATGGGGCGCGGGAGGTGTAGGCCTAATAGTAAAAACAGAAAAGACAAATAACATAATAGGTGAAAGATATATAAACGAAAGATTATTGGCAGTGGAAGTAAAAATAGATAATACAAATATAACCAGCATAATCGTAGCATATGGGCCAAATGATAATGCCAAAAAAGAGGAGAAAGATGAATTCTTTGAAATATTACAAGCAGAGATGGACAACGAAGGAGAAAACATTATATTAATGGGAGACCTAAATGATAGGGTGGAAAGAGACAATAAAGGTATTTAACGATACTTAGGGCAACATGGAGAAGAAATGAAAAATGATAACGGAAACAGAATCATAGATCTATGTATAGCAAATGATATGGTTATAACGAATTCAAAATTTATGCACAAAGACATACACAAATATACTAGAGAAATCTCATCGAGAAAAGAAAAATCCATAATAGACTATTTCCTAATAAAAAGAAAAGACCTAAAGATGATAAAAGACGTAAAGGTAAAAAGAGAGGCTGAAATAAGCAGTGACCATTACTTGCTTATAATGGAACTAAGGGTGTACACACATAACACAACAGAAAAAAGAAAGAAGATAACTAAAGAAAAAATAAAAAGCTACAAATTAAGAGAAATAGATAGTAAAGAGGAATACCAGAAGAAGTTAACCAAACAGTTCGAGACTATAAAGGCAATTAACACAGGAATAGAAAATAAATGGAAGAAATTTAAGGAAATCATATTGAAAACAGCAAAAGAAGTATGCGGAACAACTAAAATCACAAACATATATTCGAAGAAAAGTAAATGGTGGACAGCGGAAATACAACGTAAAGTGAAAGAAAAGAAAAAAGTATGGAAAATGTATCTAAAAACCAAATCGGAGGACGATTTCGAAAAATATAAAATGGCCAGAAACGACATTAAACAAGAAATTAAAACGGCAAAAAAGAAGTCTTGGGAAGATTTTGGATACAAAATGAATGAAAACTATTTTCATAACCAAAAATTGTTCTATGGTACATTGAAACAGCTAAGACAAAAGAAAACACATAGATTAAGAAACATAAGAGATAAAAAAGGAAATATATTAACTACAGAAAGAGAAATAATGCAAAGATGGAAGCAGTACTTTGAAGAACTAACATAATGGAAACAATATCAACATGAAAGAGAGGAAGACATGATCGAAAATACAGAGGAAATGCAGCAAATAACAAAAGAGGAAATTGCAGAAGCCATTGACAAATTAAAATTGGGAAAATCTCCAGGCCAAGATGAAATCACAGCTGAAATGTTAAAGTACATGAGTGAAAATTCAAAAGAAAAATTCCGAGAACTACTAAATGAAATAATCACAGCAAAGGAAATACCATCTGATTGGAAAACAGATATAATAGTACCACTGTTTAAGAAAGGAGACGCAAGAAATTTCGAAAATTATAGGGGTATTACATTGACAAGCGTTCCTGCCAAAATATTCAATAGAATAATTGAAAAAAGGCTAAGGGAAAAACTAGAAATAAAACTAGAAGAATCCCAGCATGGCTTCAGAAAAGGAAGGAGTACCCAAGATCTGATATTCATATTGAGACAAATAGGAGAAAAACTATTGATGAAAGGCAAAGAGATACACATATGCTTTATTGATCTGAAAAAAGCTTTTGATAGAATAAGAAGGGAAGATATATGGAAATGTTTAAAGAAAAATGGAATAGAAAAGGATATGATAGAAATAATTAAAGCCTTATATAAAAATAATAAAATAAAAATAAGGACTCACAATCAAGAATCTGATGAAGTCCAGGCAAAGATAGGACTAAAACAAGGCTGTGTACTAAGTCCATTACTTTTCTCAATGGTACTAGATGACGCAATAAAGCAATGCAAGGAGAAATCTAAAGACATGATATTGGGAAAATGGAAAATGAACAATGTACAAATACAAGAATTACTATTTGCAGATGATATGGTATTGTTAGCTGACACGGAAGAGAAACTGCAACAAATAATAAACACTTATATAAAAGAACTAAGAAAAATGAACATGGAAATAAACACAGATAAAAGTAAAACAATGGTTATGGCAACTACAAAAAAAAGTGATAAAAATTAAGGTAGAAGGACAAGTTTTGGAACAAGTAAACAGCTACAACTACTTAGGTACAATTATTGAAGAAGATGGTAAAATAGACAAAGAAATAAACAATAAAATAGGAAAAGCAGGGACAATCTATAATACATTAAGAAATACGTTCTTTGGAAAGAAAGAGGTACCCAAAGAAGTCAAAACACAAGTGTACCAAAAAGTGGTTCGACCATCAATCGTCTATGGGAGTGAGTCGTGGACGCTAACAATGAAAAACAAAAGAAAAATCAAAGCTACAGAGAAGAGATTCTTGAGAAAAATAGAAGGGGTCACACGAAGAGACAAAATAAGAAACGACACAATAACTCAAGCTCTAAAGATAAAACGCATAGAGACAATTATAGGGGAACGACAGTTAGGATGGTTGGGCCACATCCACAGACTAAACGACACAAGAATAACGAAAAAAGTATATGAAGTCAGAGTACAAGGGAAAAATAAAGTAGGTCGCCCGAGAATGAGATGGGAAGAACAAGTTAGACAAGAAGCAGATAAGAGAGGACTGCAATGGAGTATGGTAAAACAATTGGCTCAAAATAGAACAGCATGGAAAAGAAGTATCAAAGAAGCACCACAAGATTAAAACATATGGACAGAAAAATGGGTCAAATAAGTAATTTATATTTATTAAAATTGTATTGTTAAAATAAAAATTTTGTATAATAAATGTATTGAAATGTAGATATTGAACTAGTTGTAAACAGCCCAACACCGAAAGGTACGAATGGGCTTAACTGATTAAATAAAATAAATAAAATGTATCACGTATAATGCGAGGGCAAGGTATCGAATCTGAAAAACCCGATTTTTGACATTCGATACTTGGAAATGGCAGGGACGATGTGATCTAGTAAAAGTCGCCGTAGGAAAGATGACCAAAATATGGAAGAATTCTTCCAGAATATGGAAGAAATTTGAGAGTTAACTCTCAAATTTAACGAACTCTAACATGAGGTTCATCAAGTAGATAATATTTCCAATACTGACCTACAGATGTGAATCTTGTATCCTACAACAAGCGAAATAAAGAAGGATAGACACCACTAGAATGTTGGGTTGAAGAAGAATGTTACTAACTCCGTGGATACACCACAGGACAAAATTTGTCCAAAACAAACAAAATAATATAATTCGTCAATTAATTAAATTAATTCACGTAGAACGAAGAACGTATGTCATTTATTTAACTAAAAAAACACTTTACTGCTGCCAGAAAAAAGAAAGAAATATTTATTTGATAATAGTCCATTAAAATGTTACATTTAGGTTGCATTTCTTAGAGGAGTCAATTTTATTTTTTGAATGTATATGAGGGATCAGTAGAAGCTTAAGTTCAAGTTTTTGGGGTCGCCACCCTTGTCCCCCGGCCGCCATATTGGAAAAAGTGGTGCAAAAGGTTTTCGCGCTGTATCTTCTAAACTAGCAATCTTACAGAAAATTTAATTACGCGTAAAATGTAGCAAAATAAATTTTCTACAATTTTATATCTATTACTTTTTATCGTCAAGTGACCAACAAAAAAGTTATAAATAAAAATATGAGAAAATTTTGTAAGAAGTTTCCTTTTGGAGGTTATAACTTTTTTTCCGTTCATTTCACAATAAAATAATATCATAGCGATTTTGTAGAGGATTTTTCAATGAACAATTTTCGCTATACAGTTGTTTAATTTTATTTATTATCTAGGTTTTACAGCGCTCCAATCTTGACCAGATTCTCGAATTCTCATAGGAATACACTAAAAAAATACTTTTCTATCTATAGTATATTAGTCGAGCGGCAGCAATCTTTATGTCAACCACGAAAATCAAATTTAAGGTGAATGACCAATATTGGTCTATTTTTATGTTTTCGAGGTCTGAATCCGAATATGAAGTTTATTTTTATCTAGATTTGGTGGAACATGTTCAAAAATCAAATTTTATACAAAAATGCCGAAAATTAATTTTGATGATTTTTCAAATTTACCTCGCTGTATCTTTGGTCGCTGTAAATTTTTCCTTTTGAAAATTTTACTGTTTAATCTATAAAGTATGTAGATAACAATGGGATTTTTCCTAAATACGAGTATTTAAACACATGTAAAAAGGAGTTGTTAGTTTTTAAACATTTTGTCATTATATTTCGTTAGTTTCATGTTTACTTAAAAAAGTTGAATGACAAACTTTTTAGTTTATAATTTTAACACAAAAATAAAATATAATTCATGAAGAAGTTTTTTGGAAAATTTTAAGTCAAAATATACAATAGGAAAAAAGTTATGTTACTTCATAAACAAGCGGCACACCCCAAAAAACGCTTATATCTCGAGATCCTGACCACGGTGTGGTGAATGGCTAATTTTGATCATACTTTATCATTTTGAAAACAAAAATTCGTTTTTTGCTCTTCTTAAGAATTTTGCAATATGCGGTTGCGTCATTCTTCTTCTGAATCGGCGAATTTGTCCTCAAACAACTTCTTGGGCCAGTGGGGAGGCCAAGGTCAAAAACAGATTAATAGTAGCATAGGAATGTTAAAATCATAATAATTTGTATAAATAAAAAAATATATATAGATAGAAAAGTAAGCCTAACTTTTGTTTTTATTATATGCCTATGAGCATTCGAGAATCTGGTCAAGTTTGGAGCGCTCTAACACCTATATAAAAAAATAGAATTAAACAAATTTATAATGGAAGTTGTTCGCTGAAAAACCCTCTACAAAATTGCTATTATGTTATTTTATTTTAAAATGAACTGAAAAAAAGTTATAACCTCCAAAAGGAATCTTGTTAAAATTTTTTTACATATTTTTGTTTATATCTTTTTTGTTGGTCACTTGACGATAAAAAGTAATAGAAATTAAATTGTAGAAAATTTAATTTTGTGTTTAATTATATTTTCCGTAGGGTTGGTAGTTTACGAGATATAGCGCGAAACCCCTTTGCACGCCATTTCCAAGGTGGCGGCCGGGGAACAAGAATGGCGACCCCAAAAACTTGAACTTAAGCTTTTACAGATCCCCCTGTACATTAAAGAAATAAAATTGACTCCTCTAAGAAATGCAAGGTACGGCTTAAAAAATGTAACATTTTAATGGAGTATAAACAAACATTACTTTTCGCTTAAAGTAAATGCCAAATAGCCACCCACCCGCTTCTTGACAGTTTGATCATTTAATTTAAGCGAACACAATGTTTATTTGTTAAATAAACTTTTTTTATCTTCTGGCTGCAGTGAAATGTATTTTGAGTTAAATAAATTACATCCATTCTTCTTTTTGCGCCAATTATTTTAATTCAAAAAATATTTTTTTTGCCACCCTGCATAAATAATAATATCTAATAATGTTTATATTACTGAGTAGAGAATTAAACAGTCTCTCAAATGAGCTACAAACTACCCCTATTCCCGTTTAAAAAAATCATCGATTACGTCATCACGTCCAGATGGATGACGTCACTAGTATCATATATATGCCAAAAAATTACAATTTAAAAATAAAAATCGACCTTTTTCGGAATTTGTATCCAAAGTCTTTTATTTTAGAGAAAATTAGTTTATTAAATAATGTTGCCCCCTCTGTAGGGAAGTAGGTATATAAATCCATCATTAAATACTCTTACTGAAGTAGTGTATGGAATAATTACGAGCAAAATAAATTTAAATAACTAGCCATACAATAATATATCAAAAACAACTAAGGTTATCAAAGACCAGTCTAGCGATAAGACGAATGCCAAGTTCTAACTTAACAGTGTTGCCAGGACGGTAAAGAAGCAAACTAGAAAAAGAAAACTAAACTACATAGTATAGGGGAAATACAATGCGAGCAAAAATTAACGCTTAATTTTAAAAGTCCTGGTAAATCAAATAATTTTATTGTTTCGATTTTTGGTGATAATATATTTATGGTTACCTCTGATATATTGTAATATTTATCGAAAGAACGGTAAAAAAACGCTGACGTTTTTATCAGTTTTTGGAGATAAATTAAAAACATACTACTTATAGTTGTTGTGCTTCATTTTAATCCGAATATAGTTGGGATAGAAAGGCGAAAACGTTTCAAATGTAGCACCTACAGCAAGAGAATCGAAATTTGTCAGAAAGTGACTGTATTAGAAGCGATACTCGTAGCGAAGAAGGATACAGTTAAGTTAAACTAGCTGACTAATTTAATGTCACTCATTCAACAATTTCAAGAGTCTTAACACGTTTTACTGTTACTGGAAGTAACTCGAGAAGACCCAGTCAAGACCGCAGAAGGGTTGTAACTTCTAATCAAGGCCAGTTCTTGAGAATTCTTACCACTGAGACACAATATATAGAGGTTCCACAGTAAAACCACTCCTCTGTCGGAGCTTTGATCTCAAGAAGTAATACCGGCAGTACGCAATTGGTAATTAACCAGTGGAGGATTCGGGTTTTCCCTGTTAAAATCCGTACCTTTCTATGCGACTAGCAATGCGAGAGTGGGGCAAAAGCCACTAAGAACATTGCACGGTCGCCATGCGCGACTACAGATTTTACTTCCAATTTTTCGGAGAGTGGTTCTACTGTGCTGAGACAATCAACTACAAAATTGGATCGTTCTAACTTTAAAATCAGCCAAAATGCGATAAGGAGAAGAATTGCCACAAACGGACTGCGCCCTGGGATGGCACCCTCTGCCCTCTGCACTATTATTGACAGGAGGTCATAGAAGGCAAATATTGCATTTTGCTCGTGAACATGATGTTTGCAGTAATGCCAATTGGGAAAGAATATTGTTTACTGATGAATCCAGATACTGTGTTTTTTCTGATGACAGGCGGAATAGAGTGTAGAGAAGGCCTGGGAAACTTTACGCATAGTCGACATAGAGACTGCACAGTATGGTGACACTTCGGTAATGGTGTGGGTGGGATTAATTTAGAGGCTAGTACGGAGTTAGTTAGAATGGATCACGGGTTGCTTAAGTGCTTACATCAAACAGGTACATCACAGATATTTTAGAAGAGCATGTCATGATATTTGGAGAATGGCATTCCACACATTACAAAAATTGTTCAGCAATATCATCAGGATGTTGCGATTCCCGTCATGGTTTGGCCTACGAGAAGGCACGACTCCAACTCAATAGAAAATGTTTGGGACATCGTAGGGAGAAGGGTGCGATAACTATTTAATGCAACAAACACATTAGATCAACTGCTTTTGCGAGTAGTTGAAATTTGGGATCAAATTTATCGTCTTCTTCTTCTTCTTTCTCATAATCCTTAGTGTCCTTTAGGGCGTCGGATGTCGGGTTCCGCCTCTCATCCATTTCTTCCATGCGCTTCTATTGGTGGCCAGGTTCTTCATATCTCTCATACTCATGTGTCGCCTTTCCCCTACACATCCTGGATCTGGTCTATCTATGTCTTCCTCGGTCTTCCCTTTTTTCAAATTTATCCAGATGAAATAAGAACGGCAGTTCTTATAAGAACCCCCGCCGTATAAGGCGCCCGCCTGCAAAACTAGCATAGGCGCCCTTTAGTCTCTTTTAAATTAATATTTTGTATCGCACCAGCAGAAAAAAGCTCATTTTGGCGCCCCCCCCCCCAAACAGGAGCGCCCGCCTGCAGTGCATCCCTTGCAGGCCCGTTGTCGCCGGCCCTGTTTGTCAAGCAGTAACAAATGCCAGAGGAAGCAATATTCTCTAAAAAAAATCATACAGAAGTAAAAACTTCGTTTGTACAATGGTATAAAAAAGTTTCTAAATACTATTAAAAGTCATCCAAAAGGATTCGCAAAACGGTTTCAAACTAGATCAGATCATCGTCAGTGCGTTCTGCTTAGTACATGAAACTAGCAACTTTATGAAATTGGTAACATCGAGAAATATGGTTTACATGATACTTATATAATATTTATAGCGACTCCAAGTCGATGATAAAAGATTGAATGTGTTAGGAATGCTCAAAGGGGAACATGGTTCCCTGCTCGATAAAAACTTGTGGTTCTTGCCAGTTCAATGGACACAGACCAACCTGTTGGCTGAGTTGAAAGTGGCTTCGTCCCTAATTAATTAAATATAATAAATACGACTCCAGTCTGACTACATTATAATTAATTCAACGGTGTAACGGACAACAAAAAATGTAAACAATAACAATGAAAAATTAACGTATCAACAACGTACTACCAAATTACTATATCAATACTGACTTTTAGGCATTATTTTTATACCTATTTAAATAATAACAGAGCTTATGTTGAATTCATAAAACATTAAACATCTGATGTAAATAAGCTAATATTGCTTTTATAACATTTGATTTGCTGTTCAATGCCTAAGCGTTCGATTATCGAAAATCTGGAAAGATCGCTCCTTGCCGAAGAACACCAAAATAAGATTAGGACGTGCCTTAATTTTTCCCATGTTTAATTACGGATCCAATGGACAATCCAAAACATGGACAATGAAATCGGACGACAGAAAAAGGATTGACGCCTTTAAAATGTGGTGATGGAGAAGAATGCTTCGGATCTCATGGACGGAACACAGAACAAATCACTCAATCCTCCAAGAGCTTAATATTCAGACTCGACTTTCCTCTATTTGCCTCTCTACCGTCCTACAATTTTTTGGCCATATTGCAAAAAGAAGTGATGATAATCTTGAGAGACTTATAATTTCGGGGAACGTTGAAGGGCGCAGAAGTAGAGGTCGCTCACCTACTCGGTGGACGGATAAAGTACAGAAAACCAGTGGAAAAACATTCTCTGGATCCATGAGGGAAGCTCAGGACAGAAGCCGATGGAAAGAGATAGTTGCTCGTATTATAGGGAATCACAACACTCAGCAATGAGAAAACGACTGAGGAGGAGGAGCCTAAGCGTCAATAACCTTAACACACGGGTACTAGGTGCACCGAGGGTCGGTTCTGATGTCATATTCGTGTTTAACAACCCCAAAAATTCCCGAGTACTCTGTTTGCATAAATTTAGTGCCGAAAACACTTGAAACTTAAGATGACATGCCTTAGCAGTAACTCTGAGCTCCAGGTGCTCCGGAGGTCAGTTCTGATTGCGTATTCGTGTTCAGTTACCCCAAAAACCACTCGAGTAATCTACCTGCACCATTTATTGTCGGAATGCCTAGAAATTTCAAAAAATTAAGTGCATGTCAGTTATTCAGGCAGGCGTGAAACCGAAAATCTACAGTACGGTACAAATGAAAGGAATAAATTCGTTATTTCGTAAACCGGCGACCTTAAAGAAAAATTCCGAAACAAGTTGATTTTTATTTTTAAATTATAATATTTTGGTATGTATGTGATACTAGTGACGTCATCCATCTGGGCGTGATGACGTAATCGATGATTTTTTTAAGTGTGGATAGGGGTCGTGTGCTAGCTTATTTGAAAGGTCAATTCTCTATTCAGTAATATAAACATTTACATAATTATTTGTACAGCGTGTCCAAAAAAAAATAATTAAATAATTTGACAAAAAAAAAAGAAGAATGTATGTAATTTTTTTAATTCAAAATGCATTTTTCTGTTGCCCGAAAACAGAAAAAAATGTTTATTTCACAAATAAACATTGCTTTTCGAATAAATTCAATGTTCAAGCCAGCTCCCGCCATCTACCTGCCTCTTGAAAGTTTGAACATTTAATTTAAGTGAAAAGCAATGTTTACTTGTGATATAAATATTTTTTTTCCAGCTGCTGACATCAGTAGGTATAATAGTACATTATTTCGCGGTTTTTGCTGTATAGTCCATTATTTCACGGTTTTTGCTCTAAATTTTAAAGAACCGTTTGGATTGACATGAAATTTTGCATACGTATAGCTTGCATGTCAACGAAAAAAAGTGATATTGTGCCGATGTGTGCTTTTGTCTTGGGGGTGACTTTCACCCCCTCTTGGGGGTGAAAAAATATATGTCCAAAATAAGTCCGGAAATTGGTAAACTGACTAATTTTAAGTAACTTTTGTTCTATAGAGCTTTTTCGCTAAGTCAACACTTTTCGAATTATTTGCGAGTGAATATGTTCATTTTTTAACAAAATAATCACATTTTTAGACGGTTTTTCGCAAACAACTCAAAAAGTAAGTATTTTGTGGGAAAAAAAGTTCTTAATAAAAATATAGCCTATAAAAAAGTAAAAAAAAAATGGTGTACGCGTTAGGTTTCTGGATCTCGTAAAACCAGAGTTATAGCCAATGAAAAATAGATTCATATTCACCAAATTTCAAATAGAATATTTCGACGTGAAATATCCAAAAAATTAAGCACTTTTTGGGGAAAACCTATGTTTAGTGTTTAAAAAAATCTTTATTTATGTTTTTACAAAAAGTTTCTAGCATTAAATTTAAGCAAGTTACGCTCAAAATAAAGTTGGTCCCTTTTGTTTTTGCAAAAAGAAATCGGGAAGACCACCCCCTAATTAGCAACTTAAATGAAATTAATCGTTACCGCTCCACAAATTATTTTACTTATGTTGTGTTTATATAATCTGTAAGTTTCATCGATTCAAAGTGCTTATTTTTTAAAAAATTTGGTTTCAAAATAAAATTTTTAAAAATTTAAATTTTGAAAATATGCTTTTTTTCAAAATAACTTTAAATGCTTTAAATTATTAGAGATGCCAAAAATCTCGGAAAACAAAAAAAGTCATATTTGCTTTTCTGAATATCATGTATTTTTTTGTTTTTGAACAATATCCCTTCGTTGGCTCAGTGTAGATGGTCTTTAAGTTGTGATGGAAACACCAAATAATAGTAGCAGAGTTTATTGATGAGACTTACACTATGGATGTTGACCCGGGGTACTTTGAGTAGAGACTTAAATGATGAGCGTTGAAGACAATCACTCGCGTTAATGAATTAATAATAATTGAATTTCTAGACAAGAGATCTTAGTTTTATATAAGTTTAAATTGGGTCAATGTAAACACGGGCCCCGCGTGATTTTGTGTATCTAATTAAGGTAAATTGTTTACCTTATGTCAGCAACTTTTGGCTGATGTCCAAATTATATTATTGATAATTGACCAAATGTGTATGTAATTTAATTAATTACGTGTGTGTGTTTAATAACAAATAAATGCATTCGATCTACTGGGTGATAAAATGATGCTGTCCAATTTCGGATATGAATACTGAATATTTGATATTGGACATACTGCGGAATCGGGCAAAAACTGGCCCAAGTGTCAATACTCAAAGTTTACATATAAGTATTACATAAAATAGTCAAATTCAAACATGTTAATAAATAAATAGTTTAAGAATAATCAACAATCTTCCAACCGTACTCTAGCTATCAATGTCCGACTCTATCTCTAGATTAAAATTAGGGCAATTGGATGAAATTGTGGAGAGTGGGAGGTCGGCCTTTGAAGTCGACGGTACATTGTTATGCCGATTACTACTTAATACAGGTACTTCCTGTTCGTTAGTCTGAGTATGTGGATTCCCTGAACGACATAGTCGTACAACAGGACGGTATTTCCATAACGTGAGTATCCCAATTATTACCATTATAGTAATGGTCCCGGTGGCTACAAAATAATGCCAATTAGATTCTGGAATCGATTGCCACTGCGTATGCGTCATTTCTTGCTCTAGACTTTCCTCCTCAAGTAACGCGTGACGTAGCTCTCCTCCTGGTATGTCCAGGTAGGTGTTTAGAGGCATGTTAAACCTGCGGGGTGTCCTCGCCACCAATTGGGCCACATGAGTGATTGGCGCCTTCAGGTAGCTTGTTACCGCTCTCTCCATCCCACTGCTAGTGGGGAGTAATGTAATATTTTTCGTTTGGGCGATACATTTGGGTGAAAGCTTCAGGAATGTGACTCGTTCCAGTACTCTTTCGCTCCGATTTCCATCGCAAATAATGGATATGTGTATCGTGACTGGCGTGATAACGAGCCAGAGGTTGGGGGTACCCATCTTACTCCATTGAGCTGTCTGTATTGTCCTGGCTACCACTGGTCATGTGCTATTCTTAGATCGCTCATAAATTTCTTCAAGTATGCAGTTTGGTTGGGTATCCATGTTCCTTATAGCCGTTGGTGAGCACGCTATCTGCGTCTTTGTCAACAGTAAACATCTTTCCCTATCTTCTGCGGTCAATTCGAAGTAGTGCAGTGTGTTATAATCTACGACCAGTAGATTCCTTGGGGCGACAAATGTGCGCAACACTGACCCCTCAACGTTAAGTGGTATGGCCGTGACTTTCAGCATGCTGTACTTAATTTTCCCTGTCACTATGAAATAGCCGATGACTGTTATATATCTGTCGTCATGACTGACTTCTGTTTCTATAATGGGCTGTCGTCGTATTTCGACCCCTTGTGGCAGTATCTGCCCTGCTTTCTCTATCAATTTGGTTATCTCACCCGGTTTCACTATATCAATGAAGTGTCCGTGGTTATAGTGAAGGTTTAATATTCCCTCGTAAAATTGAGTATATTCGTTTATGAATTCCATAACTTGCAACGCTATCGTTTGTATTCGCAACGTGCTATATTCGGTTTCTAGTCTCTGTGCTTTGTCTTCTACTTCGTTAAGTCCTTTAGATATTTCTTGTAGGCCTGTGATTAGTGCTTTGTTAAACTTGTTCATTTGATCGTTTATCCTGTTCTCTGTGTGATTGATTGATGTTATTGTTTCTAACATTATCTTCGCTTGATGCTGTGATCCCTTTATTAGCTCCTTTTGGTTATTGTCTAATGCTTCAATGTTACTGTAGGCTTCGTCATTGACTCCAAATACTGAGGTTAATATTGTTCCTAATATTCCTCTTCTTTCCCTTGCTTTTATTTCTACTGTCAACCCCTCGCTTACTGATTCCGCCTTTCTTTGTCCTTCCTCTAACTTCCCTATTATATCCTTACAATTCACGATTTTTTATCCTGACACAGTTCTCGTACTCCTTGTATCATATTTCCTATTAGTTGGTGCTCTGTTCGAATTCTTCCCTTTTCTAGTAACACCTTTATTCGAAATGTTCCCCGGTCTATAACGACCTCTCCAAGATCTTCTGTGAAAAATCCTGGTTCCGGATTATATATTTTATACGGTTCTGCCTTTATGGGTTTTAACATCGTTAAAAACATTATAGCTACTAGTATTTTCTTCCATCTTAGTGCTGCTGCCTTCTTCGGCTTTTCCTGTTTCTCTTCTTCCAGTCGTATTAGTTTATGTATGGGTCTTTTTGTCAGTTTCCCGTTCGCCTTTCTCACTGTTACGACTCTGGTTAGTCCCTCCGCTCCAGGGTGTGTTTCTGTTACCCTCGCTAATGGCCATCTGCCTGGAGGTGTATCTTCTTCTTTTATTATAACTATTTCTTCTTCTTTTATGTTAGAGTGCGCCTTATGCCATCTATTTCTCTGTTGTACTTGGTGCAGGTATTCCTGTTTCCAAATTTTCCAGAAGTCTCTTTTTATTTTCTCCAATAATCTCCACCTCGTCGGCATCTTCAAATAAGTCGTAAGCTCTTCTTCCCGATTTGGTGATATAATTTCTCTCCCTATAAGGAAGTGAGTTGGTGTCAGGGCTATTTTCCCTTCAGGGTCTTCTGATGACCCACATAATGGTCTCGAGTTCATACATGCTTCTATTTGTGTCAGCACCGTACTCAATTCTTCATATGTTAGAACTGTTTCCCCGATGATTCTTTTCAAGTGATATTTCATTATCCGCACTGCGCTCTCCCATAGTCCTCCGAAATGTGGTGCATATGCAGGTATGACATGCCATTGGGTACCTAGTGCCAGTAATCCTTGTTTTATCTCGTCATCTATTTTTTGATTTTCTTTTTTCAACAAATTTGCTGTTCCTACAAATGTGGTTCCGTTATCGCTGTATACGTTGTTGCACTGTCCTCTGCGTGCCGTAAATCTCTTGAACGCCGCGATGAATGCATCCGTAGACATATCGCTTACTACTTCGAGGTGTACTGCCTTCGTTGACAGACACACAAATACTGAGATGTAGCCCTTATAGCTCCTCTGTCCTCTGCCTCTCGTGGTACTTATTTTTATTGGCCCGGCATAATCTATCCCTGTGTTAGTAAAGGGATGACTCGGGTTCACTCTGTCTTTCGGTAGATCTCCCATTAATTGTTGTGCTGCTTGGCTTTTATACCTCCTGCACCTTAAGCATTTTGCTAGATGATCTTTCACGGTTCTTCTGCCGTTGATTATCCAGTATTTCCTTTTTATATACTGTAGTGTTTGTTGTAATCCGCTATGTAGATTTTTTGCGTGACTATCTGCTATAAGTAACTTTGTTAATGCACTATCCTTTGGCAAAATTATCGGATGTTTTTCTCCGTAATTTAGATTCGTGTGTCTCAGTCTTCCGGTGACTCTTAGAGTTCCTTGTCTATCCAGGAATGGTACCAATGACGCTAATTTATTTTTCTTGTCTAACTGATGTTTCTTCTCCAGCTTCTTTATTTCTTGTTTGAAGTAGGCGTGCTGTGTGTGCTTTATCACCTTTAATAGCGTTTCCTCTAATTCTTGGACTGTCAGCTGACTTTGTCCACTGTCCTTCTTTTTTCTGCATTTGTCTGCAAATCTCCTACAGTATGCAAGTACTCTTCTCATTCTTTCTAAATTTGAGAATCTCTCGCATATGTCCTCCTTTATCGTTGTCGTGTGCACCGTTATTTTCGTTTTGACTTCCTCCTCATTTGTCTCTGGTATTTCTTCTGATTCCTGCGTTAAAGTTTTGTTACTAGTCAGCCAAGTTGGTCCCTTCCACCATAGCTCTGCTTCTAATAATTCTGATGCGGTACTTCCACGTGAGAGGATGTCCGCTGGGTTTTCCTTCGTATCTACCTTATGCCAATTTTTCGGTCCTATAACGCCTCTTATTTCCTCTACTCTGTTGGCGACGAACATTTTCCACCTTTTTGATGATCCCCTTATCCAAGCCAGGGTTATCATTGAGTCTGACCATGCATATACCTCAATGTTTTCCCTATTCAATGCTTGTAGGGTTTTCTTCATTAAATTTGCTAATAGCACCGCGGCACACAACTCGAGCCTCGGTAATGTCGTTTTTCCTTTCAATGGTGCGACTTTCGATTTTGCTATCATTAGATTAGTTTTGATTTCTGGGCCTAACACCCTTGAGTAGATTACCGCTCCATATCCTTTCATAGATGCATCTGCAAATCCATGTAGTTCTACTCTGTTTGTCTTGCTTAAGTTGTTCCACCTGGGCAATGTTATTTTCTCCAGATTTACTAATTGCGCCTGGTATGTATTCCACCTGCTTTGTTGGTTGCTAGTTAATTCTTTATCCCAACTGGTTTTTTGCTCCCATAATTCCTGTATGAACATTTTCGCCTGAATTACTACAGGTGCTATCCACCCTAGTGGGTCGTATAGTTTTGCTACTTCTGACAGTACGTGTCTTTTCGTTATTTTCTTTGCTGTCGTTATCCCTATTTTGAATGTGATTATATCTTCTTTAGGGGACCAGTGTATTCCTAACGTTTTCCGTACTTCTTCTTGTTTGAATGCCTTGGAGTCTACGTTCCTCATTTCCTCCGGTACGTTCTCCATTATTTTTTCTTCGTTGCTCAACCATTTTCTGAGAATGAAACCTCCTTTTCTGAACAGTTGTATTAATTACTTTTGGGCTATTTGTGCTTCCTGCACTGTCTCCGCTCCTCCTAGTATATCGTCTACATACATGTTTTCTTTTACAATTTTCGATGGCAACGGGAACCTCGCTCCTTCGTCTTCTTGTAATTGCTGTATTGTTCTCAACGCTAAAAATGGTGCAGCGGCCGTGCCGTATGTCACCGTCGTTAAGTTATATTCTTGTATTGGATCCTTTCTGTCCTTTCTCCACAAAATTTTTTGATATTTTTGGTCTTCTTCTGCCATTCTGATTTGTCTAAACATTTTTTCCAAATCCGCTGAGTATGCTATCTTATTGGATCTCCATCGTAATAGTATATTTGTCAAATCTTGTTGTAATTTCGGCCCTGTGTGCATAATATCATTCAGGCTTACTGCCGATGAGCTTTTACTTGATGCATCAAACACGGCTCTTATTTTCGTTGTAGTACTGTCCTCTTTTCTCACTGGATGATGAGGTAGGTAGTACCCATCTCCCTGGTTTTCTGCTATTACCATATGACCTTGGTTTTCATAATCTTCCATGAATTGTCTGTAATTCGCTTCTAACTGTTTGTCTTTTGCAAACTTCCTTTCTAGTTGCATCAATCTGGCGAATGCCTGCTGCTTAGATTCTCCTAGCTTTGTTACGTCTTCCTTAAACGGAATTCTCACTTCGTATCTCCCGTCTTCATCTCTTTTTACTGTCTGTCGATACATTTCTTCACATTCTTGTTCTTCTACTGATAAACTTGTTTCCTGATTTACTTCTTCTAATTCCCAGAATTTCTTTATTTGTATGTCCATCTCTTGTCTGGATATCATAAAGCATACTTCTGCTTTTGTAGTCTCCTTCTCTCGTGCTATCCCCGAAACTATCCATCCTAGTTTGGTGTTTTGACTCAGGAGTCCATTACTTATTCTGTGCATCCTTTCTGTCAATATGTAACTGTATTCTTTTACTCCTAGTAGTAAGTCTATTTTCCCTACCTTGTAATATCTTGGATCTGCCAGTATTGCATTTTTCTCGTTATAGTCCGGTAGAATTATATCCTGTTCCGGTAAATTCCTTGTTATCTTCGGTAATACTAGTGCTTCTATTTCCATCTCGAAGTCACTTTCGTAATGAGTTTCGATTAAAAGTTTCATACTCCAATTGGCTGTTGTTTCTCCTGACGAGCCTATCCCGGATATGGTCGCCTGTATGGGCTTCCTTGTTGTTCCTAGCGTCGTCGCAGCTTGTTCCGTTATAAATGCGCATTGTGACCCTTGGTCGATTAATGCTCTCATTATGTGTGATTCTCCTTTCGCATCTCTTATGCGTACAACAGCTGTCGCTAGTAATGCTTCACCTTCCTTATGGCTTGCACAGTTTACTGAATTCTGTCCTCTTTGGTGGTCGTTGATATTCCTATGCCCATTGGTATCTTGTGTATTTTCTCGCCTTCCGTTATTTTGTTCTCTGGCGTTGTATGGATTATTATTTCCTCCTCTGTACCTATTAGCTTGATACCCGTTTCTTCTATTATTCGAATCTCTTCCATTTCTTTCTTGTGTTTGTTCTCCTTTCGTTTCATTGGAGTTTCTTTTGTTGCCTGTGGTTCCTTTCTCATAATGCAACATATGGTGATGGTCTCCGCCACAGTGTCTGCACCTATATTGTACATAACATTGTTTTTCTTTTTTATGTGCTAGGCAGTTTGCACACAATCCTTTTTCTTTTATCATCCTGTTTCGGTCTCTTACATTGAGTTCCTGAAATTCTCTGCAGTTCGGTACTCTTTGATCTCCGTTGCATATCACGCAACGTGTTCTTGGTTTCCTCCCAGATCCTCCTTGCTTCTCTTGTCTTTTTTCTGACTCCAGCAGTTCCAGTGTCTGGAATCTTCGCTGTAAGAATGTTTGTGTCCATTTGTACGTCGGTATCTCTCTGACCATCTGCTGACCAAGATATAGGGGTTAAAATAAATGGCACTTTAATAAACAATTTGAGATACGCTGATGACACAGTATTAATAGCAGACACCCCGGAAGATCTCCAAACACTGATAAACAGAATAGTAGAGTGCAGCGAAAAGTTCGGTTTATCACTTAACATCAAAAAAACAAAAATAATGATGGTGTCGAAATCTCCACAAAATTTTTCTGACATAACCGTACATGATCAAAGAATTGAGCGTGTTAGAAAATATAATTACCTGGGAACTGTTATTAATGAAAACAACGACAACTCTGAAGAAATCAAGATCAGAATAGAAAAAGCTAGAGCTACTTTTACCAAAATGAAAACAGTTTTATGCGGAAGAGAGCTAAGTTTAAATCTTAAAATTCGCCTCATGAGATGTTACGTGCTGTCAGTTCTTTTCTATGGAATGGAAGCTTGGACACTGAAAAAGATCGATACAAGGAAAATAGAAGCATTCGAGATGTGGATGTACCGCAGGATACTGAGAATATCGTGGACAGAGAGAGTGACAAACATGGAAGTGTTGCGAAGGATGCAGAAAGAAAAAGAACTTGCGCTTACTATTAAAAAGCGCAAACTGCAATACTTGGGACATATAATGAGGGGACAAAAGTACCAGCTACTACAATTAATTATTCAGGGAAAAATAATAGGTAAAAGATCCATTGGCAGAAGAAAACATTCATGGTTGAAGAATTTAAGAGATTGGTACAAGTGCAGCAGCTGCCAATTATTTAGATCTACGGTATCAAAAATACGCATAGCCTTGATGATAGCCAAACTTCGGAACGAGGACGGCACCTGAAGAAGAGAAGATCTCTCTACTGTCTCCAACGTGGTTTTCGTACAGCCTCCTGGTTTCATTGTCCCATTTCGTTATGATAATTCGGGCTACCAATGGGCTCCACGCTTCCGTGTCTGTTCCTAACCCTCCTATGGCTTCCAGACTTTCGTGGAAGGTGTCATGTAGTGATTTCAATGCTCTAGCAGAAGATTCCTTTACTTCCTGTGCTAGTAGCATCCTGTCTATCAATTTAAACAATATCATCCTTGGATTCTCATATCTATCTTTTAGCATGTTCCAGGCCACTTCGTAGTTGGCCTCGGATATATTTAAGTGTTGTATCATTCTGTTGGCTTCCCCTCTTAGTTGAGTTTTTAGGTACTGCATTTTTTCTGCGTTTGATAACTGGTCGTTTTCATGTATTACTTTTGTAAACAGATCGTGGAAAGTTCTCCACGTTTCATACCTGCCTTCATACACAGGGATTTTTACCTGCGGTAATGTCACACCGTCCCTCCTCTGTGTGCTTTCTGGCCGTTGCATTCCTGGCCTTATTTTCTTCAAGGTTTCCCTGACTCTCCTATTTAGTTGATTTATTCTCTCTACTTCTCCATTATCTATAGCGTCTAGTTCCTCATTTACTGCTGCTTCAATTATTAGTGTATTCACCTTTTCCATGCATTCTCTTAACTCTGACTGCAGCTCTTCATCCTCCTGCAAATCTTGTTCATTTTCTGGCCGTAATAATTCCTCGATTCTTTGCTTCCTTATCTGTATCTCCTTTACTTTCGGTGCTTTTCCTCTTTTCAGCACCCTTCCATATTCTTCCAACAGGGTTTTCCCCTCAATTTATGTCTTAAATACCTGATCATGGTATTTTTTTTCAAAATATTTTTCTTTCGTTATACCTCCTTCTAGCAGCTTTTCGTGGTTATTCAGAAATTTTGCCCAATATTCTTCTAATTTTTCCTGCCTATCCCGGATGTATTGTTGAGTCCTCCGAGATTGAGAATCCTTTTTAGTATTTGAAACTAGTTTCGCTAATTCTGCTCCTATCTCCGCTTGCTTAACGTATGTAGAATGTAGAATGTAGAATGTAGAAAATGGGGCGGCCAATAGAGCCTGATACACTGCGACCTTAGTAGATCTATTGTGTTTCCCCTTTCTTTTAAAGCACTGCATCTAGCTTAGTCCTCTTAATGAGACTTAACAGCCTTGATAGTGGCCTTTTCATGTAGCCTGGTGCTTCCGGTTTTTCCTCACCGAGTTCTAGAAACCGCACTCGTGCGAGACCTTCGCAATGACACAGAACGTGTAGAGCGGTTTCCTCTTCTTCCAGACAGAACCGACAGGTGTCCTCTTCTGTCAGGCCTATGAGACTCAAGTGTCTATTGAGTCTACAGTGTCCAGTCAGCAGACCCACTATCATTCTGACAGTGCTTCGACTGCGCGAAAGTAAGTCTGTTGTAAATTTAGCCGAATGTCCTTTGATGAACTGTTTGGCCTGCCTCTGTCCTGGGGAGTTGTTCCACCATTCAAGAGACCTCTGTTGCGCCCATTTTTGTATAGCTGCTCTTTTTATCGTATTTGCGATTCCAAAGACGGGTTCCGGACCAACCAGTGGCGTAGATGCGCCTTCTCGGGCCAATTCATCGGCCTTCTCGTTGCCACGATAACCCTTATGTCCCGGCACCCAGGCAAGTGTCAATCTGTTTCGACTTCCCACCTGAGAGAGGACACTCAAACAGTTCCATACCAGCCATGAATCGACCTGTACCGAACTGAGAGCCTTCAGAGCCGCTTGACTATCCGAATAGATAACGATGGAGTCGTTATCTAGATTCCGACTGATTAGTTCCATAGCGCACCTTTGTATAGCAGCTACTTCGGCTTGAAATACGGTCGCATATGTCCCTAGACATACCCGGACTTCCGTCCTTGGTTTTAAGCCATATATTCCAGCCCCTGTACCTATATCGGTTTTGGAGCCGTCCGTATACCATATTGAGTTTGCCGTTATCGGCGGACCAGCTTCCCAATCCTCTCTTTTTGGTATTGTGACTTGAAAATTTTTGTTAAAGCTATACCTCGTAACCATTCGGTCTACAGGCATTCCTAGAACGGGGTCTGCCTTTATGTCCTGGTATAGCCTTAAGTTATCAGTTCCCTGCATCATACTTATTGGAGCTTGGCCCTGGATTAACCGATGTACTGTTGATCTGGCTTCACTCTGTATGTATATATGTAGAGGTGGTAGGTTTAGTATAACTTCTAGCGCGTCCGTTGGGACTGTTCTCATGGCTCCCGTAACACTCAAGCATGCAAGTCTTTGTGTGCTACTGAGCAATCGAATCGCCCCGGACTGTTGCGTTTTGTTCCACCACGCCACTGAGCCGTAAGTTAGCATGGGCCTTATAACCCTTGTGTATAGCCAAAGGTTCATTTTAGGATTTAACCCCCAATTCTTGCCACACATTCGTCTACATCTGTTCAGGGCCATAATGGCCTTCTGTGTGACTTTTTGAATGTGTGCATTCCATGTCAGCCTCTGGTCGAATATTACACCTAAGTACTTGGCCTGACTTGTGAATGGGATTTCTACTCCCTTGAGCGCTAGTGGCTGTAAGCCTTGCAGTGCTCTTTTCCTGGTGAAGGGAACAACGGATGTTTTTTGAGGGTTAACCTTCAGGCCTTCTTTCTCACACCAGCTGTCCACCATCCTCAGAGCGACTTGAAGTCTCTCTGAAATTACTTTGGTAAAGCGTCCTCGAACTACAATTACCAAGTCGTCCGCATATCCCAGACAGTAAAAACCCTCCCTGGACAGCGTGTTAAGTAGGTCGTCCATAAGCGTTGCCCACAGTAATGGGGATAGAACTCCTCCTTGTGGGCAGCCGCTTACTGCCTTCGCTTCAATGGTGGCTTCACCTAACGAGGACACCATGATCCTATTTGCTAAGGTCGTCTTTGTCCACTCGCATATGAAGGCAGGAACTCCTCTCCTTTTAAGCGCTTCCGTTACAGACTCGAAGGAGACGTTATTAAATGCTCCCTCCACGTCCAGAAACGTCGCCACCGCTATCTCTGTGTCATCTAGCGACTTTGAGAGCAGTCTGTTAAGATCATCCAGTGCCAAGTCAGTTGACTTTCCTGGCTGGTATGCATATTGACGATCGCTAAGTGGTTTTTCCATCAGCGCATCGTCCCTAATATACCTGTCTATCAATCTTTCCAGCGTTTTTGCTAGGAAAGAGGATAGACTTATTGGTCTGTATGACTTGGGGGTCTGGTCCATTACCCTACCAACCTTGGGGATATATGTGACTTTCACCCTTCGCCATGCAGTTGGAATATATCTCCATGCCAAACTAGCTTTAAAGATCTTTGTTAGATGCGGGATAATCACATCCTGTCCCTTCTGTAGGAAGGCTGGATAGATCCCGTCCATTCCAGGTGATTTATATGGCTGGAATTTATTGATCGTCCACCTGACTTTTTCCGGTCTCGTGATGTCGGTAGCTAATTTCCAGTCCGCCTTAGTAGGCCTTCTGGGATAAGCTAGCTCTACCGGAGGATTATTGTCAATAGATGAGCCGGGGAAATGTGCCTTGGTGAGCATTATTAAGCTTTCCTCCAGGGTTTCCACATACGTTTCGTCCTCTTTCTTCAAGAGGCCGACCTGATTCACAATACCATCCTTAGCCAGGACCTTGTGGATTCTGGAGCATGCGGGAGCCTGTTCGACTTCCTCGCAGAACTTTCGCCACGAGTCTCTTTTGGCTTTTCGGATCTCCTTATTGTATTGCGTCAGTTTTTCTCTATATATGGACCACTCCTGGTTGAATTTGGCTTTATTGAATAGCCTTCTTACATCTGCCCTAAGCTTTTGTAAGTGTTCATTCCACCAGGGTGTGTTTTTCTTTCCTTTCTTTTCTCTCTCTGGACAATTCTCCTGGTAAGAGGCCAGAACAGCTCCGCTCACCGTTTCAATTGCCAGCTCGAGATCTTCCCTATCTCTTATGGTGCCGATTCCTCCCTCGAGAGACTTCTCGAGTGAGCCTCTATAGCCTTCCCAATCCGTCTCTCTCGGGTTCCTGAATCTTGCCACCATTCGAATCGAAGTAGCTAAATCGAATCGAATGTGCCTATGATCGGAACATGAAGGTTCCTCTGACACATGCCAATTCTTTATAGTATCATACGTTTTTTCACTGCAAAGTGTTACATCTAAGACTTCTCTGCGCATGGCCGTAACGAAGGTAGGTTTATTTCCTATATTGGCTATTTCTAAACCCATGCTTAAGATGAACTGTAGTAAAGACTCACCTCGACTATTGATGTTCGTACTCCCCCATGCCAGATGGTGGGCATTGGCATCACATCCCAGTATTAGATGAAGGTTCTCCCTTCGACTGTAGGTTATAACGTCCTCTACTATGCCTGGGCGGAAGACCTTCTCTCCAGCGAAGTAGGCAGAACAGACCAACCATCTTTTACTACCTTCCTCGGTGGAAGCGGTTAGAATACCTGTAACAAAGTCTCCGCAGCAAAGATCCGGAATCAGTGTACAGTTTACTTCGTTGCCATATACAATGCATGCTCGAGGTGTCTCTCCTTTCGCATCGTATAGTAACTTACCTTGTTGCGGCTTTAAGCCTGCAACTCTCCCTCCGTGGAGCCATGGTTCCTGCAGTAGGGCCAAGTCCAGGCCTTCCATATCAAACCTTCTGCACAAAACCGCCGACGCAGATTTGGCATGATGTAGGTTGACCTGCAGGATCTTTATTCTGCCTTCCTCTAAATTGAAGGCTATCTTTCGGGTTTTCCCGTGTCCTCTACCCCTTCCATGGGAGAGACCACACGCTCAGTGGCTTCTAGCCTTCTGGGCGGGTCTGTAGCACTCCCCTGCAAGTCGGTGCGGACTTCTTCCGGGATTTTTCCTTCTTTTGCTCCTTCCCTTGACTTATCATCCTTAGGGGGAGCCTTGCTTTTGCTCGAAGTCTTAACCTTCTTTGACGCTACTTTAGAGCTTTGCGCCTCTGAAGGTTTGACTTCTTTTCTTTTTTGCTTAGACTTAACTGCCGAGGTTGTGGCAGTTACGCCTTGCAACCCCCTTGGTCCGGCCTCTGCAACCTTCTCAATGTGCCCATCATCCTTGACACGAAATTTAATTCTTCCTATGCCAAAGTAAGGACACATTTGAAGTTTTTTGAGTTCCTCAAAGGACTCTTTGTCCATTGAGAGGACCCATACCTGCCCTTTTCCTGCAGGTGTTTTTCCCAAAACGGTCCATAAAAGAGTGTTGAGCTTTCGGTTGCTGACCCTTAATCGAGTCAGCACACTTTCCGCCTCCAACCTCTTTCCGTCCTCGTCTGGGATGTAGACAGTGCAAGAACACGGCCTCTCGACTTCACTCTCGTCCTTAGCCTGGAGGTTTGCACCTTCCCAAGGCTTTAGAGCGGGAGTAGTGTCGATGAGCCATTGTGCGCTTGCACTATCCGCGCACGTCATTACCAGGTAACCGGGTTTGAACGTGCTATTTAGCAGCCTGATTTGCGGCCCTCCTTCTGGCGTTCTCTCCAAAGCCTCCAAGATGGATGTTTGCACTGCCTTAAGCTTTGTGGGTTCCATCTTGACTTCGGGGAAGCCATCACATACTACCGCCACCTTTGCCGAGCAAAGGGCTTGTGTAAAAGTCATTTCTGACTTTCTCGGCCTCTTTTTGACTTCCGCTGGCGGCGTGCTGTGGTCCGACATTTGCCGTTTCTTTGTAGGCTTTTGCGTAGCCATTTCCATTTCCAGCTTTTGCTCCGCCTTCTCTTTAGACTTAGCGGCACTGCCCTCCTGTCGTCCAAAGACCTTGGTAAAATTGGCCTTGATCACCGAGCGTTTGGCTTCAATGTAATCCTGGCCTTTTCCCACCAGATCTTTTACCTTCTTCTTGGAGGCCCCAGCCAGCCTGGCCTGAATGACCTCCTCGTCTGTCATCAGATCCACCTCCTCTAAGGAGGTGACTCTGACTGCCTTCCTTGTGGTCGGTTTCGCTATCTGCGTAGTAGTGCCTTCGGGGCTTTCTACTACGGGTTGTTCGTGAATATTGGTTTCCATATTTTTGTCCATATTGTTCCCACGAGTAGCTAGGGAATTGCAGTCCACTCCACCAGAGCCCCGCATGCCGGAGTAAGGCTAATTACTGTGAGGTGTCGCCTGGTTCCTCGCAGGAATCGCTCTCGACCAACTACGCATGGCCATTCATCCTTCGCCGCGATGTCTTCCAGCTTAGATTGCGGATTTTTTTAAAGCTGATTTTCTCCATCTGGACTCTTCTGTCTGGGTTACCATTCCATAGCCAAAAGGTCCCCGTTTTGTGGCGCCAAGAATTCGCCATTCATCCCCCCTGTGGGTAAGGACTAGTCGGTGATGCATGCTGATATGCAGTTGGGCTGGTCTTCTCTTCTACTGGTATTTGTCGGAGTCCCTTATTTGGCGTCAGTGATCCCACCAGTGCCCCGCCGACAATTTCCGAGCTACGAGCTTCCTGTGGGGTATGGGGGGTGGGGGGTGGGGGTGAAGTTGGGTTGGGTGAGGCATGTCGGCTACTCCTAGATAGTGCGTCGAGAAAGACTCGAAAAAGTGTGTCGGGGGCGAGGGCGGGGGCCCGCGCACTGACAGATGCGGCCAATGCGCGGGACCCCACCGCCGCTCCCGGTGGCTTGGTTTTGGAGCTTGGCGACTGAGATTAGGGTGATTTGGAGTAGCCGTAGGGAAGTTGGAAGGGTAAACTAAAAGCTGAAGGCGAAGGCGCCGCAACTGTTCGCCTCAATTGCCACGCCTTTTTGCGTCCAGTGGCGGTGTCCGGCGGCCACCCGGTGAACAGGCGCTGGACGCTTAGGGACTGCGTTTAGTTTCACTGGTCGTGCTCCCCTCACAATTTCAAGGACCAAGACCAGTTACTCGGCCCTCCCACCGACGTCGAGGAAAAATTGCAGTCCCGGGGAGGGTGCTTAACGTATACACTTTCCATGGTTATTTTTATAAAATTTTAAATTCAGCGGTAAATATATTAAACAATATGAACTGTATTTTATTTATTAAGCAATGTACTTAAATATGCCTATAATGTCTGGCTAATTGGCTAGTCCAAGGCCATCAAATTCACACAAAAAAAATATCTGCTTATTAACACTTATATTTATTTACTATACCTGTACTATCACGCTCTCTCGTAAGCCAGAATGTATATAAATAAAAATGTAATTGTATGCCCTTGTCAAGTTTGCAATTTTTCAACGTTACCGTAGGTCGCTTGCCTGACTAAGTGATTTCTGTTTGTAAATAAACTGAATAGTATTACGATTTCACTAACGCTAAAATTGAAATTCTTTGGTTGGATAATTTAATGAACCTTTGTATTTATAAAAGATCTGTAAATGATATATGTAGTATTAATACTGGAATCTTATTCAAATTTGGCAATTAGATATCTATGTGATTAATTTTTACAGAAATAGGTAAAATATTTTCATTTTCTAAAATAGTGAAAATTTAACTGAAATTATTATATAGAGTGGACTTTTATCGTTCTATAAGTTACGTAGTATTTTAATTTTTTCGAAATAAAGTATTTTATTGAAATTAAAGCAAGCTATATGTTTATGAATGTTTCTTTTTTTTCAAATTATTTTTCAAATATATTTTTGTCTCTGTATTATTTATATGGTATACATTCTAAAGTACATTATTTTACTATTGATAGAGTGGAGATTGTTGTTCTAGATTGTCGAATTATAATAAAAATACAAACTTGTTAAATTGTACGATTGTAACAGTTGGAAGATTTTGTTTTTATTCAAAAACTTACGGTTTTTTTTTTGTTTTCTTAGACGTCTAGGGTCCCTCGCTTCTGGTAGGCTCTGCAATCGGCTCTCGGCTATGGTACTGCTCTTAGCTCTGCAATCGGCTCTCGGCTTTGGTACTGCTCTTAGCTCTGCAATCGGCTCTCGGCTTTGGTACTGCTCTTAGCTCTGCAATCGGCTCTCGGCTTTGGTACTGCTCTTAGCTCTGCAATCGGCTCTCGGCTATGGTACTGCTCTTAGCTCTGCAATCGGCTCTCGGCTTTGCTACTGCTCTTAGCTCTGCAATCGGCTCTCGGCTTTGGTACTGCTCTTAGCTCTGCAATCGGCTCTCGGCTATGGTACTGCTCTTAGCTCTGCAATCGGCTCTCGGCTTTGGTACTGCTCTTTGCTCTGCAATCGGCTCTCGGCTTTGGTACTGCTCTTAGCTCTGCAATCGGCTCTCGGCTATGGTACTGCTCTTTGCTCTGCAATCGGCTCTCGGCTTTGGTACTGCTCTTAGCTCTGCAATCGGCTCTCGGCTATGGTACTGCTCTTAGCTCTGCAATCGGCTCTCGTTCTCCCGGGTCTAGTGGTCTCTCTCTGAGGGTGTTGCTGGTGTGGACTGTATAGGCTTTCTCAAACTTCCTTGAAGTATTCTTTTTCTCGATAGGACCATGAACAATTCCCTTCGTTGGCTCAGTGTAGATGGTCTTTAAGTTGTGATGGAAACACCAAATAATAGTAGCAGAGTTTATTGATGAGACTTACACTATGGATGTTGACCCGGGGTACTTTGAGTAGAGACTTAAATGATGAGCGTTGAAGACAATCACTCGCGTTAATGAATTAATAATAATTGAATTTCTAGACAAGAGATCTTAGTTTTATATAAGTTTAAATTGGGTCAATGTAAACACGGGCCCCGCGTGATTTTGTGTATCTAATTAAGGTAAATTGTTTATCTTATGTCAGCAACTTTTGGCTGATGTCCAAATTATATTATTGATAATTGACCAAATGTGTATGTAATTTAATTAATTACGTGTGTGTGTTTAATAACAAATAAATGCATTCGATCTACTGGGTGATAAAATGATGCTGTCCAATTTCGGATATGAATACTGAATATTTGATATTGGACAGTTTTTCTGTTTGACAAAATTTGATTAAGATTTGGTGTTTCTAAATTTGCATACATTCGTGATCAGTGACTCGTTCAGCCCTTTTTAACGACAGCGCTTTCAATAATAAGGACTTTGGACCGATGAACCTTACAGATCATATAAACAATATATACACGAGTCAAGAAACTTGTGAAGTCGTAACGATTAAGTTCATTTAAGATACTAATTAGGGGGTGATTTTCTCGATTTTTTTAACAAAACCAAAAGGGACTAACTTTATTTTGAGCGTAACTTGTTTAATTTTGATGTTAGAATTTTTTTTATAAAACAAAAATGAAGATATTTTTAAACACTTTAAATAAGTTGTAATGAGTTTTTCCCGAAATTTACTTCATTTTTGGTTATTTCACGTTAAAATATTCCATTTGGAATTTGACGAATATGAACCTATTTTTCATTAGCTATAACTCTGCTTCTACTAGGTGTAGAGACGTGATAAGTACACCATTTTTTTAATTTTTTTACAGGCTATATTTTTCTTAAGAATATTTTTTCGACAAAATAGTTACTATTTGAGTTATTTGCGAAAAACCGTCTAAAAACGTGGTTATTTTGTTGAGGAAATGAACATATTCACTGCCAAATAACTCAAAAAGTATTGACTTAGTGAAAAAACTCTATAGAAGAAAAGTTACTTAAAATTAGCCAGTTTATCCATTTCCTGACTTTCTTTGGACGAATATTTTTTCACCCCCAACAGGGGGTGAAAACCACTCCCAGGGCAAAAGCACATATCGGCACAATATCACTTTTTTTCTTTGACTTGTTAGCTATGTGTATGCCAAATTTCATGTCAATCCAAGCGGTTCTTTAAAATTTAGAGGTTTTGCAATATTTTACCGTTAAAGAACGGACTAGTATATTTTTAAGAACCACTTGGATTGACGTGAAATTGGGCAAACGCATAGCTAACATGTCAAGGAAAAAAAGTGATATTGTGCCGATGTGAGCTTTTGTCCTGGGGGTGGATTTCACCCCTTCTCGGAGGTGAAAAAACATACGCCCAAAATAAGTCCGGAAATGGATAAACTGACTAATTTGACGCAACTTTTGGTCTATAGAGTCTTTTTCATTCTTAGAATCCATAGAGTCTTCTCGGAAATTCATTACTTTTCGAGTTATTTGTGACTGAATATGATTATTTTTTAACAAAGTAACCACGTTTTTAGACGGTTTTTCGCAAATTTCAGATAAAATATTTTAACGTGAAATATCCAAAGAATAAGAAGAAAACTCATTACAATTTTTTAAAGTGTTTACAAAAAAGTCTTTATTTCTGTTTTGCTAAAAAAATGTCTAGCATCAAATATAAGCATATTAGGCTCAAACTAAAGTTGGTCCCTTTTGCTTTGGCAAAAAAAAATCGGGAAAATCACCCCCTAATTAGCAACTAAAATAGAATTAATCGTTATCGCTTCACAAGTTGCTTTAGTTATGTTGTGTTTATATGATCTGTTAGTTTCATCGATTCAAGGTGCTTATTTTTTTAAAATTTGGTTTTAAAGTAAAATTTTTAAAAATTTTAATTTTGAAAAAAATGATTTTTTTCAAAATAACTAAAAATTATTCAAAATACCAAAAATCTTAAATAGTAAAAGAAGTCGCAGTTTCTTTTCTAAATATTTTGTACGTTTTGTTTTTCTGTAAGACAAAAAATTGGTTAAGATATGGCTGTTCAAAATGTTGAATATACTCGTGTTTAGTGACTCCTTCAAGACTTTTCATTTACAGCCCTTTAAAAAATAAGGACTTCAAACCGAAGAAACACACAAACAGATCATATAAACAATACATACGCGATAAACAATAAACAATACATACAATAAATCAACTTGTAAAGTGGTAACCATTTAGTTCATTTGAGATGATATTACGGGGTAATTTTCCCATTTTTTACCAAAAAAAGACAAACTTTATTTTAAGCGTAATTTTTTTAATTTTGACGCTAGAAACTTTTTTATAAAACAAAAATAAACCTTTCTTAAACGCTTTAAAAAAGTTGTCATGAGTTTTTCCCAAAAAGTGCTTGGTTTTTTGATTATTTCACATTAAAATATTCGATTTGGAATTTGACGAATATGAGCCTATTTTTCCTTAGCTACATCTCTGCTTCTACTTGGTCTAGAGACCTAATATTGTATACAACGTTTTTGTCACCTTCTTACAAGCTATAATTTTGTTAAGAATGTTTTTTTCGGCAAAATACTTACTTTTGAGTTATTTGCGAAAAACCATCTAAAAACGTGATTATTGAGTGTTGAAAAATGAACATATATTATTCACTCGCAAATAACTCAAAAAGTATTGATTTGATGAACAAACCCTATAAAACAAAAGTTGTTTAAAATCAGTCAGTTTATCCATTTCAGGACTTATTTTGGAAGTACATTTTTTCACCCCCGAGAAGGTGTGAAACCCACCCCCAGGGCAAAAGCACACATCGGCACAATATCACTTTTTTTCTTTGACTTGTTAGCTATATGTATGCCAAATTTCATGTCAATGCACTATTTTACCGTTAAAGAACGTACTATAATGTATTTTGAATTAAATAAATTACATACATTCTTCTTTTTTTTGTCAAATAATTTAATTTAAAATATATTTTTGGACACCCTGTATAAATAATTATGTAAATGTTGATATTACTGAATAGAGAATTAAATAACCTTTCAAAGGAGCTAAAACACGACCCCTAATCTAATTTAAAATAACATAGATTACGTCATCACGCCCAGATGGATGACGTAACTAGTATCACATATATGTGAAAATATCATAATTCAAAAATAAAAATCGACCTGTCTCGGGATTTTTTCTTAAAGTCGTCGGTTTACGAATTAACGAATGTTTTCCTTTCATTTGCACCTTACTGTATATATTTGTTTTCGCCTTGTTAGGGCGGTTCAAATAATATATCGCTTGTACTATTTTGCCGACTATAAAACAGTAGTTCCAGTTGCAACTCTAAAACCTGACGTTCGAGGTCAAATCTCTCACCTCTAATACCATCTTTGTGCTGTAAATTCATTTTCTAGAGAATGGGCGATTTTGGAGATAAATCCCCAAATTGGGAGCTTTTTATTTTTAAACTATAACTTTTTGGCATATATATGTATATTAGTGATGTCATCCATCTGGGCGTGATGACGAATTAGATAATTTCTTTAAATGAGAATAAAGGTCGTGTTCTACCTCATTTGAAACCTTATTCAATTCTCAATTCATTAATATAAACAATTACATAACTATTTATACAGGGTGAGCAAAATAATAATTATTGATTTAAATTAATCGACATAAAATAATTATTTATGTAATTTATTTAATTCAAAATACATTTTACTGCTGTCAGAAAACAGAAAAACGTGTCTATCAGAGAAATTAACATTGCTTTTCGCTTAAATTGAATTGAAACTGCTACCCACCTACCTCTTGGTAGTTTGAACATTTAATTTAAGCAAAAAGCAATGTTTATTTGTCAAAAAAACATTTTCTTCCTGTTTTCTGACCGGAGCAAAATTTACGTTAAATTAAAGAAATTACATACATACCTATACTTCTTTTTGCGTCAATTATTAAATTAAAAAGTAATTTTTTTGGCCAATGTGTATACTTATTTATGTTTATATTTATATTATTGAATAGATAATTAAACAACCTTTCGATGAGCTAGCACGCGGCCCCTATTATAATAAACAAAATCATCGATGACGTCATCCTGCCCAGGCAGATGACGTCACTAGTATGATGTAATAATGTTAGAATCTAAATATTCAACAATAATATTATTTTGTGTACGTTGCTTATATAACTTACATAATCAGTCTTCATGCGGCAAGCCAACTTTCCATAAATGTAAAAGTTTTGTAGATTAAACATCTAATTTCTTTGTATTATAATAATTTGGTTCGGTTCTAATAAACAGTTTATGTCTCTTGTACTTTTTATTATTTAAATTAAGATTATTTTATATTTATAATAATATATAGGACGCCAAAAAATTATAATTTATAAATAAAAATCAACCTGTTTGGGCATTTATCTCCAAAATCGCCCATTTTCCATGAAGTGAATTTATTCCAATCTAAACGCGTTCACTGTATATCAATTTGTGCACGTCTTGCTAAGGCTCGTCGAATAATATATCGCTTGTACTATTTCAGCGATTTTAAAACAGTACATCCGCTTGACACTCTAAAACCGGAAGTCCTAGATCAAATTTATCTCCTTCAGTATACTTAACACATTGCGTGCCACGCTTTAATCGGGATACTACTATCAGGGCCCATTGATATCCACTGCCATGAACGTTAGTCATACGTGTATATCAAAAATGAGCGACGTGGCCCCTGGCGAAATATCTGTGTCTCTCATTCGATGGATTAAAGCACAAACATAGTATGTCCACTTTTTGCTGATTTTAAAATAACATCATAAAAATATTCAGTAGGGTTATTTGAATGTTCTGCATAATTATTTAAGTCCAGAATAATTGTAAATGGGTTAAACCGCCTTGCCAAAATATAGTATTTCCTATTTGTACTCAAAAGCGACTTGCACAGACATATTATGTCCGTTGGATGTGCACAAATATAGCGAGGGTATAAGAGCAGATTGCACTAAGTCAAAAATCACTGTTTTAAGAAAATCAAGTTTTAGTAAAATTTTTAAATATAAATCAAAATTACACAAAAAGTATTACTTTAATTTTAATTCTACTTGTATAGAAATAGTAATGGTATTTTAAAGAATGTGATATATTACAACAGTTATTGTTTTTGGTTAATTAGTAATCATTTTTTAATAAATAATGAACTGACTTAGTGCATTCTGCTTGTTCATAATGTTACTATTTTACACAAGTAGACATACAACTAATCCCATTTTAATGTTAATTTTAGTTGTATCAATTTTACTATTGGAACTGTTTAAATTCATTATTGGTGTATGTATCGATCTGTAAATTGGTACCGAAATTTGTAATTATTACTGTAAATACTAGTTATTAAAATTAGTTTTCGCTCAAATAGTGACTAATAACAATTGTGTTACGTGTTAATCATCAAGAACAAGCTGTAACTTCAGTCAGTAAGAGATGTTTTATTTAATAATCTTCCAATTTAAACACATTCAGTGTCAAACTGTCAATAGTTTTTCACTGTTGCTATCCCATCCCAACGGACACCAACGATTAGGCAACCAGTATTGCAGTGATGTATCCAAGGTTACTTATTTCCAGACATCCAAAGCGTCAATACAGGGTGAGTCATGAGGAACTGTACATACTCCTACCTCGTATAGAGGCTCCTATGGGGAATAACAAATGACCATTAAAAAGTGTCTGCTCCCATTGTTTAATAATATACAGGTTTCGCATTGTGACAGAAATTTGTATTCGTCATAATTTTTGAACGGTCAGATCGATGTGTCTCTTATTTTGGCTGGTCGTTACACTATTATCACCTAATCAACTAATTTATTCAAACTAGAAAAAAATCAGGTCCGGCTTTAAAAAAATTAGTTCGTTTGGGAGTAGATGATCTAAACGGGTGTCACTACAGATATAGGGAATTCTGTGTGTTAGAGAGAGAGGTATATGATGTCACAGCTGATATAGGGAAGTATGTGTGTTAGAGAGAGAAACATGGTATCTCTGCTGCTATTGGTCCGATTTAAACGTACGACGGCTCGTTGGAATGGGCGGGAGATAACGAATACAAAAAAACATGGCGGCATAGTGCCAAAAGGGCGCTTTCCGATGTGACGACGTCCGATGGGGCGCGTTCCGATGTGACGGCGTTCTAGCGCTGATCGATCGGTGCGCGATACCAGATGTGCGATCGGTACCTTAATTTTTCGCGGAACGCGAAGCAGATGCGCGGTCGATATCTTAAGTTTTTCGCGATCTCGTAGATACGAAGCGCGCGGCTGGTAATTTTGGAATTTAAATAAAACAACAACATAATGCAATTTTTTTATGAAAAGAACTTAAAAGGAACACAGCACGTCAACGCGTCACGTAAAACGTCACATCAAAACGTCACGTAGGCTTGTGAAATGTCGCGTAGGCCTTATTGTCACGTAAAATCATCACGTCAAAACACGTCAACGCGTCACGTAAAACGTCACATCAAAACGTCACGTGGGCTTGTGAAATGTCGCGTAGGCCTTATTGTCACGTGAAAGCGTCAGGTAAAACGTTACATCAAACCGTCACGTGGGCTCGTAAAATGTCGCGTAGGCCTTATTGTCACAGGGAGCTCGATCGCAAGACCTGATTGCCACAGCGCGACGTGAGGTAGTAACATCATGTCTTTGAATGAGTATAGACGTAAATTAGCAGAATTTAGAGAAAAACTGACACAGTTAAGAAGTCAGGTTTTATTTTATGAGGATAAAAATAAGGTTATAAAACAAATAGAGAACCTATCACTGGGAAGCAGCATAGACTGGACACCAAAGGAATTTAGTCAGCAGCTGCGACAAGAATATTCAAGTGCTGCGGACTACTTATTTAGGGAAACTCCAACAAGGCGAATTCATCCAATTACTATTAATGATGTTATCGACGCCGGCGCCAACAACGATGAACAAAGAAAACATGAAAAGTGAAATAGATAATGTTTTTGCAATGACTTGTGTAATATTAGCTTCAGTGTTTATTTTAATTATAAAGATTATATTTAAAATTGTTAAGAGAAAATTTGAATCATCATGTAATATAAGACTTGAACAATAAATAAGGCGTTTAAATAAAAAACCCATAACTCTAAAAAATATTTAGTTGAAAATAATGAAAATAAATGTTAGCAGATAATTTACATATCGCATAGGAAATAGCGGTTGAGGGTCTAATCGCATTACTATGCAATTTTCGTTATCATACCCA
This sequence comes from Diabrotica virgifera virgifera, assembly GCF_917563875.1. Classification (NCBI taxonomy): domain Eukaryota; kingdom Metazoa; phylum Arthropoda; class Insecta; order Coleoptera; family Chrysomelidae; genus Diabrotica; species Diabrotica virgifera. Next base: position 72,512,210 of record NC_065449.1, on the reverse strand, counting down.
CATTTTGTTATTGAGTTATATTTCTTATCATGTGCATAGAAAATGTTGGAATTTTTAAAACCAATGACAATGATAAAACTGAATATAATTTTGCACACGCACACTTTCTACAACACGTCATAGGGTGGGGCACGCAACCTTATTAATTTCAAAATGCACCTCAGGACGGTCTATTCCATAGTCTATTCCTTACTGTTAGTGTACGCTCGTTGTGGTTCAACTAGTTTTGCAAGGTAAGTGTTCTCTTAATTATTTTTTGTTAAATATTTTTTATTTTTCTTGTTTGATTTTGAATAAAACTTAATGTTTTCTGCTCTGCTATTTATAAAATCTCTTCATTCCAGCTGAGATTTATTATTTCGACATTAAATAATTATCTAATTGTCGACATTTTGAATGACATTTATTTTTTATTTTCTCGTAATTATTCGTTGTTAAAATCTTTTCGGTTTTTCAAGTTTTTGGTTAGCTATTTATAAAATTCCTTCATTCCAGATGAGATTTATTATTTTAGCACCTGATTGTCTACAAGACCTCATGTCAGCATTTTGAATGACAATTATTTTTTTATTTTCTCGTAATTATTCTTTGTTAAATCTGTTCGGTTTTTTCAAGTTTTTGGTCAGCTATTTATAAAATTCCTTCATTTCAGATGAGATTTATTATTTTAGCACCTGAATGTCTACAAAAAGACATGCTAGCATGACAATTATTTTTTTATTTTCTCGTAATTATTCGTTGTTAAATCTGTTCGGTTTTTTGGTCAGCTATTTATAAAATTCCTTTATCCCAGATGAGATTTATTATTTTAGCACCTGATTGTCTACAAGACCTCATGCCAGCATGACAATTATTCTTTTTTATTTTCTCGTAATTATTCTTTGTTAAATCTGTTCTGTTTTTCTTTGATTTTTTTAATTAATGTTTTCTACTCTGCTATTTATCCCTTTATTCCAGATGAGAGTTATTATTTCGACATCTGATTGTCTACAAACAAAAAAGACTTAATGTTAGCATGCTGAATGTCAATTATTCGTCATTCTTCGTAATTATTCTTTGTTAAATCTTTTCGGGTTTTGATTTTGAATACAACTCAATGTTTTTGCTTGGTTATTTATATCACTCCTTCATTTCAGATGGATTTATCAAAAATTAATGCCTCATCTGTCGTAGCGAGGAAACCCGTGAAGAAACTCAAAGAATTACCGATCGACATTCCAGTACCCATTACGGGAGCCAAAATTGTGACGACAAAGTTTGGGCAAGCTGTTCTGTTAGATTTGGGGGAAGAGGTGGTGTTTCTACCGCCTAGAGTGACAGATACCTACAGCCCCGTCATTGAGAAGTTTTCGAGCGGGAAGTATTCGATAGTTTATCACGGCCTGGTGGACTGCGGCCAAAAGTACCAGCCCATGACATCATTTAAAATTATCTAAGCGAAAATACTGAGAGAAAGAGAGGTAAGCAATATGGATATTGTTAAACAATGTAAAAATTTACTGTTATTCATCAAAAGAATCAGAAAGATAGTTTTTGATAAATTCACAGCTAAAGACAAAGAAATTTGGGTGAAACGCCTAACGAAACAAATCAAAACTTGTAATAAAGTAATAAAAAAACGCACTTTGCCTATAGGTACAATTAGAAAACTGCAAACGCATGTAGGACATTTTAAACATTTTAAACAGATTATTTTCAATAGACATGTCGGTATGGGGCTAGACAACAAACTAAAACATAGAGTTAAATGGGAAAATGTAGTTTCCGCGTTTAAAAGTCGAATTAAAACTGGAGTTATAGTTAATTTATGGCATAAGGACTTAGCACATTTCCTAAATGATTGTTATATTATTTTTAAAAATAAAATCAGAAAAATTTTAAAAGCAGATAAAGTTGTTAAAGTTAATGTTTGTTTTTGTGGAGAATTTATTAAAAAATCGGGGGAGGAGGAAATTGTAAATTTTAAATATTTTAATACAAAAAATGCTGTACTAGACGTATCTACCGATACAGAGCGGTGGTTTTTTGAGAATGTTAAAGATAAAATAAATCTTAAATTATCCGAGTTTCAGGAAAGGGACTCCGGTTTTGCATTAAATAGAATTGTATCTTTAGAAGTAAATATTAATCGATATGAAATTGGAAATGGTTCCTCGTATATTAAACTTCCTGCGAGTATTCAAAAAAAGCGTGCTTGTATTAATGTAAAAAATTCTGATCAAGCATGTTTTTATTGGGCAATAGTTAGTGCCCTCTATCCAGCTAAAGCACATAAAGAACTCCCATCCTCATACCCATGGTACAGTACAGTACTAAAAACAGAAGACCTAGAGGCACCAATGCCGTTACATCAAATTTCAAAATTTGAAAAATTAAATAATATACCAGTCAATGTATTTGCTTTAGAATTAATAGAAAATAATGAAAAGTCATTTTTCACAGTATATCCAGCTAGATTAACTAAAACAGTCGTTGCCAAACATGTAAATCTTCTTTTAATTCAGAATCACTATTTTCCTAAATTAAACGATTATGAAGCACCTCCAGTGGATAATGATAATTCAGAAATTAAGTACCACTACTGCCACATTACGGATATGTCTAAATTAGTTGCTGGTCAATTAAATAAAAGAAAGGTCAAATTATTTCTTTGCAATAGATGCTTAAATTATTTTTCAACTGAAGGGAAATTGTCGGAACATGAAAAAATGTGTGCAGATATGAATAATTGTAAAATGTCTTTTCCTAAATATGATGCTGTTAGTTTTAAAAATTATACTTATAAACAAACAACGCCATTTGTCATATATGCAGATTTTGAGTGCATGTTAGAAAAAGTTACAGACCTCCAAACATCCTCTTGTACTAAAAAATATCAAAAACATATTCCGTATAGTGCTGGATACTATGTAAAATGTAGCTATGATGAAAAGTTGTCTTTTTTTAAGAGTTATAGAGGCATTGACTGCATGGAGTGGTTTGCTAATGAATTACCAAATTTAGCTCAAAGTATTCATTCGAAAATTAAGAAAATTATACCAATGCAGGAAAACCCGAGTACCAGTAAAGCCACAAGGTGTCACATATGCGAAAAATGTTTTTCTCCTACAGATATCATTGTTAAAGACCACGACCATTTTACGGGGGAGTTCAGAAATTTCGCCCACCAAGCCTGTAATTTAAATTTTAAAAAATTGTTTGTCGTCCCAGTTATTTTTCACAATATGAGTGGCTACGACAGTCATTTTATAATTTCAGAGTTAAGCAAAAAAGGAGATATTAGTCTACTTCCAGTCAATAAAGAAAAATACATTTCATTTACACTTAACGATGCTGTTACTAATATAAAATTTCGATTTATTGATTCATTAAGATTTTTAGGAGCCTCTTTAGATGAATTGGTTTCAACATTAAATAAAAATGACTTTAAAATTTGCAAGCGAGAATTTAGCAGGTTAAGTGACGATGAATTTAAATTAATAACTAAAAAAGGGGTATTTTGCTATGATTTTATTGATTCTTGGGAAAAATTAAACATTACCGATTTACCTCCAATAGAGGCATTTTATAATAAGCTAAACGATACGAATCTTACAGATGAGAAGTATGCTCATGCTAAAATAGTTTGGGATACCTTTAACATTGAAAATTTAGGTCAATATTCAGATTTGTACAGTTTATCCACTAATAATTTTCCAACATAATCAGCAGTCATATTGATATCAAAGAGACCGGCTTTCGAATCAAGGTTGTCAGATATATTTCCTAAAATTCCCAAGTTTATATATTCTGAAAATGTTTTCTCTACTTTACTATTCAATTGTTATTCAATGACACTGTTAGAAAGATAATATGAAAATATTCTCTAAAAATATATAAATTAGTTAACTAGGTACTTAAAATTTTAATGGGCCTTCACTAATAAATTAAAGCAACTTTGTATATATTATACTTTAAAGAAATTTTGGAGTATCGGCAACACTGTAGGCGGGACAAAATTAAGAAGCCCCTTTGAAATTAACGTTGCCATGTTGATGATTTTAACGTGATATTGAGAATTTGCTTTAATGTTAAAACAAGTTTAAACATTGAAAGTATCAAATTTTAAGTAATAAAAAACCAAACAGTGATGGTCACATCCATTACTTATATATTTCGTTTCAATTCAACAACAAAAGAACACTATTAGTTAGTTCTTCCCTACTCTGCCTATCGTTAAATTGGCATCGTATTTCGGCCATCGTTGGTGGCAACACAGCACAGCGGAACACATGTGTCTCTATAAACAAATTTTGTCGTTGTCCATCCAACAGTGGCGGAGTTGTAACTGGAAGGTTAGGTTATATTTTGCTACTATATAAATAATTAAAAACGATTTGCACGTCCAATGTGAACTCGTTTCAAAAAAGAATATACTGGAATGACTGATAATGCAATTGTTTCGAGAATTCAGGAATTAACAAAAATTAAGTATAAGACGATCTATAAAATTGTTAAATTAGGAACTGTTACATATCATTCCTTAAAACGAAAGCGACGAAATAAAAAATTGGGTAGGGTTGACACCGCTGCAAACGACGTTTATCAATGTTTATAAGACAGTTTATAACTTATTAGTTTATTACAAAGAAAATAGGTAGATATTCCATATTGTGAGGACGTTCCAATCTGAAAAAATTTATAATTCGATTTATTTGCAAATTCCTGTTCAAAAATATCCCCTTAAACAAATCTGAGGGGCGTCGAGCTAATTTTTTATCCAGAATTTGTTAAAACTTTAAAACATCACCTTTTTTTCTCCAAAATATAATTTTTTAAATTTTTTGGTCATTCTAAACAAGACAGGTACCTTGTCATTTTTCTCAAAAGTTGATAGTTTTCGAGTTATAGGAGAGCTGAAAAATGCCAATATACGCATTTTAGAGGCTTAAAACCCTCATATTTAAATTATTATTTTTGAAGTTGTCAAGAGCTTAAATTGAACACATTCATTTTCAAGATTCTGAATAGTAATTGGGTCTAACTTCAATTTAGACCGTTGTTCTTTAAATGATAATTATGCGCGTCCATCCGATTTTATGCGGTATACTATTTAAAAAAACATTTTTTTTTTAGATTTTGTAGGCCATTCTAAACACAAAATATTTCTTTTCATTGTTCTGAGAAGTTCATAAGAGATTTCTGAAATGGTATACGGCATAAAAATCGGATAGACGCGCATAATTAACAATTAAAAAACAACGGTCTAAATTAAAGTTAGACCCGATTTCTCTTCAGAATCTTGAAAATAAATGTTTAAAATTCAATTTAAGCACACGATAACCTCAAAAACTATAACTTACATATGAGTTTTCAAGCCTGGAAAATGCGTATTTTTGGATTTTTCAGATTTTAAATCGCTTACAACTCGAAAACTATTAACATCTTAGAAAATTACAAGAAACCTTTTTTGTTTAGAATGACACACAAAATAAACAAAAAAATGTTTTTCAACAAAGCAAAATAAGAGATTTTTGAAATAGTATACGATACGGCATAAAAATCGGATGGACGCGCATAATTAACAATTAAAAACAACGGTCTAAATCGAAGTTAGACCCGATTACTGTTCAGAATCTTCAAAATGAATATTTAAACTTCAATTTAAGCTCTTGACAACCTCAAAGATAATAATTTTAATATGAGTTTTAAGCCTCCAAAATGCGTATTTTCGCATTTTTCAGATATTAAATCGCCTATAACTCGAAAACTAATAACTTTTGAGAAAAATGACAAAGTACCTTTCTTATTTAGAGTTACCCAAAAACCTAAAAAAATATTTTTTGGAGCACAAAAAGTGATATTTTGAATTTGTTTAAAAAATTGTTTAAACAATTTCTGTCGAAAAATTAGAGATTTTCCTGAATATAATTATGCAAAAATTATATGATTTTTCTTGAAATATGCGTGTGATGAACTGATCCTTTTTCTTAATTTCCACGCCAATGGTCGGCAATGGCATCAAAGAATCTCAAAATCCGACACTTGGCAAACTGACTTTGGAAAAAGAATACTTAAAAACCGATATTGTGCTTTTAGCAGATGTTTTTGAAACTTTCCGCAAAAAATGTTTTATAACTTATGGGTTAGATCCAGCCTGGTACTACACAATGCCCGGTTATTCTTGGGATTGTATGTTGAAATACGTGGGGTGTAACCTCGAGTTATTGCGTGACGTTGACATGATACTATTTATGGAGAAAGCAATTCGTGGAGGAATTTCAGTATGTAGCGGTAGAATGTCGGAGGCCAATAATAAGTACATGCCTAATTATGACCCCGCACAGCCCTCAAAATACTTAATGTATTTTGATGTCAATAATTTATATGGGTGGGCTATGGGAGAACCCTTACCCTACGGAGGGTTCGAATGGATGGATGCCAAAGACATTGATGTTATGTCTGTACCAGATGACTCTCCCGTAGGGTACATGTTACAAGTTGACTTAGACTATCCTCGCAAATTACATGATCTGCACTCAGATTTTCCATTCGCTGCCGAACACCGCAAAGCTTTGGGTTCAAATCATACTAAACTAATGACAACACTTTATAATAAAAAAGAATATATCGTTCATTATAGAAATTTAAAACAAATGCTGGCTAATGGATTAGTTTTAAAAAAGATACATAAAATTTTGAAATTTAAGCAGTCTGCGTGGCTGCGACCCTACATAGAATTAAATACTCGACTTAGAGCTGCAGCTACGAACGATTTTGGAAGAAATTTATACAAATTGGCCAATAATAGTGTATTTGGAAAGACTATGGAGAATATAAGGAAACATAGAATAGTAAAACTAGTCAGATCATGGAATGGGCGATATGGTGCTAAAAATTTAATTTCTAGTGCCCGGTTTCATAGCAGAAAAATATTCAATGACAATTTAGTAGCTATAGAACTGATTAAATCAGATCTAGTTTTTAATAAACCCTTATACATTGGCATGACTGTTTTAGATATATCAAAATTATGTATGTACCAATTTCATTACGACTATATGCTTCCAAAATTGGGCGCAGATAAATGTAATTTAATGTATATGGATACCGATAGCTTTATTTATGAACTGTACTGTCATGATGCATATGAGGAAGTAATAAAACAAGATCTATCAAAATTTGATACATCCGATTACGCTGTAGATAATATCTATAATATTCCTCGCGTAAATAAAAAAGTTTTAGGAGTAATGAAGGATGAAAATAAAGGAGAAATTATGACAAAATTTGTGGGATTACGATCAAAAATGTATACTTTTAAAGTTCAATCTGGTCGAATCACTAAAAAAGCAAAAGGGACTAAATATAATATAGTAAAAAATGTTATAAAATTCGATGATTATGTAAACTGTTTAAATGATTTTAAGGAACAAACTGCTACTCAACACTCCATTCGGTCATATAGCCATAACGTTTATAGTATAGAACAAACAAAAATTGCGCTAAGTCCTTATGACGATAAAAGATATTTAATTCCAAATAGTTTTAGAACCCTACCATTGGGACATTACAGTATTTTAGAATAGATTTTTTTTTGTAGATGAATGTTCCATCATTGACCGACCTATCTATCAAAAAAATCTGTGAAACAACAGTATCAGCATCATATTTCATCGAGCAGTCCCCCTTGCCGTGGACATTAACAAAAATAATATTAAAAAAATTTCCTTTATATAAATGGGAAACGATGATAAGCAGTGCTAAAAATGATCCTATTCCTTCATATAAAGGAATAGAATTTATTGCTTGCTCTAAACACATACCGTCACATTTAAGAAATGTCGTATTAGGAAAGTCAGATTGGGGGAGTATATTTGAAGATGAACACTCCAGTTATTGTGTATGGGCTAATGGATATTATCTTAAGCAGCATCGCCTAAACGTATGTAAATCATGTTTTTTTGCATTCAAAAATGCTCATGAGACCTTAAATAAATTTTTACTGGTGCGTTACGACCATACTCACGAAGTTTATGATGCTGATGATATCGTTGAATGCGTATATCAGCAACCATATTATTGGTGCAATAGTTGTTTTACTCACGTTTTATTCGATTTAAAAGATTACGAGTCTTGCGTTAATGCATTACATGAAATGCCTAGAAATAACAGGTTTGATGATTCTGAACCAGAAGTCTGAAGTAGGCAGTAATATTGATTCTTTTGAGACGAATGATAGTGTCGAATATCCATAAGCTACTATCTCTCTTTCTCTCTTTTTTGTAAATAATAAAGATAATATAATGTTATTTTTCTTTCTGTATTTTATTCTATAATAAAGATATATGTAAACATTTTTATTTGTTTTATTATGAGCACTTCCCTCATATGAGGCACTCAAAGCAACAGTGACCTAATCCACATCCCACAATTTTACCAAAACCCTTTTATTACATTAAAGTTATCCATTAAGAGATGGCTTTAACGTAATAAGAGTGTTTTCGTAAAAATGTGAGGCGTGGGTTAGACCACTGTTGCTCTGAGCGCCTTATCACATCATAATAAAAATCTTATACTTTTTATGATAAAACGTTACGTTTTATGTGAATCTTATATGTTTTACGATAAAACGTCACGTTTTATGTGAAATAAAACTCCAAATTTGCAATTTTTATCATTTATTTAAATCATTAATTACCTTAATTTTATAAAAATAAATGAACTCCCTAAGAGCATTGTTTGTCATATCATCTGGCATTATCGAACAAAAAGCATACAATATTTGCAAGGGGTTTAAACTATCTGCAGTATTTTTACAAAAATCTAAAACATTATAATAATATTCACAAAAGTTCAAATTTTCTAACAACTGCATACGAGGCGATAGCACACTAGTGTTAAGTTCAACAATTTGCTTCACTTCTTCTTCATCCATATAGTACTCCACACCATGCTTCTTAACAATAATGAATTTACAATCATCGTAAACTATCGGGGTAACAGTGCAGTATTCTTCGCATGGAAAAGTTGGGTGCATGAGGTCATCAGTTGATTGGAAAAAATCAATTAGTTGTTGTGTGATGATTGAAATAAAGGAATACCATTCGTATGCGCTGAGTGATATTCTGGTAGGTTTATATTGTTGAGATAAAATCACTGCAGGCGAAAATGATCTTGCAGGGCTTATACCACATTGTACTTCATAGCCCGATAACGTGTATTTTGTTGCAAGCAGGTAGAAAACTTCTGATTTGGCGGCAGCCTCATAATTTTCCAAAGCTCTATCTAATTCTTGATTATAGTCTTCGTTGCTAGGCATATCGATGCTAAATTCACAACCACCTGAGGAATACCCACTATCTTGAGAGCCACCTGAAGAATACCCACTATCTTGAGAGCTCATGTTCACTTTTACTGACATTGATACTGAAGCATGAGTTCTTTTATAGTCCCCTACTCCTTGTGGTAAAAACAACCTCTTTGCAAAAAATGTATTGCTACGCGGCGGATTAAAAGATAGATCCTCCTAAACTACGTCATTAACGTTAATCCAGCTGTTATGTTTGCTGTCCATACCGAGCCATTTCACATACATCTTATTGCCTTTTCGTCTAAGTACTTTTTCAACCAAGTAAATGTCAGGGTTTAATGTTTTCTGTAATTCTTCTTCGTAAAACCCCCCGCTAATCGGTATACCGTGCATGTCTTCAAGCAAATACGTTATAGGATTTGTTATCTTAACTTTTACAATTTTAAATAATTCCGTCGTCCAATTGGGCGTGTAGGCCTTTTCAAATAAATGTTTTGTCTTTGAGACACGCACAATGTCACCAATTTTATATTTTCTTGGACCAGCAATTTTTAAATGACTATAACTCTTGTTTAAAATAGCTTTTTCGTTGGATTTGTTGACCTGAGATGGTTTGTATCCCGTTTTACTGTGCCTTGTATTGTTGTATTCCTCGGTAATTACAGGTAGAGCTTCTAACCATTTGTATGATCCATGTAAACTGAAATACTTGTACAACTTTGCTTTTAACGTTCTAATGACTCTTTCACAAATGGCGGCTTTTTTAATCGTGTAGGTGCTGTAATGATTAATTTCGTGTTTTTTCATTAAATTTTGAAATTTTCTGTTATAAAATTCTGTTCCCTGATCGGATTGGAGGTTCTTCGGAAGTCGTCGAGTATGGGCCAGAATATCCGAAAATGCTTGAGTAATTTCCTCGCCAGTCTTGGTCTTTAGAGGGCGTGTCCACACATATTTTGAAAAACAATCAATTACGACTAGTATTAGTTTAAAATTTTTATTTTGGTGTGCGTAAGGACGCATTTCGGCCAAATCCATTTGCCACAAGTCATCGATTCCTTTGATTATTGTTCGTCGACGAGGATAGATTTTTCGTGCTGGTTTATGCAATTCGTTCACCACCTGTTCCTTTTCTGTAGACATTTTCTTATTAACGACTTCCAGCATCTACATCTACAACATGTGTGCGCAATAGATCAATATTACGTACTATATCCTGTAATGTTTGCTCCACTTGTTTTAACCTCTGTTCCATCTACATATCGTGCATCGTATGGTTTGCAAGTGTTTCTGCAGCTTCTTTTATGCTTTTATCCGTATCCTTTTTTAGTGTATTCACATCATCTTTGATTATTTTTTTCAATTTTTGCTCGAGAAGTGGAACTGTGGTTTTATGAAGCTCTTCTCTTACTTGATTTAGTTCGATCGCTAAATGTGGAACTGTGGTTTTATGAATTTCTTTTCGTACTTCGTTTAGTCCGACGACTAAATCCTGTATATCATTAGTTTTTTGTTGCAACAACTTATTTATATTGTTCTCCGTATCCTTTTTTAGTGTATTCATAGCATCTGCGATTATTTTTTGTAGCTTTTGCTCGAGCAGTGGAACTTCTTTTCTTACTTCGTTTAGTCCGATTGTTAAATCTTTTATATTAATGGATTTTTGATCTAATATCGCATCATGGGCTTTAATTATTGGAAAGTATACGCTACGCATCTCATTTATTAGATTATCAACGTATTTTTTCGTTGCAGCATCACTATATTCTGATGGGTCCTTAACATTACAAATTTTCACATTTTCGGCATTAATGTTTCCGGCAGGAGTATGTGGAAATGTAACTCGTACTGCCTTTTGGGTGATACTGTTACGAGAGTGATGACCGAATTTGTCGACACTCATAATGGAAATGATACCATCATTCTCAGTTACTCTATTATATTGGCTTCTTTTAGTTCATTGATGATAGCCACGATTTCGTTGTCGTGAGATGTGTTGCCGGCGTCTTTCGAAGCCACCAAGAGTTTAAGACGATCAACTAACTCATTGACGTCATCCCAATAAATATACTCTAAGGGTGCAGCGTTGTATGTTAAACGAGAGTCATCCAACCCCGTTCCTTTGACCGTAGATGAAGATGCTGACCGAGCTGTTTTCGTTCTGTGGTCGAGTTCTTTTTGTGAACGAGTTGCATGCTTTTTCATTGTTGCATCAGATGGTTTGAATAGAGGTTTAATAATAGAATGATATTTTTCTCCGCTGGAACCTTTAAGGCGTCCTAAGGTATCCAGATGAATCTCTGTGTTAATCAGCAGTGTTTTATACTTTTGTAAATCCTCATCATTATACTGTTCTGGGTTTGGGTTGGCATAAAATAAAAGGTGATATAGGCCTGGCGTACCACTTAACCTACGTTCTTCAAAATCCCGTTCTCGAATTATTACTATGTCTCCATTGTTTTTGTCAAAGTTTATTCGACGTTTTCCCAATATCCAGCCACTAATACTATCGTAAAATGGACCATAGTTTTTATCGATTTTATCGTCTTTTATCAAATATTCTTTTATGTACTTGTGACTTATTGGAGGATAGTGGTCGATATATTCGTCTGTGGCGTCCATCGGAATCTCGTTAGAACCGGAGATTGGCTCTTGAATGTTTTCATCAGATGCCTCGGGTGCATCAAGAAATACATCTTCATCCTCCTCCTTTTTCACCTCTTCTTTTTTAACATGTCCAAACTTGTTAGTGATAGTATGATGTAACGTTTTTGATGATTGAGCAATATCCTTGAGAGGCTTCGAGATTGGTTTAAAAAGTTTATTTAGTGACTCATCTTGCTCTGTTCTACCTAACTTCAATGCCAAATATTTTTTGCGAATTGATCTAGCCAATTCGGTAACTTTCTTCTTGCGAAGGGCAATGGCGACCGTATCATCTGGCATTGTGCTGACGACTAAACAAACACCTTACAATTTTATATATTTATCAAATCCTTTCCGATATCGTCCATTGTTGAGAGCAAAATCTTTCATAATTACCACAGTACCATACCTATCTCTCCAACATTCTGAACACATTTTTTTAAATTCATCAAATGACATGTCTGGCGATACGTGTTCATCAAATATATGTTTCAAATTTATCTCGTCTTGCTTGAACAGCACAATCATGTTACAATTGTCTCTTATTAGCTGCTTAGGTATTTTTGAATATGTTTGACATAAGTAAGCCGCATCGATATCTTTATGTCTGCACATGGAATAATACTCACGAATCTTGTGTTGGCCATCACATGCGACATCGTCAAATAAAAACACAGAGTTTGGTTGAGCTTTGTTGGGATCAATAATTTCTTCATTGTCTTTAAATGGAAAATACCCTACACCTTTGACTTGCGCTAATGCATCTCGCAATAGTTGGTATTTCGGTTGAAAGAGGGATTTTGAATAAACATAGACATTTTTAAACTTGACGCCATTTGGACTAAATAAAAGTGATAGCATGGCGTTAGTTTTTCCACATCCACTTGGACCACAAATAATGGCTCTGAATGAGTTTGGTAATAATTTTCCATGTTTACTGTTGGTTGCTTTCTGTACAATATCTAGATTATCAATTGGTAACGTCTGCTCTTGTTGAATGACTCTCATCGTGTGTTAAACATAGTAAAAATATGAACAATATATTACCAATGTCACCAAATGCATGACCATCAGTCCAATGTTGGTGTTCAAAGGGGAAGGTCTTTTGAACTCTCTAATTAATAAACTTCCAGTTAAGCTTCATATTCCTGGTTATCAGTATTGTGGACCTGGAACAAAACTAAAAAAACGTCTTGCACGCGGAGATCCAGGAATTAATCCATTAGACGCAGCTTGTAAACAACACGATATCGCTTATTCGCATCATACATCTCTCGAAGAACGTCACAAGGCCGATAAAGAATTGGAAGATAGGGCTTGGGAGCGATTCAAGTCTAAGGACGCTAGCTTTGGCGAAAAAAGTGCTGCTTTACTTGTAACCGGTGGAATGAAAACGAAAAGAAAGTTGGGAATGGGATGCCCTCGTCGTCGTGGAAGAAAGGGACGTTATTCTTTCAATCGGGATGTGGTACCTAAAATTGCAAAGTCCATGAAGAGAGGAGCATCGTTAAGAGATACTGCTTTGACAGCTGTACGAATAGCAAAATCGGTAATTAAAAAACTTGGTGGACGAAAAACAGTTGATCTTCCACGAGTGTTGCCACTAAAATCTGGAGGTTTCCTACCCCTCATTCCCCTATTTGCAGGTCTTTCTGCATTGGGGGCTTTAGCCGGTGGTGCAGCAGGGGTGGCGAAGACTGTGGTTGACGCAAAGAACGCCCAAAAGAAATTGGAAGAGGATATGCGCCATAATAAGGCGATGGAACACATCGGCTCAGGTCTGTACTTGCGTAAGAAACCAAGAGGCGGATTCGGTTTGTATCTGAAAAAAAACTTCCAATAAAGCTACCCAATCGTCCGCTGTACGACTTAGAGATTGCGCATTACGCGAAAACACTTAAAATCCCACATTTTCGAGGTGTTTTCATGAATGACACTCTGCCTAGACACGGTCCTCGAAAACGTGAATGCGCAATAGTTAATCTAGATGCATCAACACACAGCGGAACACATTGGGTAGCATATAGAAAGATAAATAACGACGTAGAGTATTTCGATTCATTTGGTAATTTGAAGCCGACCAAAGAACTTGTTAAATATCTAGGTGCACATACAAAAATTTTCTATAATAACCATCAGTATCAAACCTACAATCAAATCATTTGTGGACATTTATGCCTAAAGTTTTTATATAATGGAGCATATTAAAGGCATGGAACTGCTTCTGGACCATATATTTCGCAAAACACGTTTTGAAGAATTCAGTGAAGAAGAACTAAAATTAATACCGCTAGATTATATTATACGAACTGTAGAACCTATAGAATTGTTATATATATGGCATAAATTGCCTGGGGAATATCGACAAGAATTTAACCTGCAGATACTACTTCCCTGCTTCGTGCATTACAACAGACCTGATTGGAGGACTCATTGGGATGGCCCACCCGGTTCTCAAGCATCTTGTCATTTATGTAAACTTGCTTTAGAACAAATAAAAAAATGTGAATAAATTTGTTTTTTACTGTATATAAACCTATTAATCTATTGACCTGAATCAGTCATCATGTCGCAGTTGTTGAGAGTAAACAGCACCAATTACATATTCTCGTTTCAACCTCCCACACCGATCGTATTAGATCCGAAAAAAGATTACGAAATAGCTCTTCGATTTTTCCATTCTTACAACAGTATACCAAACATCGAAAATTGCAAGTTTTATTACTACGATGTCAATAACCGAGTGCAACATTTTGATTTCCCTGATGGATGTTATGAAATTATCGATATTGAGGAATACATACAAAAGAAATTGGGGGCTGCCAATACGTCTAAACCTGACATGATATTTAGTCTAAAACCTAACCACAATACGTTGCAGTGCGAAATCTTCAGTCAATTTAAAATTTCATTTCAACCAAATGACAGTCTTGGTACAATATTAGGGTTTTCTCCCGTAATACTAAATCCTAGACAGACACATTCTTCAGATCTACCTGTTAGGATTATTAAAGTATCTAGCATACGCTTTGAATGCAACATTAGTACCGGAGCCTTTGACGGTAACAGACCTGCTCACACGCTCTACGAATTTGTCATACAATCAAATCCTGGGTACGCAATTGACGAAACCCCTCACAATTTGTTGTATTTACCTGTTGTGCCACAGCGTGAAATTACCAATATCACTGTGTTGGCTGTCGATCAAGAAGGACGACCTGTGAACTTTAGAGGAGAAGAGAGCACATTGGTGCTGGAACTTAGATCAAAAAGCAGATGGGATTAGTAATAGAACAATCTACCCAGAGAACGCCATTAGTTGTGCAACCATCTCAGCAGCAATATCTTAAACAATCTACCTACAGAACACCATTAGTTGTGCAACCATCTAAGCAGCAACATCTTACGTCCGCAAACAAATTGTTTTTACAAACGTTGGGTTTTAAACTGAAAAAATGACTACAATGTATGGAAAGAGAGCGCGTTCAAACAACATCACAATGCCTCCAATATTTGATATTTATCGTAAGCCAATATTTGATGAATCGATTCGAAAGGCTGAATACCGAACTTATGCACCATTCATCAAATCATTCAACTGCAATGATATTGTCGAATTTAGCATTAATCAAGTTGACTCGTTTTTTGCAATGAGCGAAACCTTGTTATGCATTAAAGGATCACTCGAAATAACTGGAAATGGTGGCGTCAAACTAGCAAATAATGTGGGTGCCTTCCTTTTCGATTCGTGTACGTACAGCGAAAGCGCAAGGGAGATGGAAACAGTGCGGGATCCTGGCATCGTAAGTGCTGTACGTGCCATGACATGTTATACGCAAGAAGATTCTAATTATATGGTTATGGCTGGATGGAATTACCCTAAGGATCCAATTCTAAACGCTGCAGATCATTCATTCAGCATACAGATGCCTCTTAAGCATGTTTTCAACATTTTTAATGATTATCCATTGATTACGTGTGGTCGTCAAACAATAAGACTAGTTCGAGCTCGAAATGATAACGATTGCATAGTTATTACAGAAAAACAAAACGCTGACAAAACTACAACTGTTACAACCGCTAAGATTAACATTACCAATATTGAGCTTAGAGTGAAGCACATATTCCCCAATGATGATATTAAATTGGAACTCATGAAATCTATTCAACAAGATCAACCTATAGTTATTCCGTTTAGAAAGTGGGAATTACATGAATTACCTGCTATTACGAGAGGTGCCAGGCGTGAAGTTTGGGCTGTTAAAACTAGCACATCAGTTGAAAGACCTCGTTATGTCATTGTTTTCTTTCAAACCAACAAACGCGACAAGATTACAGCTGATCCTACTTTATTTGACAATGTCAACATCCAAAGTATTAGATTATCGTTAAATGGAGAATACTGGCCAAACGAGAGAATGCAATTGGATTTTAGCAAAACCGATTACAATGAAGCCTATTTTAACTATACCGAATTTTATCCTAGCTACATACATTCCCAACAAAAACGACCTCTACTCGATTTCTCAGCTTTTAAGAATCGTGCATTGTTCGTTATCGATTGTTCGAAACAAGAAGAAAGCATGAAAGCATCCACCGTTAACGTAAAACTCGATATTGAAGCGAATAACGGTTTTCCCGACAATACCAAGGCCTATTGTATTATTATTCACGACTGTGTAATGGAGTACTTCCCTCTCACCGAAATTGTAAAAAGTCTAAATTAGATGCATGAGGTGTCAGTAGTACACGAGCAATCATCATGAGAATAGCATTCGTAGATATTCAGGGATTCGTTGTGGATGGGTGGTTTGTTCCTAAAGAACTTTCCATTGAAATAGGTTATAAACGAAGTCATTACATCTTTTTGCCTCCGAAACCATTCAATGCGCTAAGTAATGTGGATAAGAAGACCGCATCATACGTGGAGAAGAATCTGCTAGGCATCCGGTACTCTGATGGAGAAGTTGAACTATCTGAAATAAATAAGATACTGCAAACCGAGTTGTTATATACAGCTGACTGTATCTACGTTCGAGGGAAACAAAAAGCAGAATATTTGGATAAGAAACGCCACGTTTTTGGAATTTTTCCTCATATTATTGATGTTTGCAAGTTCGATGGTACACCTCGTGCTGCTGGAAATCTTGGTTTTACTGCAAACCCCCCATGTCATGCCGCTGGATTATTTTCATGTGCAGAAACAAATGTGAATCGCCTGCGTGACTGGTTTGTCAATAAAATAATGCCAATGTAATTTTTCTATGTACAAAATAAATATTTTTTAAAGTTATGGGTTTTTTATTTAAACGCCTTATTTATTGATCAAGTCTTATATTACATGATGATTCAAATTTTCTCTTAACAATTTTAAATATAATCTTTATAATTAAAATAAACACTGAAGCTAATATTATACAAGTCATTGCAAAAACATTATCTATTTCACTTTTCATGTTTTCTTTGTTCATCGTTGTTGGCGCCGGCGTCGATAACATTATTAATAGTAATTGGATGAATTCGCCTTGTTGGAGTTTCCCTAAATAAGTAATCCGCAGCACTTGAATATTCTTGTCGCAGCTGCTGGCTAAATTCCTTAGGTGTCCAGTCTATGCTGCTTCCCAGTGTTAGGTTCTCTATTTGTTTTATAACCTTATTTTTATCCTCATAAAATAAAACCTGACTTCTTAACTGTGTCAGTTTTTCTCTAAATTCTGCTAATTTACGTCTATACTCATTCAAAGACATGATGTTACTACCTCACGTCGCGCTGTGACAATAAGTTCTTGCGACTGAGCTCCCCATGACAATAAGGCCTACGCGACATTTCACGAGCCCACGTGACGTTTTGACGTGACGTTTTTACGTGCTTTGACGTGACGTTTTACGTGACGTGCTTTGACGTGACGTTTTTACGTGGCGTGCTTTGACGTGACGTTTTTACGTGACGTGCTTTGACGTGACGTTTTTACGTGACGTGCTTTGACGTGACGTTTTCACGTGACATTTCACAAGCCTACGTGACGTTTTGATGGGACGTTTTACGTGACGCTTTTGTTTTATTTAAATTCCACAATTACCAGCCGCGCGCTTCGTATCTACGAGATCCTTCCGCGAAAAACTTAAGGTACCGACCGCGCATCTGCTTCGCGTTCCGCGAAAAATTAGAAAGCGCCCTTTTGACACTATGCCGCCATGTTTTTTTGTATTCGTTATCTCCCGCCCATTCCAACGAGCCGTCGTACGTTTAAATCGGACCAATAGCAGCAGAGATACCATGTTTCTCTCTCTAACACACATACTTCCCTATATCAGCTGTGACATCATATACCTCTCTCTCTAACACACAGAATTCCCTATATCTGTAGTGACACCCGTTTAGATCATCTACTTTTGGGTCTTAGAAAAAATTTCAACTTTTATACGCTTTTTGAAAACTCTAATATGAATTTTACAAATAAGACAAATAGGCAATTAAAATGGCATATTTATTTTTATCCGCACATGATTACTTAATTTTTTTATAAATAAATCAAATTTCACTATGAATTAATAGTTTGGTAAAGTGAACCATAGATTTAAAAAAATAACTTTTATTACAAAAATTAATTTTTTTTGCACAAATAAGTAATTTATGTTGCCATCCAATCAACTGATTTATTCAAATTAGAGAAAAATCAGGTCCGGATTTAAAAAATTTGTTCGTTTTGGTCTTAGAAAAAATTTTACCCTGTATACACTTTTTGAAAACTCTAATATGAATTTTACAAATAAGAATATGCTATGCTATACTATGCTATGCTAAGACTAGGCAATTAAAATGGCATATTTATTTTTTCCCCACACGATTAGTTAATTTTTTATTAAAAAATAAAATTTGTCAAAATCGGAATTTTAACCTAAAAATAAAAAAAAATGAACTCACGGTTTAACTCGCTACAACTCTGTTCCATTTTAATATTTTTTTTCTGAAATTTTTACAGCACATACCTCTTACCATTGTGAAGACTATGAAAATTGTTGTAGACTTTCAGTCTTCTTCTTGTAAAAGTTGCAAACTTGTAAATCGCAAAAATTAGGTGGAAAAATTTAAAATTTATCAATTTGATCACGTCTATGTTAAACTATAGAGTCCAAAAGAAGTGTTATGGGAAGTTTTAGATCTAGACGTGTTATAAAAAAAATGGTAAAACTTTTAATTTTAAGAAAAACGTTTATTTTAAATATATGCAACAACTTTGCCAAACTTTTTATGTATAGTCAAATTTGATTTTTTAATAAAAAAATAAGTAATCGTGTGGGGAAAAAGTAAATATGCCATTTTAATTGCCTATTTGTCTTATTTGTAAAATTCATATTAGAGTTTTCAAAAAACGTATACAAGGTGAAATTTTTTCTAAGACCCAAACAAACTAATTAATTAAATCCGGGCCTGATTTTTTTCTAGTTTGAATAAATCAGTTGATTGGATGATAACATAAATCAAATATCTGTTAAAAAAAAATCATTTTTATAATAAAAGTTGTTTTTCTTTAAATCTATGGTTCTCTTTTCCAAACTGTTAATTATTCATAGTCAAATTTGATTTTTTTTTATAAAAAATTAAGTAATCGTGTGGGAAAAAAATAAATATGCCATTTTAATTGCCTATTTATCTAATTTGTAAAAATCATATTAGAGTTTTCAAAAAGTTTATACAGGGTGAAATTTTTTCTAAGACCAAAACGAACTTATTTTTTAAATCCGGGCCTGATTTTTTTTCTTATTTGAATAAATCAGTTGATTGGTGGTAACATAAATTAAATATTTGTTCAAAAAAATTATTTTTGGTAATAAAAGTTAATTTTGTTAAATCTATGGTTCACTTTACCAAACTTTTAATTCATAATCAAATTTGATTTTTTTATAAAAAATTAAGCAATCGTGTGCGGAAAAAAATAAATATGTTATTTTAATTGTCTATTTGTCTAATTTGTAAAATTCATATTGGAGTTTTCAAAAAGCTTATACAGGGTGAAATTTTTTCTAAGACCCAAACGAACTAATTTTTTTAAAGCCGGACCTGATTTTTTCTAGTTTGAATAAATCAGTTGATTAGGTGGCTATAGTGTAACGATTGACCAAAATAAGAGACACATCGATCTGACCGTTCAAAAATTATGACGAATACAAATTTCTGTCAAAATGCGAAACTCGCCCTGTATATTATTAAACAATGGGAGCAGACACTTTTTAATGGTCATTTGTTATTCCCCATAGGGGCCTCTATACGAGGTAGGAGTATGTACAGTTCCTCATGACTCACCCTGTATAAACAAATTCAAGTTACTTTTGACTACATGAGTAACAATTATTTAAATCAATGTTCCCCCACTGTTAGCAACACCATGTCTGGACCCAATTCTTCCAGTTATCTTACTAGTTCATATGCAACTGCTACGATGACGAAACAACGTCCGAAGTATCCCAAGAAGACCGAAGCAATTTTCTAATAATTAGTTGTACGTCTCTATAGTATCCAATGATTGTATATCCAATTTTTTTTCTTCATAATTTTTACCTAATGTTACTTAAGATTTAGAAATTAACTGTGATAATAATTAGTTTTAAGTCCTTATTTTAATTAATTATTGTATAACCAATATTGTTTGTGTCAATGGCCATTGCTGCCGAGACACATAATTTAAATAAAAAAAAAAATATTATTATGTTTTATCCTACAGTGTGACCCATTTAGATTGGAAACACCTCTATAAAATTCGAAGTTGTTAACCGATTTTAACCAAATTTTTTTTTAATGTCATGTAATAAAAGGTCTATTGCGGGACAAAATATGAAATATTTAGTTAAATTTTCGGGGCATTCTACGATACTTTTTCTTCGTCGAAAATGGAGAATTTGTATTAGCGATTTTTTATTAAAAAAATTTCTACGCCACTGGATTTAGAGTGGCTTCAAATAGCAATGACAAAAATTTCATTAAAATATATTTATTAATAACGAAGTTATGACAACTTAAAATTTTAAAACTCACTAAGTTAAGAGTCAAAAAAGAACACCCTGTATCAACAGAAAACCATAAAACTAATTATTTTTCAAATAATTTTAATATCAATATTAACAAGATACTTTTTCTTCGTCGAAAATGGAGAGAGAATTTGTATTAGCGATTTTTTTATTAAAAAAATTTCTACGCCACTGGATTTAGAGTGGCTTCAAATAGCTATGACAAAAATTTCATTTTAAATTTATTTTAAACATTTTTTTTTGTCTAGTAGTGGTTTATTATTAAAATTATTTGAAAAATAATTAGTTTTATATTTATCTGTTGATACAGGGTGTTCTTTTTTGACTCGTAGCTTAGTGAGTTTTAAAATTTTAAGTTGTCATAACTTCGTTATTAATAAATATATTTTAATGAAATTTTTGTCATAGCTATTTGAAGCCACTCTAAATCCAGTGGCGTAGAAATTTTTTAATAAAATAATCGCTAATACAAATTCTCCACTTTCGACGAAGAAAAAGTATCGTAGAATGCCCTGAAAATTTAACTAAATATTTCATATTTTGTCCCGCAATAGAACTTTTATTACACGACATTAAAAAAAAATTTGGTTAAAATCGGTTAACAACTTCAAATTTTATAGAGGTGTTTCCAATCTAAATGGGTCACACTGTATAATCTTAGACAACTAGAATTTTGGCATTAATAAAATCCTGTTGAAAAATAAAAATAAAAAAGAACAATTATTGAAATTTTCAGAAACTTAGTTATTAGATACAAAAAATACAAAAACCAAATAGATGGTTAGTCTTCTTTATCAAGACCAGGGCATTTAGGATTTTTGCCATCAGAACCGACCACCGGAGCACATGGTACCCAGGTTCACTGCTAAGACACATGATCTGGAATTTCGTGGGTTGTCGGCAAATTGATGCAAACAGATTACTCGAGGGTTTTTGGGACCGCTGAATAAGAATACGACATCAGAACCGACCTTCGATGCACCAACACCCTCCAAACTCTATAAGGTAACATGCCTTAGCAGTGACCTTGGGCACAGATGGTTCGGGTTCGTTTCTGATGACGTCTTCGTACTAAGTGACCCCAAAACCGCCTAGTAATCTATTTGCATGCATTAAGTGCCGAAATCCCTCGAAACTTCGAAGATGGCGTGACCCTAGACACCAGGTGTCTGTTCTGAAGTTGTATTCGTCTTCAGCACACCCTAAGACTCCCTGAGTAATCTGTTTGCATCAATTTAATGCCGAAAACCCTCTAAACTCCAGAAGATTATGTATCTTAGCAGTGACACTCTGCGCTAGGTACCCCGAGGGTCGGTGCTGATGGCGAATTCGTATTCAGCGACCCCAAAAGCCCCCGAGGGACAAAATCTAGTACTTAATTAACTTGACATGTCTATGCACTTTTGGATCCATTTTATGCAGTTTAAAATACAATTATACATTTCCACCCTTTTTTTTATTGTAGACTTTTTCCCGACATCATCCTGAACACAATGCAAAAAGTTGCAAGTCTCTAGATGCTGTATTTAGAATCTGTATTTACTCTGGTGATTTTAGTACTAAATGATCTAATATGAATCATAGACATCAGGTTCCAGCAGAACATTAATAATTTTTTCACCAAACAGCAAATCTTCGTACCACCTGTGAAATGCTGCTGGCTTCTGGTGTTACTTTCTTCTCACATAACTGCATTAATTCATTCTTTTTGGCACAACTAATTTCAATCAGCGTAGAGTACAATTTAGGAAAAATTTTAATATTCAAAAATAGTTTATTAGCACGGCTTGATCTATGAGTTGTCTCATTTATGGTCCTTTAATTAGGTAAAAGGTTTCTTTTTTTCATACATTAATATTTTGATTTAAACCTAATGATAGGTATATATATTGTACAACCAGAATGTTCTAAGTCAAAGTTAATGTAGTGTTGTATGTTCGGTTTTTGCAAAAATAGTACAAGCAGACTGCATTAAGAGTACTTAATGCATTCTACTAGTAAATGAAACAGTCAAACTGACTTAGTATTAAATTTTTACCTGTTATTATAATAAGTACGACTCAGTGTGTTTTTGCAGTATATAGAGCATACCTTTTTATATACGACTGCATTAATAGTTGAATAACTAAAAAAATTGACTTAGTGCGTTCTGCTGGTATACGCTCGATAGTATGTTTTGAACTATTAGTGCTCATGTGATCAAACTTATCATGGCTGTAAATATTGTTTGTCCAGACATGCAATAGTTGTGCTCTTAAAATGATTTGACAAAGCTAGATAACATTATAACATATTAATCTTGTTTGTGCATTACACGAGCGGGACACCCTCCAAAAAGCGCTTAGTTTTCGAGATACTGACCACGGAGGGGTGAATGGCTAATTTTATTCATACTTTATATTTTCGAGGGTGCTGAAAACGAAAATGAAGTTTATTTTGAATTTTATGTGGGGGAACAGTGTCAAAATCGCAATTTTAACCTAAAAATGAAAAAAATGAAACCACGTTTTTTTGCGTTTACCTCGCTACAACTCTGTTCGATTTTATTATTTTTTTCTGAAATTTTTAGAGTATATTTTACAGCTAACATTTCTGAACACAACGATACATGCTTCAAGCTTTTATTCTTATCCTGATAAAGGTTATGAATTTTTCAAAGGAAAATGTGCGGATTTATGCATTGCAAAGTTTAATCGCCAAAGTTGTGTGACGAAGTTTAAAATTTAGCTTCTTAATCAAGTTTATGTTAAAATAGAGAGTACAAAGAAGTTTTCTGGTAAGTTTTAGATTAAAATGTTTTATAGAAAAAAAAATACTGCAACTTTTAATATCGACATTAGAAATTCCCAATATAACGCTTATTTTTCGAGATACTGACCAAGGGTGGAGAATGGCTAATTTTGGTCTTAGATTATGTTTTTGACCGTGTTGAAAACGAAAATTAAATTTATTTTGCTTTCCTTTTCCTTGCGTTTAGGTCGCTACAACTCGTCCGTTTTAATATTTTTTTCTAAAGTTTGTATACTATATATCGCTCACATTTGTGAAGACAATGGTTTCTGATTTAAGCTTTTAGTCTTATTCTAGTAAAAGTTATGAATCTTTTAATGTACAAGGTGCAGATTCGTGAATTGCAAAGGTTAATCGCAAAATTTGACTGACGAAATTTGAAATATAGATTTTAAATCAAATTCAAAATAAAACATGAGTACAAAGAAAAGAAGTTTTTGGAAAGATTTGGATCAAAATGTTTTATAGAAAATAAATGGTGCAACGTTTAACATATAGGTTATAAATCACCAAAATAACGCTAAATTTTCGAGATACTGATCATTGGTTGTGAACGGCTAATTTTGCTCTTACTTTATGGTTTTGATGGTGCTGAAAACGAAAATCAAGTTTATTTTGAATTTTAGGTAGGAGAAAATGGTCAAAATCGCAATTTTGCCCTAAAAATAATAAAGTTAAACCACGTTTTTCTTAAAATTCAAAGTTGCACCATATTCTTTCTATAACAAATCTAGACCTAAAACTATCCATAAAACTTCTTTGAACTTTATGGTTTAACATAAACGTAATGAAATAGGTAAATTTTAAATTTTGTCACTTAATTTTTGCGATTTAACTCTGCAATTCACGAATCTGCACCTTATTTTTTTTCAGTATTTATTTTTAAAAATTCATAACTTTTATAAAAAAAAAGACTGAAAGACTACAGTTACTTTCATAGTTTTCGCAATTTCGCAAAGCTAAGAAATATATGCCGTAGAAATTTTAGAAAAAAATATTAAAATGGAACAGAGTTGTAGCGAGTTAAACGTAATAATTCGTGACTTCAGTTTTTTTATTTTTAGGTTAAAATTGCGATTTTGGCAATGTTCCGTCACATAAAATTCAAAATAAACCTCTTTTTCATTGTCAGCACCATCGAAAACACAAAATAAGACCAAAATTAGCCATTCACCTCACATGGCCAGTATCTCGAAAAATAAACGTAATTTTGGGGATGTAAAACGTCTATATTTAAAGTTGCGTCATTTTTTTTCTATTCAACATTTGTAACTAAAACATTCCAGAAAACTTCTTTGTAATCTATGTTTTAACATAAACGTGATTAATAAGATGGATTTTAAATTTTGCCTATTAACTTTTGCGATTAAACTTTGTAATTCACGAATCTGCACCTTGTACTTTTAAAAATTCATAACTTTTACTAGAATAAGACTAAAATCTTAAAACAGATACTGTTGTCTTAAAAAAGTGAGCAACATATAGTGTAAGTACAAACCTTAGACAAAACTATTAAAATCGACCAGAGTTGTAGCGAGTTAAACGCAAAAAAGGTGATTTCACTTTTTTTTATTTTTATGGTAAAATTGCGACTTTGACAATATTCCCCCACCTAAAATTTAAAATAAATTTCATTTTCATTTTCAGCACCATCAAAAACATAATCTAAGAACAAAATTAGCCATTCACCGCCCATGGTCAGTATCTCGAAAAATAACCGTTATATTGGGGATTTCTAATATCGAAAATAAAAGTTGCACTATTTTTTTTTATAAAACATTTTGATCTAAAATTTTCCAGAAAACTTCTTTGTACTCTCTATTTTAACAGAAATGTGATTAAAAGGCTAAATTTTTAATTTCGTCACTCAACTTTTGCGATTAAACTTTGCAATGCACAAATCCGCACCTTTTCCTTTGAAAATTACATAGCCTTTATTACAATAAGAAATAAAGCTTAAAGCAGGTACCGTTGTCTTCAGAAATGTTGTATTTAAATTGAACAGAGTTGTAGCGACGTAAACGCAAAAAAAACGTGATTTCTTTTTTTATATTTTTAGGTTAACATTGCGATTTTGACAATGTTCCTCCACATAAAATTCAATATAAACCTCATTTTCGTTTTCAACACCTTCAAAAATATAAAGTATGAATAAAATTAGCCATTCACCTCTCCGTGGTCGGTATCTGGTCATTTTAGGGGTATCTCTCGCTCGCCTACATAGTTTGCATATAGTTTTCGTACGTCTGTCTGTCCAAACAAAGAAACTTTATTTGGCTTTTAGCTTAAACCTTTTCATTATGTACCTGTAGGCTGACGCTTGAAGTGTTCTGTATTTACTGAATAACTATTGAAAAACACTATAAATGCTAATGTATTTATTGCTATAGTGACAAAATTGTATGTAGTGTACTACCCTGAAGACGAATGAGTACTGTTGTCTTTCCCCTCAGTCGGGGTGATGATCGCACGCATCCACGATGCGCTCTGACTCAAATTAAAATTGGGGGTGAGTGGCGCGTACATGCCCCCGCCTTGAAATACATTTCAAATATATCAACACAAATTATGCAAGTACATATACAACATATATAAAGTATACAAATGAATGAAGGAAATACATATAAATAAGATAAAATACATAAATGAGATAAAAAAATGGTTATGAGAATAACGCAAAGTGTTCAATATAAGTGAAAACTTAAATGTTCGGTAGTGAAAATAACGAAAAGTCTTCAATATAAGTAAGCTTAAATGTTCGGTAGTGGTGAAATATTCTTAACCGCGCGTTTGTATTCGCCGCGAGCTGTTTTCACTGACACTACGCGAGTCACACCATCTTGTCCTGGATGAATGGCAGTCACACGGCCCAATGGCCAGAGGTGGAAACCACATGTCCTTGATTAAAACTAATTGTCCCATTTGTATATTAGGTGAAGGGTCGGAAAACCATTTCTGACGTTGCTGCAACTCTCCCATGTATTCTTTGGACCAGCGATGCCATAGGTGCTGGTGCATCATCTGAAGATGTTGATAACGAGACAATCGGTTTGTAGATACGTCCGTAAGGTCTGGTTCAGGCAATGCAGTGAATGGTCTGCCGATGATAAAATGAGCTGGTGTAATGGGATTTAAATAATTGGGATTGGAGCTAAGAGGTGAGAGTGGTCGGGAATTTAATACTGACTCTACTTGAATTAAAAGTGTTTGAAATTCCTCAAAAGTGAGTATGTTGTTTTTCATTGTTCGGCGTAAATGCACTTTCATTGATTTTACGCCCGCCTCCCAAATTCCCCCGAGAATTTGCCGGAATGAATTTCCAAACTATTTGATCGTTAGCGCAGAATGAAGCTAGCTCAGCCTCATTATTGACTAAAAAATTTGAAATTGCATCCAACTCACTCTTGGCTCCTGTGAAATTAGTGCCATTATCCGAAAATAATTGCAGGGGCCGGCCTTTTCTAGCTATAAAGCGCTTGAGACAGGCAATGAATGCTTCGGAAGTAAGACTTGTGGCTATCTCCAGATGAATAGCCTTGGTTGTAAGGCATATAAAGAGGCAAACCCAAGCCTTAAACGTCTTGCACCCCCGACCCTTCCTATCCTTTAGGAGAAAGGGCCCAGCGTTATCCACGCCAGTTGAATGGAAGGGAAACGTTTGGGTAACCTGCTCCTTGGGAAGATCACCCATTATAGTAGTAGTTTAGCTTTAGAAGTGTACACACGTTAAATTGGTGCTCCCGTGCTTTTTAATTGATTTTTGCTGGAAATAAGGTATTTACTTATTAAGTTTTATTTGAATTATTGCCATCAAAGACTATTAATCGACAATTTAGTGAAACAATTAAATGCATTTTTTGCGTTGGTCGTGTAATTAAAACATAATCACCAAAAAAGAACTACTGTTTATATACAGAATCAACTTGGATTTTTTCGCTGGTTCCAGTGGCGTGCTAGTGTATTACTCTTTTTTCATTTATTGTTTTATTCTTATTACACCATGCCTTCAAAAATTTGTATGTGTTGTAATAAATCGTTTAAAACCAACTTAATGATTCAATGTTCGGTCTGCAATAGACATTATCGACATGCTTGTGTTAACATAACATCTGAGGAACTCCGTGTCCTGAGTGATCCTGATAAAGGATATAATTGGTCTTGTTCAAATTGTAGAGTAATTGGCAATCAAATAAGCGATTTGAAAAAATTAATTATATCACTTCAAAATGATATTCAAGAGTTGAAAGCTGAAAATGTGAAAATACAACCTAGTACACAGCAGGTGGATTTAGAAGAAGTCATCGAGGAACTTAACGACAGAAATAGACGCAAGAAAAATTTGGTCATCTTTGGAGTTCGAGATCACAGTCAACAGGGTGAAGTCGCTAATGATAAGCTGGAGGTTAATAAAATTATTAATCTCTTAGATCCGCAATTTGATATTTCAAATCTGAGGCTATTTAGGGTTGGTCGATTTTCTGATGGAAGAACTCGACCGATCAAAGTAGTTTTACGCGATGAAAATCAAGTAGTAAAATTAATTCGCAATTCAAAAGTTCTTAGGAATGGAAATTATAAAAATGTTTCTGTTGCGAGTGATCGCACTCCGCGTCAAATTACACATTATAAAAAATTAAAAGAGGAACTTATTTTTATCATTGTCCTGTAAATGGGAAACTGTTGGGCAATAAAGCTATTATTATTATCCAGATTTAGCCATACGGCTCACACTCCCTCTAAGGGGAAAATTGACTCATCCCAGATACCTACGGTATCAAAAGGATTGAGCTCTGGTGGGACTCTTTCCGTGTTATCGAGCACTAGGTGACTTGGTATGCAGGTGTATCTCCCAAAAATTTTCGTACACATCTGGCCGTTGCGAGTAGTCCAGCTTTCTGCATGGTCTTGTAAAGATGTTCATTTAGACCCAGCCTTTTTATGCTTTCGAGGAGGTTCTTCGGAATGACTCCTGTAGTAGATATAACAATAGGTATCGTCTGGGTACTTTGCATTCTCCATTGCCTTCGTATTTGAATTTCTAGATCTCTGTACTTGGCGATATTTTCAGTGAATTTACTACGTAGATTATTGTTGTTAGGTATCGCCACATCAATTAGTGTTGTTTGTCTTGTTAATTTATTAATTAGTACGAGATCTGGTCTATTATGTGCCACTGTTTGGTCTGTGAGCACAGTGCGGTCCCAGTATAGCTTGTAGTTGCCATCCTCAAGCATACTCTCAGGGACGTATTGATAATACGGGAGATGGTCCGTTTGGAGAAGTCCCAGCTTGATAGCTATCTCTTGATGAAGGATTTTTCCCACTGCGTCATGCCGTTCCTTGTATTCAGTTGCAGCAAATGCCTGGCAGCCCCCTGTAAGATGGATGGTTTCTTGGGCTTGACATCCATATCGGCATCTGTCGTTTTGAACCTGAGGGTATTTGATGATATATTTCAGGTAGTTTCTGGTTGGTATAACCTGATCCTGAATGGCCAGTAATGAACCCTCCGTTTCAGGGAACATCTTTCCTGATGTCAACCAGTAGTTCGACGCTATATTGTCGACATAATCTTGGCTGACCTCATTGGGATGTCGCCCGTGCAAAGGTTTACCCATCCAGGCGCGCACTTTTTCGTCCTTAGTAAGGTGGTTTATGCGCAGTTCTGCTTCCCTCAGTTTGATCGGTGTTGTGTCATTTACTGCGCAGATAGCGCGATGTAGAGTAGATGTCTCAGCCTGCATCTGAAAATAAGTTCTTAAATTAGCAATTTGTTTATCTATTATTATAATGTTATTATCCAGATTTAGCCATACGGCTCACACTCCCTCTAAGGGGGAAATTGACTCATCCCAGATACCTACGGTATCAAAAGGATTGAGCTCTGGTGGGACTCTTTCCGTGTTATCGAGCCCTAGGTGACTTGGTATGCTGGAGTTTCTCCCAGAAATTTTCGTACGCATCTGGCCGTCGCGAGTAGTACAGCTTTCTGCATGGTCTTATAAAGGTGTTCATTTAGACCCAGCTTTTTTATGCTTTCGAGGAGGGTCTTCGGAATGACTCCAGTAGTAGACATAATAATCGGTATCGTCTGGGTACTTTGCATTCTCCATTGCCTTCGTATTTGAATTTCCAGATCTCTGTACTTGGCGATCTTTTCAGTAAATTTACTACGTAGATTATTGTTGTTAGGTATCGCCACATCAATTAGTGTTGTTTGTCTTGTTAATTTATTAACTAGTACGAGATCTGGTCTATTATGTGCCACTGTTTGGTCTGTGAGCACAGTGCGGTCCCAGTATAGCTTGTAGTTGCCATCCTCAAGCATACTCTCGGGGACGTATTGATAATACGGGAGATGGTCCGTTTGGAGAAGTCCCAACTTGATAGCTATCTCTTGATGAAGTATTTTTCCTATTGCGTCATGCCGTTCCTTGTATTCAGTTGCAGCAAATGCCTGGCAGCCCCCTGTAAGATGTTGGGTGGTTTCTTGGGCTTGACATCCATATCGGCATCTGTCGTTTTGAACCTGAGGGTCTTTGATGATATATTTCAGGTAATTTCTGGTTGGTATAACCTGATCCTGAATGGCCAGTAATGAACCCTCCGTTTCAGGGAACATCTTTCCTGCTGTCAACCAATAGTTCGACGCTGTATTGTCGACATAGTCTTGGCTGACCTCATTGGGATGTCGCCCGTGCAGAGGTTTACCCATCCAGGCGCGCATTTTTTCGTCTTTAGTGAGATGGTTTATGCGCATTTCTGGTTCCCTCAGTTTGATCGGTGTTGTGTCATCTACTGCGCAAATAGCGCGATGTAGAGTAGATGTCTCAGCTTGCATCTGAAAATAAGATCTTAAATTAGCAATTTGTTTATCTAATTGCTCACCTATATCCATAAGTCCTCTTCCTCCTAGATTCCGTGGTAATGTCGTTCTTTCTACTGCACTTTTAGGATGGTGTTTTTGTGCCTTTGTGAGGTGTGTTCGTACTTTTCGCTGAAGATTTTCTATATCTGTTTTTGTCCACTTAACAATACCAAATGAATAGCTAAGCGCGGAACAAGCGTAGGTGTTTAGTGCCTTAAACAAATTTTTACTGTTAAGCTGTGAACGAAGCAGCTGTTTTATCCTTCGTATAAACTCAGTAGTTATCTCAGTTTTCATTTGCTTATGGTCAATTTTCCGCGCCTGCTTTACTCCTAGATATTTGTATATATCGTTTTCACCCATGGCCTCGATGTTCTGGCCATGTTATTATTATTATTATTATTATTATTATAGGGGTTTGAAAAGAGGGTTTTGCCCTGAAACATGTTATGCAACTATGCACTGTTTTGCGAGCAATATTGCGGCCGGAAATGGGCCAAAACCTGTCCCTAACAGAAGAAAGTAAATGGTTGGGACCTGAATGAAGAAGCCTTTTATGTTCATCAGTGAAAAGTAATTTTGTAAAATGCGAATCTTTGGGAAGTAGAATAGGATGGCGTTTTTCGAATGACCATGAGGCATGTTTGAGTCTACCTCCAACTCTCAAAATACCCATGTCGTCCAAAAACGGCGAAAGAAACTTAAGAGTACCCTTTTTTATTGGGCATGATTCTTTTAACAATTTTATTTCTGAACTGAAATATTCAGCTTCAATTATCTTTGAAAGAATGTTCAACGCATTTGACAGTTCTTCACTGCTCAATGGCCCATGGCACTTATCGTTACCTGGTTTGAGGTTATGAATAAAACGTAAACAAAATGCCATAGAGCGATGAAGTCTTGAGAAATTTGAAAATCGTTCAATATCTATTATTGCAGTACCTCTTATTGTAGTTTGTAGCACTTGAGGGGTTTTTATTTCAGGAAGTTCCGTTTGCTTGAAAACGGAAGCAATGGGCCAATTCACTGAGGGAAGAGAAAGCCAGTCTGGACCATGCCACCATAAAGAAGATGCAAATAATGAAGTTGGAGTGACACCTCGTGACAATAGATCTGCAGGGTTCGAAGATGAATTGACGTGGTACCAATTTTCACATGAAGTTTTGCTCTGAATTTCAGATATCCTGTTTGCAACAAATGTTTTTAGTGAAGAAGAGGATATGTTTATCCAGCCCAAGACTATTGTAGAATCCGTCCAATGAAATATGCCACTGAAAGATATGGTGAGCGCCCTCTGAATATGATGGGACAATTTGGCGGCTACAAGAGCACCGCACAATTCCAATCGAGGAATTGTAAGAGCCTTGATTGGACTCACCTTGGATTTGGCACAAAGTAGATGAACATGAACATTGCCTTGAATGTCAATTGTGCGAATGTATGCGCAGGCACCATAAGCCTTCTCACTTGCATCGCAAAAAGTGTGGAGTTTAGTTACAACAGGGTTGTTACATCTTATATGTCTAGGAATCGTAAAGGTATTAATATGATTGAGATCATCACGAAGATTTACCCACGCTGTGTGGATATATGCTGGGCCGGACTCATCCCAACCAGATGACAACAAGATGACCAAAATATGCCCAATGTTTTTGTATTTTCCTTGGAACCTAAGTTCAATGTGTGTAATTGCACATTGGAATCTGAAATATGTTTAAGGGCTTGAGGTTCGTTAGATATCCACTTCCGTAATTCAAAACAACCTTGTTTGAGGATTGAAGATACATCTTTGCAAATATTGGACAGGTCTGTTAATGAATCAGAGCCTGTGAGTAGATCGTCTACATAGAAGTCGTTTTGGATTACCTTGGAAGGGACTGGATATGAATTCATATTTTCTGAAGCCAATTGAAAAATGGATCTTATGGCTAGATATGACGCTGAAGATGTGCCATACGTAACCGTATTTAATTGAAATTCCAAAAGAGGATCTGAAGGTTTTTCTCTCCACAGAGTTTGTTGAAGATTTCTTTGTGAAGGATGAATTGAAACTTGCCGATACATTTTGCATATATCAGACATATGTATGTTGCCTTAAACGAAGTAAGATGTGAAAGAGATCATTTTGAATGGTTGGTCCTACCATTTGTATATCATTTAAGGACCAGCCTGAAGATGAAGAACAAGAACCATCGAATACAACCCGTAATTTGTTTGTAAGTGAATCTGCCTTTAATACGCCATGATGTGGCAAAAAGAACTGTGTTGTATTATTCGACGGGTCTACCTTGGACATGTGCCCTAACTCTTTATACTCTCTTATGAACGAAGTGTATAACTCTCGAAGCTGTGCATTCCGCTGAAGTTTACGTTCTAGACCATGAAACCTTTTAAGTGCAATAGATCTTGAGTCACCTAGTCTAGAAATAGGTTCTTTCAAGGTTATTGAGACCACGAATCGACCTTTATTGTCTCTGTAGTGTGTAGAAGTAAACATATCTTCACAAGATTTCTCTTCTGGAGACTGAATTAAGTCAGAACACTCCTGTATTTCCCAAAAGCGAGCAAGCTGACTTTGTATGTTTAAGTTTTGTGAATAACTTGGAGAAGAACTGGATCGGTCTAAAAGAAGGGGCTTTGAAAGTGGACAACTAACTATCCAACCGAACTTAGTTTTATGAAGAAACGGACCTGAAGGTTTAAGACGAATCTGTCCTATGCATAATGTTTCCCAAAACAACTCAGCATCTATGAGAAGATCAATTTGTTTGGGAATGTGAAAATCAGGATCTGCTAATTTATGACATGTAGGTATCGAAAGAGATACTGGATCAATAGGAGTTTCGGGTACAACATCGCATATTTCTGGAGCTACCAAACAGACTAAAGGAGCAGTAAATGGAGTGTTTTTAGACACAATTTGAATTTGACAAACAGCCTGAATTTTGGATTCCACCTTGAATGCCCCTGAAATCGTAATATGTGTAGGCTTTCTTGGTAGTGCAAGTTTATGGCATAAATGTGAACTAATGAAATTAGACTGGCTCCCTGGATCTAAAAGTGCTCTGCAATCATGACGATTTCCCTTTGAATCAACTACCTCTAACAAGACAGTGGATAGAAGTACCTGTTTTGAACTTAAATTAAATGTAAATAGAGACTGTTGCGTATTGGTGTTAGATGTAGAAGGTTCAGAAACGTGCAACAGAGAATGATGCTTAACAGTACAATTTTTGCAATGACCAAAGTTACAATTGTTTACCTGATGCCCCCGATTTAGACAGTTAATGCACAAATTGGATTTTTTAACTAAATCGGTTCGTTCAGGCACAGACAACCTTAGAAACTTTGTACATGTATAAATTTTATGATTTGGAGCATCGCATGATGCACAAGTACGATTTGAGATGTGATAACTTCTCTGATCATGAGAATTAGATCCATTACTAGACTCTGCTGGTGGTTTAGAAGTTTGTCCCTTTACGTTTTGGCTTGAATTTGCCTCTGTAGCTTTTTCCTCCATTCTTTTGAGCATTTTTGCCTTTTGTTTTAAAAATGTGAGAAAAGCTTCCAACTTAGGAGTATCATTCACGAAATCCTTTGATTCCCATTCTCTAATTGTCACTGGATCAAGTTTAGTGAATACCAAATATATAATTAAAGTATCCCATGATTCTGTAGGCTGTCCTAATGACTTTAAAGACCTTAAGTGCATCCTAACATGATCTACCAAGTGGCTTAAACTCTTTGAAGATTCCTTTTTTACAGGATGAATATCGAATAAGGCCTTGGTATGTACATGCAACAATGCCCTCTTGTCAGTATATTGGTCACACAATAAATCCCAAGCTATCAGAAAATTGTCATGTGTGACCTGGATATTGGCGATAACTTCAAATGCTTCACCCTTCAAAGCTCTCTTTAGATAGTGAAATTTCTGTACATTGCTAATGGAAAGGTTGCTATTTATCAAGCTATCAAAGCTATCGCGAAACTGGAGCCATTCACCTGCCTCTCCTGAATATATTGGCAGATTTAGGGCCGGTAATCGTACTTCTGATGAGCTAGGGAATCTGCTATTTTCTGGATTGGAAACCGAAGCTGAACCTACATTATCTGTACTATTTTCCTTGACAAGACCTTGCGCTTTTGAAATAATTCAACAAAAGTCATTTTCAAATGCCTTGCGCTTGTCATACTCGCCTTGTAAGTCTTCTTTCACCGAGCATTTGATGCCTACCTAAAGCTCCGAAAATTCCGCGAGTAGACTTTCAATATCCGAAAGTCTGTTTTTAAGACTCTATCGTCTAGTGAATCGATTTGTGTCATGCATTTTTCAACGTATATCTGAAAATTTGCTAGTCGCGCTTCTAAGCCACCTCGCTTGACACGTAATGTTTTTAAATGTTCCATTTTATTTATTAACAAAACAAAAACAACAAGATTTATTTAAAAGTGCAAATAGAATTTAACTAAAATAAAACCGAATACTAAATATGACTGTACTATATAAATATGCGATATAATGATATTGTGTAATTATTTTTATAATATAATAAATATTATATTTAATAATATATGTAATATTATTATTTAATAGATAAGTATAGCGTAAGATAAATAAAATGAAATATATAATTGAATTAAAATTAAAACATGTTAAAATGTCTTTAAATTGCTTTCATTGAATAATTGAAAAATGGTATAGGAAAACGGTAAATAAGGATTATATTAGCTCTGAATATTTGTATAATAGGTACCTGAGTTGAGAATCTTTGTCTGTTCTCGCTCCGATGTGGTCGTTGCGATCGGCCAGTTGAAGAATCGAAGAATCCTACAATGCAGCGCTCATGAATGATGAATCGTTGGATAACTGGGTCTAGAGCGCGCGTTTTTCGGCTTGGCTTGGCGTCACTTCCACGAAACACAATGCTTTTAAAAGAACTAATCTTATTATTATTAATTGAACTGTAGATCTGGTTTATTACGAAGGACCAAAATTGTAGCTGACGCTTGAAGTGTTCTGTATTTACTGAATAACTATTGAAAAACACTATAAATACTAATGTATTTATTGCTATAGTGATAAAATTGTATGTAGTGTACTACCCTGAAGACGAATGAGTACTGTTGTCTTTCCCCTCAGTCGGGGTGATGATCGCACGCATCCACGATGCGCTCTGACTCAAATTAAAATTGGGGGTGAGTGGCGCGTACAGTACCTATTGTACAAAGACAAATATTGCCCCATAAAAAAAATTACACCGGGTTCCTTAAACATTTATAGATCAATCTTTAAGAAGTATGATACTCAGCTGTCCTTCCACGTTCTCAAAAAGGATTAATGATTCACATGCAATATTTATTATAATGCCTCAGACAAATCTTCTTTGGAAAATAATTGGAAACTCCATAAGCAAAGGGAAGAAGAAGCTATGACAATGAAAAAAGCAAACAAGAAGAAAGCTATTGAAATACAAGGAATCTATTATAGAGCGATCACGTTTGACTAGTGATCAATTTTGACAGTGCCATTTCCTGCAGATTCACAGATTTATTACAAACGGAAACTTTCAGTTTTTAATTTTACCATTTATGATTCATTTGATCAAAGTGGTCACTGCTATCTGTGGGATGAAACACAGGGTTCCAAAGGTGCCTCAGAGATAGGTACATAGTACATAGGTACTTTTAAAATACCTGTATAGTTTGCCAGAAACCGTTGAACATGTAGTCACTTTCTCAGACACATGTGGTGGGCAAAACCGCCACCAGTTTGTTTGTGCTTCGATGCTATGTATATGCTGTTGCAAAAATTGACAATCTTAAAACGATCGACATAAAGTTTATGGAATCTGGCCATTCTTATTTGGAAGCTGTCTCAATTCATGCAACAATTCAGCATGCTCGTAAGCACAAAAAGATATTCACGGCCGAAGAATGGGATTTTTTGATTAGCATGGCAAGACACAAACTGAAACCCTACGAAGTACATAGACTGAACTATTCAGATTTTTATGGCTTTCAGAATCTTGCTTCCCTTATAATAATAATATCCAAAATAAGAAAACCAATACGTTAGGTGATGCAATAAAATGGCTGCAGGTTAAGTTGTTTCTATTTGAAAAAACAAGACTATTTGTTATTCAATATAAATATTCATTGACTAATGAACATTTTTTGAGATTAATGTCATAGGTACAAAAACAAAACAAAAGACATACTAAACAAATTACGCAAGTTCCATGGACAGCTAAAAGAGAAATATCAAAAAAGACTTTTCATATCTGAGGCAAAAAAGAAATACTTATTTTATTTACTAAATAAGGAGATCATACCAACAGTTTATAAAACGTATTTTGAAAGTCTTCTCACATAAAAGAAACAAAAGATCTTGTACTTTGGCGGACTCCTGAAGATGAAGAAGATGATTCTAAATAAAATATATTGTTTTTGTGTTTTACTGTTGTGTACCCACTTTTTGTTTTAACAAATAAAACATAAAATAAAGAGAACTTTAACAAACTCATTATTTTATTTATCTAGGTTACACATGTTGTATGTTCAAAGAGTAAGAATGTTGTATGTCCATAGAAATTTTCAAAAAATAATTTTTTTAACCCTAATAATGATAATAAAACTTATTACACAAACATTATATCATATCAGTCAGTATATAACCAGTATTAAGCGAAAAGTAACGCGAAAACTTCAAAACGTTCTCCTCAACAATCAAGATATTTGGACATACTATATCTGCGCTTTTAACCATCAATCTATTATGAGCGACGTGGCACGCAATGTGTTAACTTAATTACTCCCATAACCATATTTTTGAGTTATAAGCTTTCATTCGGTACCTCATTTGTCATTCTGTCTGGTCTAATCACGGAGACGTTGTGTTTACAATGTCTTAGGGATAGACAGACATACACTCCTGGCCAAAAAAAACTGGGACACCTTAAAAATGGGTCATTTTTGATGTCTCGAATCTCCTAAACCTGTTGTCCGATTTTAGTGATTTTTTTAATATGTTATAGCCTTATTCTCTAAGAATATTTTTTTTTATTATAGGTTATTCACTACATGCAATCAATAAACAAAAAAATTATAAGCATGTTAGTTGTTTGTTCAAAGGGGTATAAGTATAAATTTGGATTTGTTATCCAATGATAACAAAAACTCCACTAGCCTCTTAAATTATTGAACTGTGCCCTGAAAGGGTAAGTAGTTCACTGCACTGCACTGCACGACACTTCACTTCACTTTAAGTAAGAATATGGCTGTAGTTATAGTGTTGCTGAATAGGTAAATGTCATTGTATACCGGGTGTAACAATAATACTGTGTTTTTCCTGAAAGTTCGTAACACCCTGTGGAATATTCTAGCCTTTAAAAAATATTGAAATTAAAACTCAGCTGTAGCCCTAGCCTCTCTTAACATTCTGCTTTTTGACTCATTCACTTATGTTGGATAATGAAAAAATTAGGTACTTTGACAAGTAGCCATGTTCTTCATCAATATAGGGTGTTTCTAAATAAGTGCGACAAACTTTAAGGGGTAATTCTGCATGAAAAAATAATGACCGGTTGATTTATAAACATATGTCTGCAAATGCTTCGTTTCCGAGGTACCGGGTGTTCAATTTTTTCTTACACACTGACGATTTATTTATTGCTCTAAAACCGGTTGAGATATGCAAATGAAATTTGGTGGGTTTTAAGAGGCAATCATTGCGCATTTTTTGACGTACAATTATGTATTTTATATTCACCATTGGCGTGCATAAGGGTCATATTACCCGGTCATATTACCTGTATGCACGCCAATGGCGAATATAACATTTTTAGTTGTATGTCAAAAAATGTGAAATAACTACCTCTTAAAACCTACCAAATTTCATTTGCATATCTCAACCGGTTTTAGAGCAATAAATAAATTATCAGTTTGTAAGAAAAAATTCAACATCCGGAAACGAATCATTTGCGGACATATGTTTATAAAGCAAACTGTCATTATTTTTTCATGCAGAATTAACCCTTAAAGTTTGTCGCACTTATTTAGAAACACCCTGTATTGATGAAGAACATGGCTAGTTGTCAAAGTACCTAACTTTTTTATTATCCAACATAAGTGAATGAGTCAAAAAGCAGAATGTTAAGAAAGGCTAAGGCTACAATTGAGTTTTAATTTCAATATTTTTTAAATGCCAGAATATTGCACAGGGTGTTACGAACTTTCAGGAAAAAACACAGTATTATTGTTATACCCGGTATACAATGATATTTACATGTTCAGCAACACTATTACTACATACATATTCTTAGAGAATAAGGCTATGACATATTAAAAAAATCACTAAAATCGGAAAACAGGTTTAGGAGATTCGAGACATCAAAAATGACCCATTTTTAAGGTGTCCCATTTTTTTTGGCCAGGAGTGTATAATGTAGATAAATCAAAATTTTCACATTTTTTCAAAAGGGGTGAAATTAATATTAGTTATAATTAGCAACTGCGAATATACTTTTTTATTATTTATACCTCTATACTAAATCTACAATCAATATGCAGTAGAAATAAACAAATCAAGACCCGTTAAATGCTAGTAGGAGCACTCCCGAATCATAATTTACAATGTATATATAATATATATTGTAAATCCCAAATCATGATTTCCTAAGTTTACTCATTGTAAATTATTATTCGGGAGTGCTCCTAGAAACATTTAACGTGTTTTGGTTTGTTTATTTCTACTGCATCTTGATTGTAAATTTAGTATAGATTTATTGATTTTACCTCATACCAACGGTCCTTGATGCCATAAGCCAACATCATAAGTTACAAAAATTATCGCAGGAATTCATATTCGTATTTTTTTAGAGTTTTTATTCAAAATAGATATACAAAACATTATTTTAAAAAATAGTTAACTCCTAATGATAAATATTATTAAGGCTCAAATATTCTTAAGCATACATTTGTTTTATTTAGATGGAACATTTTACAGTCACTACTCTTTAACTCGGCTATGAATCCATGATACGAATTTTGAAACCTTCGTGTAGATTCCCGGTAATCCTGCTGTACCACAATCTTCATTTCCAAATGAAACGATTCCCTCTTGGTACCACTGGAGATAATTTTCATTTGATCTTTTCATCAAGGGACCTCCACTGTCACCTGTAAAAATCAGATCATCGATTAATAATGCATTTTGGTAACTACTACTTTTATTATATCTGTTTCAAAATAATAATTGAAATGCTGAAGGTGAAGTGAAATTAAGTCAAATTTTCACGAGCGCAATTCAAAATTCCATTTTAAAATCATGTCGTTAACTAATATTTTATTGATATCTTCGTCTGAACTTACTCATGGTGTTCACTTTGACAAGTTGTAAAATATTAATTGTGATTAATATAACTGAATGTTAATTAAGAGGAAATAGTAGCGATCAACAGGTAGCAAAAACGCGTTCCAAGATTGCGTCTGTAATTTTGAATATTTTTTCGAGATATTTGGCACACGTATTCGTAATATAATAAAAAATGGCGGTACGGAGCAAAATTCGAGAAATATATTAATATGTGGAAATTACTCTGTAATTAAATACAATATTAAACAAACGAGCCTGTACCGCCATTAAGAAGAACAAAAAAATACACTTTCTTCAAATAAAATTTTTTTATCCGATGCCTAGATTTTGTGTGATTTTGGAACTACTAAAATATTTTATTCCATTAGTAGTTCCAAAATGACACAAAATCTAGACATCAGATAAAAAAGTTTATTTGAAGAAAGTGTATTTTTTTGTTCTTAATGGCGGTACAGGCTCGTTTTTTAATATTATATTTAATTACAGAGCAATTTCCACATAATATATTTTTCAAATTGGGCCCTGTACCACCATTCTTTATTATATTACGAATACGTGTGCCAAATATCTCGAAAATATTCAAAATTACAGCCGCAATCTTGGAACGCGTTTTCGCTACCTGTTGATCGCTAAAATTTTCCTAATAACGAAGAAAATATTATGACGCGCTACTTTACGATGAGATGTTATCAAAAATTATTATCGGGTATAATATCACAAGAGAGTGAGAATAAATTGAAAATAATGCGACAGTTTTTCGAAAATTGGTTGTCGGGCAAAAGACACGAGAGCCCGCAGGGCTCGAGTGGCTATTGCCCAATGACAATAAATTTGAGTAAAAATTAAGCATTATTTTCTTATTTATTCTTACTGTCGTGTGATATTCGTAAGATTTTTTTTAATACGTATATTATGGATATTTTCTTAAATGTGACATTCGTCAAAACTAGGAAACTGGTTGCCATTAAACAAAAACAATCTACAGACTTAAAAAAATTCTATCGGAGTAGATAATAGTAAAAAGTAGATAATTCTCAGTATAATTTTAATCTGATTGGACAGAATTAAACACGTGATCAAATATCTTACTATGCGATTGGAAGTTAAAATCATCAAAAAATAATCGCTGACATTTTTATTTGTGTAGGTTTCTATTGGTCAGAATCTCTATGGATGAAATAATGACATATAATTACACAAGAGCTTTACAATTACCGACTTGTATCCTGAGTGACACTTATATCGAATTACGAAATTGTGTCAAATTGAAAGCTGTCAAATTGAAATTGTCATGAGGTCGTTCGGTAAGATTATTTCATGAATAAAACTGTTTAAAATAAAAATTTTAATATGTATTTTATTGCTTTCTTCGTCTAAATATATGATAAACCTGCTCATGGTGTACACTTTGACATGAATTGAAGCGCTTATTGTATAAAGGTATAAGTCCACAATACCTAGTTTTGAGAAAATTCAAAAAAAAATAATTAATTTAGAAACTTGAAGACCTATCAAATTTTGTTCTACATATGAAATGTAGAAATAAACTAGTAGAATGATATGTGATACAGCAAATTTGGCTTTGAAAATTATTAAGGCCAATATGACGGTTTTAAGGGCTGGGACTTGTTTCCTTTATAACATAAATGAATAAAAGGCGCAATATGCTGCTGCTCTACAGGTACTAATTATTAATTTATGTATAGAAGGTACGTTTTTGTATAAAAAAACATTGATGTATAATAAACAAGACCTAAAATTAATCTTAAAACTTATTACTTAAAATAAAAGGAATCATTATCATATTCTTCATAGGACCTTAGCCAGTCCTTAAATTGCTCAAAAAATTATTTATCTTCTTCGGGACTTACATAGATATAAGGTAAATAAGTAGATTTCCTCCCAACATAACCTTCATCTATATCTTGAAAAGGCGCCACCCTGTACATATTCTTAAACCTTGTACAAGTACACACATGCAGTCCTGTCCTGTTTGTCGATCAGGTTTTATAATTCCTTTTTGACTAACATACCTTTTTTTAAGGACAATAAACGAGATTTAATTAGTACATTATTCTTATATTTTTCAGGGTTTCCCTCGCCCCTTTTCCGTTTACCTTGTCTTCTCAATTTAATACTTTCACTACTTGCATCAGAGAGATATCAGATATGATGCTAATGAATATTGTTTAAAATAAACAAATATTAATATTTATCAGCATAACTAATAATACACACACGTATTACAACTAATCGAAGTAATAAAATAAACAACAGAAAGGATGGTGGCACCACAAGAATTATTGTATAAAGGTAACCAGTCCTGGACTAGTTCCGTTTATACGCTCAACAAAATTTTTATCCTGCGATATCTCGCATATGGTGAGAGATA
Organism: Diabrotica virgifera virgifera; assembly: GCF_917563875.1. Classification (NCBI taxonomy): domain Eukaryota; kingdom Metazoa; phylum Arthropoda; class Insecta; order Coleoptera; family Chrysomelidae; genus Diabrotica; species Diabrotica virgifera. Next base: position 72,469,816 of record NC_065449.1, on the reverse strand, counting down.
CAAATTTCCCTTATAGACTCATTGATCCGTCGACTTCAGTTTAACAAAATCTATATCTTAGTTTAAATTCGTACTGAGGTGGACTTATCCCCTTTATACAATAAGCGATTCAATTGTAATTAATGTCACTAAATGATTATTTAATTTTAAACAACCAAGGACATCTGCCGCGTGAATTGACAGCAGGCAATTGTCAGTAGTAATTACACGAGATCTCTAAAATTATCGATTTGTATCCCAAGTGACACTTTGACAGTTTTAATTTCACGACCCGAAGGGGAGTGAAATTAGGTCAAGGTGTCACGAGGGCAAAATAAATCGATAATTAGAGCTCGACAGTAATTCGGTAAGATTATTTCATGAACAAAACTGTCTTTTCAAATCATTTTAACTAATATTTTATTGATATCTTCGCCTGAATAATTGATAAACATGTTTCTTGTTGTTCTCTGTGACACGGTGTAAAACATTAATTGTCATGAACCTTTAACTACCCGCGCATCAAGTTATACCATAACTACACGCGTGGCGTACTTTATACTCCACAAGAAAATACACTTAAAAACAGAGGATATGTTTATTTTTTTTTTTTAAAATACACTAAATTGTTTGTTATAAACCTTATTCAGCATCAGTGAATACTTGGAGGTCCTTCTCAGTAAGCCAATTGGGATTTATTACTGGAATCATGGAATAACTGGATTCCATGATAAATAAAATTACTAATAAAAAAATTTTTGAAATGTGATTTTTTACAGGAGAAAAAGTATTGTTTATAAAGAAAAATATGTTTTGTGCCATAATGACTAAAAAACAATTAAAATATGTAATTATATTACTACTTATACTAATATAATCGTGGCGCATATTGTCCGCCACCCGAAACAACAAAAAATAAACTGTAAATTACGATCTTCCCTGAAAGCCGACTATAACGAAACTAAAACCAAATTGTAAAGCATATTCCAGTGATAGGTTAGAGAGATAAACAAGGTGAAAAATAAAATTTTTAAATATATTTGCAGTAGAATTCTTATATCTGGCGCTCAAAATACGCCAGCGAGTGTAGTTAAAGGTTAATGTCACTGATTGTATTTTTGCGTAGCAATGAAGGGCATCTGAGGTAAAATACTTGACGACGGAAAATTATCAAAAATTATCGGGGATAATTACACAAGTGCATCAAAATTATCGTTAATTTTGCTTGAAAGCGTATTACCTCAAAACTACTGGAGTTCATTTTCATATTTTGGCGAAAGAGCCTGACTCCGAAGGACGAATTTTCGCTGAAATTTTTATTTTTTAGATTTCTATTGGTGAAAACCACTATAAATGAATTAGTCGCAGCAATTCATATTGGTATTTTTTTGATTGAAGTTTTTATTAAAAATAAATTTACAAAACATTAATTTAAAGTTCGCTCCTAATGATAAACATTACTAAAGGCTCAATCATTCTTAAGAATACATTTGTTTTAATTAGATGGTATACTTTATAATCACTACTCTTTAACTCGGCTGTGAATCCATGATAAGAAGCTTGAAACCTTCGTGTAGATTCCTGGTAATCCTGCTGTACCACAATAATTATTTCCAAATGAAACAATTCCCTCTTGGTACCACTGAAGATAATTGTCATTTGATCTTTTCATCAAGGGACCTCCACTGTCACCTATAAATAATATAAGATCATGGATCAACAATTCATGTTGGTAACCTTTATTATATCTGTTTCAAAATATGGTATATGTTTCGTCTTAAAGTATGTTAATAATGGTAGGTCCTAATAGTATATAGATCAGAGCGTTTGGAACAAAAAACACCGAAATACGTCGATTTTTAAATACAGCACCTACTGGCTTGCGATTTTTTGCATTGTGTTCAGGATGACCTCTAGAAAAAAGTCTACAATTGGAAAATGGGTGGAAATGCATAATTGCTCGGTTGTATCCGAGCATCAGAGAGATTGGGATCAGCACATTCATGTATTCCTAATGGCCTACCGCTCGGACGTAAATCAAACTACAGGTCAAACCTCAACCTGCCTGATATTAGATCGTGAAGTTCGTTTACCCTGCTACCTAGAATTTGACTACAGACCTTCCGAAGAACATGTTGTAGTCGAAGAATATGTCGATTGACTGAAGTTAAGAATGGACAACATTCATGGACTTATCCGACAAGACATATCCAAGTAGCCAGTGACCGAGTGAAAGATCAATATGATTCTCGATGTATAAATAAAAACTTTGAAGTAGGTGATCTTGTCTGGCTTTATAATCCACAACATCGTCGAGGCTTGTCTGCTAAACTACAAAGAAAATTGGAAGATCCCTATGAAGTCAAAAAGAAAATAAATTACGTAATATGCAGAAATAATAAGTTTTCAAATGGTAAGCCAAAAGTTGTTCACATAAATCGTCTTGCACCATAATAATATGCTGGCTTAAATGAAACAGAAGAAGTAGAAGCCCTCCAACATGAGCCTAAAAACGCCAAACAGCCACGTTTTAAGTAATGTATGTCAAATTACGCAAAAAGAAAGAGTGCTAGAACGCAGAGTTCAGGAAATCGTCTCTCTAGTCCATTGTGTTGCCCAAGCCTTCAGATAACTAATAGAGTCTCGTCCATATGCAATAGAAACATCGGCCGCTTGGACGAGTTAACCCATTCGCTGTCGATCACTAAAAAGTAACATAATTAACGCAGCAACAGAATCACTTGGAGAGAGGAAAGTAACGAATACCAATATATCAAAAAAGAAAACCCCATGGTTTCGAGAGGAAGTGAAGGTAAAATGTGAAGAAAAGAAGAAAGCCTTTTTACAATACAGAACACAACAAACATAACAGGCATACAACCACTATAAAAGAATTAGAAACGACACAAACACTTTAGTCAGACAAATAAAATGAGAACACTGGGAGAGTTTCTCAAAACAGATGGAACACGACTTCTACGGAACACAAAAGGAAATATGGAGAATGATCGGAGGACAAAGAAGAGAGATGAACGAACCAATAAAAACGAAACACATTCAGAAAGAAACTTAGGCAGACTATTTTCGATCTCTGTTTGCTAAAAAAAAACGATAGCGAACCACCAACACCTGAAGTGACAACAAACGAAGAAATAAATATTGAAGAAGCAGAGGTAACGGAAGCATTAAGGAAATTAAAAAATAGAAAATCACCAGGAGAGGACAGAATATCGAATGAACTCCTAAAGTATGGAGGACAAGACCTGACCAAACAAATATTAAAACTAATCCAAAAAATAATAGAACAAAACACAATACCACAAGAATGGAGATCAAGCATCCTAATACCTCTCTTCAAAAAGGGAGAAAAATCGGAACCGGTGAATTACAGAGGAATTAATTTATTAAACACAATACTAAAATTAACGACCAAAGCGACAACAAACAAACTGAATAAAATTATAACATTAGCAGAAGAAAAACAAGGTTTTAGTTCGGGAAGTTCATGCACCAACGCTATATTTATAATGAGGCAGATTCAAGAAAAATCGTTAGAATACAACAAACCGGCATACTTATGTTTCGTGGACCTTAAGAAGGCATTTGACAGGATCAAATTAAAGGACGTTAACCATTTATTGTACGCAAGAGAGGTACCTCTAGGAATAATTAAAACGATCGAAAATATCTACCAGAACAACACAATAAAAGTAAAAGTAAATGAAGAACTAACTCACCCAATTGAAGCTGGCAATGGGATAAGACAGGGAGATTCCCTGAGTCCTCTGTTGTTCAACCTGATCATGGACGAAATATTAAAAAAAGTAAGAACAAAAAAGGATACCAAATGAGAGAAAAACAACTTAAAATGAGCAATGCAGACGACGCAATACTAGTGGAGATGATTTACAACGTACGTTGCACGAATTTAATATAACCGCTGGATAATTTTATATGTTAATTTCCCCAAAAAGGACTACATTCATGGTTATAACAGCAGATCTAATAAGGTGTAAATTAGAGCTGGAGGGTCAAATAATAGAACAAGTCATGGAGTTTAAACATCTAGGCATCACACTATGCAGCTAAGGAAAGCTCGAAACAGAAGTGGAAGATCAGGTGAATAAAGCAAACAGAGCCGCAGGTTGCCTGAATGAAACAATATGGAGAAATAAAAACATCAGAAAAGAAGTGAAAGGCAGAATCTACAAAACAGTCATCAGATCAATAATGACATACGCGGCAGAAACACGACCTGATACAGAAAGGACAAAAAGAATGCTACAAACAAAACATTGCGAAAAATCGATGGTAAGACGCTGTGAAATAGAGCTAGAAGTGCAGATATACGGAGTAGATGCAAGGTGGACAACATTAATAACTGGGTGAAAAGCAGAAGAGTAGAATGGAACGACCACATAAGCCGAATGACAACAAATAGAGTAGTAAGGACGGCGAGAGACGGTTCCCCAATAGGACGACGATCAGTGGGAAGACCACGAAAAAGATGGAATGAAAACTTACTGGAAGCACATTGAAAAACAGACAGAGTAATGTCTATATAAAAAGAAGAAGAAGAAGAAGAAGAAGAAGAAGAAGAAGAAGAAGAAGAAGAAGCTGTCGATCACGCGGCAGGATTTCTTGTGTCAGGTGCCGTTCACGCGCCAGCGAGTGATATGGTTACTTCAGTCAGGTACCGTTTAACAGAATGTCTCCTAGCCGGGTTCCAACCTCTTCGATAGGCAGCGAATGAAGATGATCTTTGATGTTTATGGTGACCTGGAGGTCGTATACAGCCATCCTAAGTTACGAGAACATATGGCGTACTCTAACTAATTTGAAGAAAATCGTATGTAACTATGACGTCAAAAATGTGGCTTTGCCAAAAATAGGCCATACACTAGAAAATCTGGATTAAAAGATTGTAAGAAGCATGCTTGAAGTGATCTTCAGAGAAACCGGCGTAAGTATTACTGTGTGTTGCATGAACCCGAAGATGTCGTACCCTTCAAAGACAGTAGACTATTATTTCTTCTTGAGGGTTGCATGTAGAGTGGTGGAGAGCCCTGTAGGTTCCGACATCCTGGGAATCTAAATCCTTAATTTAAAGTTGCTGATCGGGACAATCAGATCTTAGGAGGGGAGCAGTGTAACGAAAGAGTTAATTTCGACAGACCACAAGCAATGATTCCCACGCCAAGAAAGATCTAGAAAACAGCAGACGTGACGTAAGAGAATCGACATAGCGGTGCTAGAAATGAGCGCGAATCTCTCCTGCATGTTCCAGAAAATAACGTGTTGTATATATAACGCGCGACTTTGTAAATTAAGTTAGACATTGATAGAATTCCGAACTGTAAACTTGCAAATAAATATAGTCTTATATAAATCCGAGCCGTGAGTGTTATTTTAACTGTAAACTCGCTACTATATAATTGAATCGGCCATTGCGAAAACAATAATAATATAATATATGTTACGACGTGTAAATTTTTCAGGAAACATAAAAAGCTTTCCATTAATACACTCAACCAAACTTCTATGGAATCATGTTATATTTTTTAATATTTTCAGCGGATTAAAGTTAAATTTAAGTTTCTTTCATTCCACCTCTCCGGTGCTCTGGCTCCGGAGCCTAACTACAGGTTCTAGTACCAAATGAACATACCTGCGAGCTATTAAAGTTGGTTAGATGGAAATTAAAGGATTTTTGTACCGATCGTAATTCCTCCAAAGAACATGGCCCTTCCTCTTTTATATTTACCGAAAAACATACCGGCCCACCATACAATATTTATACATACGTTATAAACTCTATTGGTTTTTGCGCGGAATGGTTGATTTAAATCTTAAAAACATCATGGCGTCGAAAAATCGTTCTATCCGAAATATAGACTTAGTTGGTTTTCGCAATGACCGATTCAATTACATATAATAAAGGCATTTTTATAAGAAATATTGATAAGTCCATAAAATGGTTCCATGACATCTCGTTACACGACAGTTCGTATCTGGACAACTGGTAACGGACAATTCGTAACAGCGACAGTTCGTAACGGCGACACTTCATAACGGCGACAGTTCGCAATTATACAAATTCTTAACGGACAATTCGTAACGTACAAATTGAATTATTCTGTTTATTTTTGGTAACGTGGAAACTAAATGTTATTACAATTTAGAAATGAAATTATGTTTATCAGTTTAACGAATCAGTATCAGGATAAACATTTTTAAGGTATTTAATATTTCGTGTTTCAGAATATAATAAAAGTATTTAAACCAAGTATTAAATTCTGTAGCCTAGTTTCAAAGATGGCCAACTCCATTTAGCAAAATTTTCAGTATAGGCAAAAAACTGTTTAAACTACTTCCACACAATTGGTACTGTTAAATTTTTTTTTGTTGATTAATAATTCTTTCCAGAGCATCTTGGAATAATAATATTTATGCTTTTTACTGTAGTTAAAGGAATATCTAACGTTGAAATATGGAGTTGGACATGTTTGTAACCAACATGTGGAGATAGTCGTTTTTGTCACCAAAAATATTGCTGATGGTGTCGCTCAAACTTGAATTAATTGGTAAACTGTAGTTTTGTTCGCCACTGACAGTTACTGACTTTTGTTTCTTGGTCAAAAGTAACTTTTTGACTTGTGAAATTTTGAAATGAAGATTTTCTGGGTCTTTAACACAGTTTTTAGCTTCTGACTCCCAATCTTGGTTGGTCCAGTCTTTTCCTAAAAGTTGGACTGTCCCATGCTTACTAAACTCTGAATGATACTCTTCAAGCTGCACAATTGTATCTCTTTTCTTTACACTTCGTTCTATGCCACCAAAAATCCCATCACTAGCATATATGAGTGACCCGTAACAGGAAACACAAGCTCCACTGTTGTGATTGAAGTTTTAGTCCTGTGTAGCCGAGCAATGCACATCGTTAATACAATACTATTCTTGTTTTGGCCTGGACACCCATCAGCTACCAGCCTTAAGGTGTCTTTTCCTTCAAAGTAACCAGATTTAGATCTGCACTCAAGTTCTTCAAATACAGCAGAGGCTATTTCATTCGAAGTCTTTTTCATTTCGTGTTCGGCCCAAGAGTAAATTGATACATTTTCTTTGCGTAATGCTTCGGTTCCAGTAGAACATCCAGAAACTATAGTCAGATTATAGCAGTATAACTGTCTTGAATAGTACACACTCTGATCTGGGAGTTTTGGCAGAGGCATATTTTTTTGCATATCGTACGACATTATAGCAACATTAGGTTCATCTTTTTTCAAAAGGTTAAAAATCCCTTTAGCACGAGTAGTGGGAACAGTGTACTCTGCTTTAAGCGTTTGCAATATTGCCTAATTTTTTTCAACTTTAATTTTTTCTTTGTACTTAAGACAGGTTGAACACATATCTGTCGAAGGACTTTTAAAGCTAATGTTGAACCTAGTTACGAATATGTGTCGAAAAAACAACTCTAACTTTAAATTAGTAAAACTTTAAAATACTATACAATAAAACAACACCAGTCACAACACACCAGAATAGCTCAGTTTACTGCTATCTTCTGTTTCACCTAAGGCGGTGAAGTCACGTGACAGAATGAAGCCATCTGATTGGTGATTTGTGGAGATGGCTGTTTTTGTCAAAAACATATTTCAGAGCCGGCCGATTTTGTAACCAAGGGTACTATTCAAATGCAGTTTTAAAATTGTTCTGGCCATTTTTGACACCAAAACTCTTTAGATTTGGATTCCTCGTGTTATTTTACACAAGAAACAGTCAACCTTTGAATTTTCAAAAAAATGGAGTTGGCCATCTTTGAAACTAGGCTACAGAATTATTAAAAGCCATCCGTCGTAGGGATGCGAAAAACCTACCGGTTATAACCTAAAACCGGTTTTTTTACTTCGCAATAACCGGTTTTAGCAGTTGTTTTTTTGTCCCGGTTATAACCGGTTTTTTCTTTTTAAAGTAATAACCGGTGAAAAACCGTACAAGTTAAGTTACTTCTAAAAAAAAATAAGGAATAAGGAAAAAATTTTGTTTAAATTCATCAATAATTTTTGATTTGTTTAATGTTTATATTCGTTAGTGACCCTCGCACTCACCGAAATATGTTTAAGACATGTGATAAGCTGAATTGGCTATTTTGATAAACTTGAGAATTATTAGCATGTCTTGCTTCTTTAATTGCCTAGTTAAAAATAGATATTATATTAAATAGATATTAGTATCAATCAGCTGTGCAGTCATAGTCGTGTTATAAAATTGCATAGATGCTATGCCTACACAAATGAGAATAAACTTATATTTTATCATTAATACATCAAGGAGAAAAAATCATTCCTCTGGAATCTGGAATCACAAAACAAATGAAAAAAAAAAACAAAATTGTTTTGTGTCTGTTGTGTAGAAAGGATTTTTTTTTTCGGAAATACAACAAATTTGCAATAACATTTAGGACAGTAGCATATCCAGTTCAGAATATTAAGAATGATTTTATAAGTTTTACTATTTTTGATTGGGTCCGAAATTTTCATTGTGTTAGTTTATTATAAAGGTTGTAACAAGGAGGTACCTAGGTCATAAATTCAATCGCATGTTCTGGGACCAAAAATAGATCGGTTGAACCTAACTTACCTTAGTACAAATTTGTACTTAAAAAAAGTTACAGCCCTTTGGAGTTACAAAATGAAAATTGTTTTTTTTTTCAATATATCGAACACTGTAGGGATTTTGTATTGAAAATGTGCAATACAAATGTGCATATGCAATTACATACCTAAAGTGCAATATAAATGTAACGTTCTAACACTAACCTATTGGGTATTTATTGAATATTGATTAAAAAAACCTAAAACCGGTTTGTGGAATAACCGGTTCTTTGGCCTGTTATAACCGCCAGGTCAAATCGTAAGTAAAAAAAACCAGTATATCCGAAAACCGGTGTTTTGTCAAAAACCCCATCCCTAATCCGTCGTATTAACTATAACCGTTGATTGTATACCCCAACGCGATAACCAATCAGAAGGTTGATTATAATAACAGGTAATCTTTCTTTCCTTTACAAAATGTTTATTAGAAAATTAGGAATATCTATTAGGAAGATGGTTGTTAGCTTAAATATTTCTCGAGTTACTTCATTATTCGTTTGTCTAGGTATATGAAAAATTAAGGAACAATAAGAGGGATAAACTTTTAAAAATATTGTTAAAAGTTTGTATGTATTTAAATATTTGTTTGTGTTTAAAGACTTTTAATACCTATATGTATTCTAAAACACAAAACATAAAATGTGTTAAACATGTTTATGCCGGTACTGGTTCGTTAAATTAATAAACATAATTTTAATTATAACTGAAATAACAGTTTGTTAGTTTCCACGTTAACAAAAATAAACAAAATAATTCAATTTTGACGTTACGAGTTGTCCGTTACGAATTTGTAGAGTTACGAACTGTCGCCGTTACGAAGTATCGCCGTTACGAACTGTCGCTGTTACGAATTGTCCGTCTCCAGTTGTCCGGTTACGAACTGTCGCGTTACGAGATCTCTGGTCACGCCCTAAAATATAACCATGGGCCATCTGCGGATATCCCTTGCCACATTATACTTTGAAGAGAGCTGATCAACTAATGAGTTTGTGACGATAATATACTTTTGTTGTCTAGAGTATGTCTATATATTAAACAAAACGGTTTCTTATAGCGTCTCTGGCAGTATAAAAGACCGAACAGAAATCCGTTAGATCATTCTCTGTGTTGAACGGAGAATAATTAACCAGAGATAGGTGCTCTGAAAGTATCCCTAAACCTTTCGAACACCGTCGATTTGGCGAGTTGAGTGAAATCGACGAATCCCGATCCTATCCAACGGCTATGTGCGTTGAACGTAACCATAATTACATAACCTTTGTCATCCGGTGTGCTGAGCCATATACCTCCTTTCTGTATACATTTATTTCGCGTTGAGAAATAAATGAGACTCCTAATTAATTCCCTCGATCGTCGGTTAATAATAACGTCTATCGTCACACTAACCTGAGATTTACGAAAGCTCTATATGTAGAATATCTTAATATTCTTTTTAAATAACGAAAAAAGTAAGTAATTAACGAAAATTTTCTTTCGCATGTTTGGTACAAAATAAATGTCTTAATAAAAGCCAATCTTGTCTTCGATTGAATTTATTACCAGAGATTATCACAAGCCGCCTACACGATGGATATATGATATCAGGCGAATTAGTAAAAACTGGCAACAATCAGCACAAAACCGTGAAGTGTGGAAACAATTGGGGAGACCTATGTCCAGCAGTGGACGTGAATTAGTTGGATGATGATGATGATCACAAGCATAATAAAACATGCGAATCCACATCCGAACCCTTAATAAACTGAGTAAAAAAAATACTTACTTAACTGAACGCCTTGGGCCTGAGAGACCGAAATTGGCAATAAAACAAGTATATTTCTCTCAACTGCCGCTTAACTACTACTACTCATACACTGCGAGGTACTCCAAAGGTACATACATATATATACAGGGCCTTACGCGCCCTAATTCATAAATATCCGAAAAAATAATTTTTGTTGGGACCTCTAGACGCGACGCGTCCACTTGAGGGTTAATAAAACTATAGTTTGAGAAATCGATATGAAAAATATGTTTACCTTTACAAGAATCCTTTCCATCTTCTCCTCCAGCGCATATTTGGGCCTCAGTTAGCCTAAGTCTGGCTGATCTAAAGGCCGTCATGCAATCGTCTCTCGTGCGGAAAGGAAGATCAACCTTGAGCTTGACATTTGTTGCATCATGTTCTGTTAAACCCCATCCTGCAGTTGTTAGATAGTCATCTATAGTGGAGCCTTCGTTTGGCTCAGGAAGACAAATTGGTCTAATGAAGTCTAGAAATAAAAAGAAAACTTTATTTAACGTATTTTGTAAGCCAGATATAATAACTCTACTGAAAATATATTTAAAAATTAAATTTTTGACCTTGTTTATCTATCTAACCTATCACTGGAATTGGTTTTAGTTTGACTACTTATAATAGGCGTTCTAATAAGATCGTAATTACCAGCTTATTATTTGTTGTTTCCGGTGGTGTACAAAATACGCCACGATTGTAGTAATGTAAGTACATGTTTTAATTGTTTTTTAGTCATTATGGCACAAAATATATTTTTCTTTTTAAACAAAAAATCTTATGTAAAAAATCATATTTAAAAAATATTTTTATTAGTATTTTTATTTTTCAACGGATAAGATTCCAATTAGAAATCCCAACAGACCTACTAAGAAGTAACTCCAAGCAATCGCTGATGCGGAATAAGGTTTATAACAAACAACTAAGGGGAGCAAAGTATGCTAAATTTGCAGTCACTTGAGCGTTATGGGGACCTATTGGGTTGTGATTATTATGTCCTAAAACCAAAAAAGTTAAGTAAGATTTTCCATTTTAGTGGGGACTTTCCACTTTTTAATTAAATTTTCCATTTCCAACGATCGTTTTTTCCGATTATAGCACCATCTATGCATAATTCGAATAAATGTCTGGAATAAAAGTTACTTATTTTTACGTAAAGAATCCAAATCTACAATAAAAATTTAGGGGTCCCATATAAGATTTTAAAGTAACCTCCTACCCAACCTCCGAGGGGTGCCGTGTTTGGTACCATTCGATAGATTTTTCAAAAACATTTTTAAAAGTGTATTTTGCAGTAACTAGACCCCCAACGCTAGAGGAGGTCCAAACGGCAATCCACACACAAAAAAGTCATAAGGCACCGGGAATAGATAAAATACCGGCAGAACTACTCAAGCCAGGAGGAAGGAATTTGACACAACAGATGTATCAGCTAATACGAAAGATATGGATAGAAGAAGAAATCCCCCAACAATGGAAGAAAAGTATAATCTGCCCTATTCATAAAAAAGGAGACAAGCTGTTGTGTCAGAATTATAGAGGCATCTCTTTACTTTGTTCGGGATACAAAATATTCACAAACATCCTTAATCGAAGACTTCAACCTCTCACGGAAAAAATCATCGGGGAATATCAAGCAGGGTTTAGGCAAAATAGATCTACCATTGACCAACTATTTACAGTTAAACAAATACTAGCCAAAGCATGGGAATATGACATGGACGTTTACAATCTCTTTGTAGATTTTAAACAAGCCTATGATTCAATAGATAGAACAATTCTACCTAATATATTGAAAGAATTTGGCATACCATCAAAATTAATACGACTAGTGCAAATGACAATGACAGAAACAGAAGTACAAGTATGTATTCAAGGACAGATCACTGATGCGTTTACGATAACGCAAGGACTGAAACAAGGCGACGGACTGGCTCCAACGCTTTTTAATCTTGTTCTTGAATATTTAGTTAGACGGTTGACGGTAAGCGGAAATAACATACTTACAAACAAATCTACCCAATTAGCAGCAGACGCGGATGATATAAACATAATGAGCAGAACAATGAATGCAGCGGAAGAAACCTACGTTGAGTTGAAACAGAGTGCAGAAGCAGTAGGGCTAGCAATAAACACAAATAAAACAAAACTACTCATACAAACCAGATCAAATAGACCGGTGCAACAACACTTTATTGACGATATAGAACATGTGAATAGATTCACGTACTTAGGAATGGATCTGGTTGCAAGCAATGAAGAAGAACCGGAAATAAATAGAAGGCTTGTGCTGGCAAATAAAGCCTATTTCGCGATGGGTCACACATTCAAATCGCGAGACGTACACCGGAAAACAAAACTCCGGGTATATAAAACAATAATCAGGCCCATAGTAAGTTATGGCTGCGAAACATGGGTGGTGACACAGAAATCTGCCAATGCATTAGATGTGTTTGAAAGAAAAGTATTACGTAGGATACTGGGCCCAATAAGTGAAAATAACAACTGGCGAATTAGGTATAATAGAGAAATATACGAGCAATATAGCGAACCAACTCTAGCACAACACACTAAACTGCAGAGACTACGGTGGGCAGGGCACGTGATCCGCATGCATGAGAATAGAATCCCCAGAAAATTGCTGAATGCAAGAATGCAGGGAAGAAGACCTGTTGGAAGACCTAAAAAGAGATGGGAAGACGAAGTCGATGAGGATGCCAGGAACTTCCTGGGAACGCGTTCATGGAAAAGAACAGCGGTAAATCGAAATGATTGGAGAAGCTTATTGAAGGAGGCCAAGGCTCGATTTGGGCTGTAGTGCCATTGGATGGATGGATGGATTTTGCAGTTTTTGGATCTGATGTTCATTTTGCGAAATATCGCGGGGTTTGTATTTGAAATTTTAAATTTACCCCCCCCCCCCCCCCTCTCCGTTAGGGGTCATATTTAGCGGTCATGTTAGATAGATTTTTGAAAAATATTGAAGACGTATTTTTTTGTTTGTCGATCTGACGTTCTCTTCGCGAAATATTTGCTTTTTTTTGAAACTTTTTGCCTCACCCATTTTCTTACGCCCCTCTTAAATCGTTAGATTTTTGAAATATACACTCTTTTGCATGTACTTAACTTACCTTATCCTAATCTGATAATATCGAGTATTTCTAAGTTTAGATTTTTTTCGGGACCCCCTTAACGAACTTCCCTGTTTTAAGAGCCAGTATATGGTACAGGTACATCTGCAGGGTACCAGGTTTCTCCCCATATGATAATCTGACGCGCTTGAGTAACTGCAAAAATCCCCGCTTGGGCTCACCTACCATAATGTCCAGTTGCACCAAAAAATATACGATTGATTTTTTTGATGGGGATGGCGTTTATTTTAAAATATAATAATTGTCAGAAAAACTGTCAATTAAAAACATCAATTTTAACGATTCTTCCGAAAAATATTAAATTTTTACTATCAAATATACAGGGTGTAACAAAAATACAGGTCATAAATTAAATCACCTATTCTGGGACCAAAAATAGTTCGAATGAACCTAATTTACCTTAGTACAAAAATGCACATAAAAAAAGTTACAGCCCTTTGAATTTACAAAATGAAAAGCGATTTTTTCGAATATATCGAAAACTATTAGAGATGTTTTATTGAAAATGGACATGTGGCATTTTTATGGTAGGAATATCTTAAAGAAAAATTATAGTGAAATTTGTGCACCCCATAAAAATTTTATGGGGGTTTTGTTTCCTTAAACCAACCCAAACTTTTGTGTACGTTCCAATTAAATTATTATTGTGGTACCATTAGTTAAATTCAATATTTTTAAAACTTTTTTGGCTCTCAGTATTATTTCGACAAGGCAGTCTTTATCGAGTTGCGGCTTCTTTTCTAATATGTTTACATTAAGATTTTATGGGGGTTTTGTTCTTTAAACCCCCCAAATGGTTGTGTACGTTCCAATTAAACTATTACTGCGATACCATTAGTTAAACAGAGTGTTTTTAAAACTTTTTTGGTTCTTTGTATTTTTTCGATAAGGCACCTTTTATCGAGATGTGGCTTCTTTTTTAATATGGTTCAAAATATACCTAAAAATGTAAATCATAAATAAATTTTCCTATTATTATCAGTCTCCATAATCGTACTTAGCCTTATACAAATATGTGGTGGATTTGACAAATATGCAAAATATCTCGATAAAAACTGACTTTTCGAAAAAGTGCGAAGAGGCAAAAATTTTTTTAAAACATTGTGTTTAACTAATGGTACTGCAATAATAATTAAATTGGAACGTACACAAAAGTTTGGAGGGGGGGGTTAAAGGAACAAAACCCCCATAAAATATTTATGGAGTGTCTAAATTTCACTATATTTTTTTCTTAAGATACTACTACCATAAGAATGCCACATGTTCATCTTCAAAAAAAAAAATATCCAATAGTTTTCGATATATTGGAAAAAATCGATTTTCATTTTGTAACTTCAAAGGGCTGTAACTTTTTTTATGTGCACATTTGTACTAAGATAAGTTAGGTCCAATCGAACTATTTTTGGTCCCAGAATATGTGATTAAATTTATGACCTGTATTTTTGTTATAGTATTTTTCATGAGCATTTTTCAGTGCGTAACAAATGATAGGAAAAAGGGTAAGTCCGTGATAGTACACATTTATGACATTTATTCTAACATGACATTTTAGTTAAATCTGACAATTGTCACATTTTATTTTCAATTTGGAATAAAAACAAATCAAATGTGTTTCTTGCATTTATAAAATGGTATTTTCTTTGATTTGTATAGTCTTATAAATTATACAGATTATATTTGTAATATAATCTGTATACTAATAATCTGTATACTAATATAGGAAATTCTTCCTAGTGGATTTGTAATACTATTATCTAATTAAAAAACATATTTTTTTATTATGGCGCCATCTATCGACAACTAGAATAACTAGAATAAATGTTGTAAATGTCTATAATCACGGACGTGCCTTTTATTCTGTCACATACAATTTAATGCTTTAGAAAGAAATCGAAAAATTGTGACGCACTGAAAGATGATCATAAGAAAAAGAATACACCTTGTGTAATAACCAAACACTTTTCTTTTCGTTCGAAAAAGGTTAAAATTTAATACTTTTTGAAGAATCCTTAAAATTTCTGTTTTGAATGTGAGAGTTTTTTGACTATATTTTACTATATTTTAAAATAAACGGGCAACCCAAATCAAACGTTTATTTGTTGGTACAACTGGAGATAAGTGTATTTTTCGAAAAAAAAAAAATAATAAAACCGCTGTTTTTAAGCGTACCTATAGGCTATTGATTATGTTCAAAATAAGAGAGCTAAAAGGAACTACAACGTTAACGGGATTTTATTGTCTTGTATGGTCAATGGACCTCTAAATTATAAAAAACCGCGGAGTGCTACCATTT
Organism: Diabrotica virgifera virgifera; assembly: GCF_917563875.1. NCBI lineage: Eukaryota > Metazoa > Arthropoda > Insecta > Coleoptera > Chrysomelidae > Diabrotica > Diabrotica virgifera. The sequence goes on along the minus strand of NC_065449.1, from coordinate 72,453,964 downwards.
CAATGGGTGCGTTTTTGAGAAAGGGGTGAATTAGTCCCTAGGCACAGGGTGAATTAGGGTGAGTTCTATGCAATTTTAGTACAAACACGTCTACAGGAAAATTGTTCCAGGTTAAACTTACAATCGAAATATTATATGTTAATGTCAAAAATAGTTTTTCTTACAAAAATATATTCAAAAGAAAAGCAAGAAAGAAGCACGAAAGAAAGCAATTTTGTTTTTTGCCCCATAACTTTTTTCCACAGGGATATAGGTATAGGCATTGCTTTAGCAGAAAATAACTTCCATCCTTCCTCTTTAAAATGAAGTTTGGTAGGATTCTCTAAGATTTATAATTTTCGAAATAGGATTTTTTAAAGTTCTCCGCTTACAGCATTTTTGTGTAATTTTCCCCATTATTTCGCAAACATTGTTCTGTAACTTTTTCCTACGCATTTCTAGGGATATGCAATGGTACATTTATTAGAAAGAGAAGTCAATTACCTTTAAACTGGTCTACTGTATAAGGTTATAAGGCTCTTTTTAAGCAAGTTATGCTTTTTCAAGGTTTCATACTTTTAATGATTTTTTATATTTTTAATGATTATTTTTTAAAATTATCATTATGACTTTTTTTCTTGTATATTTAGGTATATACATTGTGGAATAAAAAGCTTATTTTCTTTACTTTAAAATGGTGTATTGCAAAAAATTCTAGGACAATTTTTAAACACGATATCCATAGGATATCCAAGAGTATCCGTAATTTGAGAAAAATTTTAATTTTTTTTATTGTTTTCGATTAGAAAAATATGATTGCATATTATAATATAATTTTTAATTCCAAATAACTTTTCTTAATAACACGTTTCGATATTATGAAATATAAAAGTACTTTACTCTTAAGCGAAATTCATTTTTTTTAACATACCTCGTACACTACTGATAAAAATTTATATCTGATGATTGCATCTTAGGTATTAGACTGTATAGAGCATTTTATAAGGAATAATTTTTTTTATAAAGTTAATAATAAAAAAGTTTTCCATATGGTTCCACTTTAGTGGGACCTATTGCTGCATGTGTATAATATGTCACATTTTGATATCTTATTTACAAATAGTCCCAGAATTTTTTACGATACACCATTTTAAAGTAAAGAAAATAAGCTTTCTTTTTTATTAGACAATGTATATACCTACATATACAATAAAAAAAGTTATAATGAGAAATTTAAAAATAATCGTAAAATATATCAAAAATCATTACAAGTATAAAACTTTGAACAACCATATCTTGCTTAAAAATAGTCATACAGCCTCTTACGATAGACCGTTTTAAAGGTAATTGACTTTTCTTCCTACTAAATGTACCATTGCATATACCTAAAGCTACGTAAAAAAAAGTTACAGAACAATGTTTGAGAAGTAACAAGAAAAATGGGCCAAAATCGCTGTGAGTTGCGAAATTTGAAAAATCCTGTTTTGGAAACCATAAATCATAGAGACTTCTTCTAAACGCAGTTTTAAAGAGTAAGGACGCAAGTTTTTTCCTGTGAAAAGATGTCTATACCTATGTCCTCATGAAAAAAAGTTATGGGCCAAAAAGCAAAACTGTTATCTTTTGTGTTTTTTCTTGCTTTTTTCGAATATATTTTTGTAAAAAGAAATATTTTTGACTTTAAAATGTGATGTTTGGATAGTAAATTTAACCTGGAACAATTTTGCTGTAGATATGTTTGTATCAAAAGTGCATAGAACTCACCCTAATTCGAATTGTGCCTAGGGACTAATTCACCCCTTTCTCAAAAACGCACCCCTTTAAATGGTAGCACTCCGCGGGTTTTTAATATTTAGAGGTCCATTGACTATATGAAACAATAAAACCCCGTTAACGTTGTAGTTCCTTTCTAAAATACATAATCAATAGCCTACTATTCTCTTGTGGCGTATAAAGTACGCCACGCGTGTACTTATGGTTTAACTTGATGCACGGCTAGTTAAAGGTTAATCTTGGTTTTCTTAGCTACTGTTACTGTAACTATTAAAAACATTTTTACACAAGACAGAGATAACTCTATTTAAAATATTTTTAGAAAGAAAAATAATTTTTGGAATACACTCACCGGCACAAAATTCCGTCACTAAAAATTGTTGATTATGTTTGACAATTTATAACTTTATTATCTGTACTCCCATTTTCAAGATTATTGCGTAGGTAAATATACTGAATTCGCTCAGCCGAGAGTCATTTTGACAAATTCGGAATAGGAAACATACAACACAAAAATTCTTACCTCACATTATTAACTGCTCAAATCAACTTAAATCTTTCATTAAAAAAATAAGAATTATTGGAAATAGTGGGAGTGGATACTGAACTCATAAATTTTTGTTGAATTTATTTCTACAAAATATTTTAATTGTGTAAAATAAATAATTTTCTCATTTGTTATACATTCTTTATAATGATGTAAATAAATGTTTATTGTTTGGTGTAAGCTTTATGTTATTTATATCTGTTTACCATTAATAATATTGGCTATGAGCAGGTATTTTTGGTTGTGTAGAAATTTCCAGTCACGTCTAGCAACTTATGTTCCAAAAAAAATTACCAACATCCTCTAAATATCCTCTAAATATCTCTTTTCTTGTAAGAGCTGTAAATGAAATCACTGCTTTGAAGGTTTATTTAATTAAAAATATCAAACGCACTAAAATAAAAAACACAAAACAAAATTAACAACAAAACAATTCCAGAGCGGGTATATCCAGTATCCACCTATCGCAGCAACGACTGCTCTCAATCTGTTTGGCATCGAATAAATAAGATGTGTTATCCTTGGCTGGGGAATAGCCCAATATTCCTCTACCAGGACCATAACTCTATCAAATTTTCTGGAGGCCTAGGATTACGGCGAATAGCTATTTTCAATTTATCCCATAAATTCTTGATAGGATTGAGATCTGGGCTGCATGCGGGCAATTCTAATCTTATTAACCCTTATCCGGCCAATACATTTTACTTATGTAACCGGGCAACTCGGGTCCGTTGAGCCCACCACTGTTCTTTAATGTACTATTCATATTTACCCATATATTTCTAATATTCTTTTTTGATTTTTTATTAAAGTTAAATTTAAATTGTCTACATTAAAACAAAAGGTGCTACTATAGTATGCGGTCTACCTCGAGGGTGCAATCTACCTGAAGAATTTACACAAAATAATGAAATGCAAGAAAAATTTTGTAGAAAAAATATTTATTCACAAGTAATAAACATTTGGAGCCAAATAAAGACTTAATTAATAAATAAATAAAAAATTTTGTAAATCTACCCGGCCATTTTATTTGAAAACAGGGGTTGACATTTACGCATACCCTGGAAAAAGATTACGGTGTTGTTGCCTTTCATTATTGTGTGAAAACCCTACTGAGAAAAGATTATGGTAATTTTTTTTATGACATAGACTTGGGTGTCAATTCGCCAGTCACAACTTTTTTGTTTTCTATTCCGACATAAAGAAGGCAATGAGGTCCTTAGAGTTCCATAGCAAACTCTTCCACAGGTCTCTACTCAGTTCAAAAGCTGCAGGTTGCCGCTTAGGACTATCCAACTTGCGCACCATATTTTTCCATTATACATCTTCTTCTTCTTCTTACGGTAACTAGCAGCTCATTTTTAAAGAGCCGACAAAAACAATCTTTACAAAATAAATAAAACGCGTAAGTCAGAAGAATATTATTTTACTTTTACAAATTAATATTTTGTCACACCAATTAACGATTTTAGTTGGGACTAAGCCACAAGATTAGGTTATTCCCTACTAGAATAGCAAAGGACATCGCACACATCTTATGGAAAATATAATGTCACTCAAATTCAATAAAATTTATACGAATAGATTCGTTTTAAATTAACGGTCAAATCTTATCATTGCGCCAACTCCATATTTTCAATAATAAGAGCAGAAATTGATATAAATTAATCTGAAATCAAATGGATACGTACATAAGTTAGAGAGAGAAAAAATATTTTATAATACCCAAATTGTCGGTACTCCATAAATCAGCGGATTAGTTTCACTAATCCGCTTAGGCCCAGCGGGGTTTAAGGCTCTTTTGAATAGCACCCAGAGCAATAGTAATTGTAACTGGCAGTTTTACTCACTCCAAAAATGTGATTAATCATAATTAAGAGTTGGCGCAATGATAAGATTTGACCGTTAATTTAAAACGGATTTATTCGTATAAATTTTATTGAATTTGAGTGACATTATATTTTCCATAAGATGTGTGCGATGTCCTTTATATGACAAATTAAATTATTGTTAAGTATTAATTAAAAAAAAACAATAAAAACAAAAAAAAAATAGATTATTCCATTTTTCTTTATTGCAATCTACTTTCACTGTAAATTAATATAATTTTGGAAGCTTAGTTTTCGACGCTAACATTGATATGAAACGACTGATAGCAGATGCATTATTTATTTCAAAATATGTATAGGTACCTACCTAACAATATTATTCCATTCCAACAATGATTATCAGTTTTTAAAATTTATTTAGAATAGATATAACACCTATTGTAAACATATCTTTGATGTTTACATCAAAGATATGTTTACATTGTTTGTGACACGTTTAGACTTTATTATTGAATTTCCGAAATCATAAAAGTCGTTTAGATAATCCACAAAAACATAACCTGACTGCCAGATTAACTTCTGTAACAAATATTTAGACTTTAGGTGTAAATACAAATAGGGTCCGGCGGGCCCGTGATGCCCCTTTACGTGACAAAATTTTTTCGTTGCATTAATTTCAAAAAGGATAATAAATATTTTGAATAGCTCATGACCATGTTGAAGGAAACATACTTCCAAACAAATTCAGTGATGCTCAAAATTCAATAATTTTTATCAGTTTATGATAAAAGAATTGGCGTCTCGGGCCCGTTGGACCCACCTTGCCCGGATAAGGGTTAATCCAACCTCTATTTAAGATATTTATTTTCATGAAACAATCAGTGTTTTTATTTACAAACTAATGAAAGGATGTTGAAAATCGGAGAACAAATTAATAATAAAGTTTTAAATTGTCAAACTTAACCAAAAATTTTTAGTGGCGGAATTTTGTGCCGGTGAGCGTATGAAACGGTTTTTAATTCCCATCTTCCAGAGCTACGCTACAATAAAAGATCTCTAATAAGTAGCTAAATAATAAGTCAAAGGTTTAAAGCTCCACTAAAAAAAAAAATTGGTAATAATCTGTAAAATGGGAGTAGTCCCATTTGAATTGCAAAAAATTCCGAAATCGATGTTTTTTTTTTAATGAGAATGAGGGTCGTATGCTAGCTCCTTTGAAAGGTTATTAAATTCTCTATTTAGTAATATAAACCACAATCATTTATACAGAGTATCAAAAAAATTATTTGAAATTAATTGACACAAAAAAAATATTTTTTGTGATTTTTTTAATTCAAACTAGATTTTACTAGTATCCGAGGATAAAAAATGTTGATTTAACAAATAGACATTGTAGACTAAGGGCCGGTTGTTCGAACGCTAATCAAAACTGATCATTATCAAATATTTAATTAAAATTACATTTGATTAAGCGTACTTCTGACAGATGTCGCATTTTGAGGTTATGTTGACTGATTTATTTTATTATTTTGGTTTTAATTTAAAATAAAACATAATTAAACTCTTTCTGATGTTAATTTCTTGTTTTTGCTTACAGATCAATAATAATAATAAGCAATTTTTAATAATTTAAGAGCTGCGGCTATACTTTAATTACTGTTTTACCTACAATCAATAACTGATTAGTGTTTTACATGTATTTTTCATGTCGCGATTTGATTTCCATCAAGAAAATTGATTACAATAAAAGATTGATAATAATCAACTTCTTGATTAGCGTTCGAACAACCGGCCCTTAGAGCCGCTATAGGTGAAATTTCTTAATCATTTTAGGCACGATGGGATCCTATAACTTAAATAGTAGAACCTAAAAGAAAACGTTTGAACACTGTGCCGTCACTTTTCAGTGGCACATGCGTCGACAGTGGCGCATCAAACTTTCCACTTATGGACGGGAAAAATAAATTAAAAGTTGCCGTCCCTTACTAACAGAATTAAATATTTTTTATTTTTTTAAGTTCTATGTGATTAACACATAGAATTTAGCGTAATTTTAACCCACCACCCCTTTCCCCCTGCCCCCAGCATCAAAAACTTCATTTTTCGTTTTTATTTTTTTTCGTGGGATGCAATCAATTTCAAAATTTCAAAAAATTCACACGCATAACTGAGGCTTTTATAAAACATGCCTATTTTTTATAGACCCATAGGTAAGGTGAACATAACCTCAAAAAATTAAAAGAAATTTTTTTTTTCAAAAAAGCGTATAACTTTTTTTAGCGAATAGCTGTAGGTCTAATTTTTTCTTAATCTTGTGTGTTTTATCAAACACTATATTTTTAATTTTTTTCAGATTTTTCCGTAAGGCTCCCCACCTTCAAAAATCCGAAAAACTGTTTTTCGGGGTGTTTTGGGGGATTTTCCCTATTTTATAGACTTCATAATATATCAAATCAACTTTGTTTTTATAGGTTATATGTAACTTGAAGTAATTGAGTCCTTTAGAATATTTAAAAATCAGAAAAACACGTTCAAACCCCCCAAAACCCCCTTAAAAAACAGTTTTTTGGATTTTTGAAGGTGACCAGCGTTACAGAAAAATCTGAAAAAAATTAGAAATATAGTGTTTGATAAAATACACAAGACTGAGAAAAAATTAGATCTGCAGCTAACCCCAAAAAAAAGTTATATCCTTTTTTCCAAAAAAATTTTTTTTTATTTTTTGAGGTTATGTACACTCAACCTACAGGTCTATAAAAAATAGACGTGTTTTATAAAAGCCTAAACTATGCTTGTGAATTTTTTGAAATTTTAAAATTTCATAATAAAAGTTTTTGATGGTGGGGGCAGGGAGAAGGGGGTGGTGGGTTAAAATTACGATGAATCTTATGTCTTAATCATATAGAACTTAAAAAAATGAAAAGAATTAAATTCTGGTAATAAGGGAGGGTATTTTTTAATTTATGTATCCAGTCCATAAGTGGAAAGTTTGATGCGCCACTGTAGACGCATGTGCCACTGAAAAGTGACGGCACAGTGCTCAAACGTTTTCTTTTAGGTTCTACTATTTAAGTTATAGGGTCCCGTCGTGCCTAAAATGATTAAGAAATTTCACCTATAGCGGCTCTTAGTCTATTGCGTTTTGCTTAAATTGGATATTCAAATTCAAACTAATCATTGCATTGGAATAACAAAGTTCTAACCGCTTCAGGTGCCATTTTTAGTTATGACTGTTTAAAGTTTCTATGTTTTGTATTTATTGTACTACTATCGCTACTTGTATGTTTTAGCAATGTAAATTTTTAAAAGAATATAATATGTAATTAAATTAATATGAAATAAAAGATTATTTCAATAGGTTAATACAAAGGAGTTCTGATTTGAGAAATGATTTAAAATTTAATAAAGTTCTGTCTACCACATAAATACACACGTTTAGCAATAATTAGTATATAATAAAACAACTTCAACTTATTTTTAAAGTCTTATTGTTAACTTATAAACACTTTTAGTTCTTGCAGATAAGAGCTTGTGTATTTTACTTAAGTTGACTATTTTTATGTCAGTTAGAACTTTGTTAACATATCAACATTTGCAATTCTCGCAGATAGGACCTTGTAAAATTCGGCCACCTGTTAATATACGTCGGTGTTAGTATCATACTAAGGTGAAGAACATGAAATAGAATCACGTTGCATAAAAATCTCAGTTTAGATAAAAATGGCAGATGGAACCTTGTTATTCTGACGCAACGAAGTTGGAACATTTAATGTAAGCGAAAATCAATGTTTGTTTCTTAAATAAACATTTTTTCTGTCTTTTCGCAGCAGTGAAATGTGTTTTTAATTAATTATGTCACAAAAAATACCTTTTATGGTGTCAATTAATTTAATTAAAATAATTCTTTGTATAAATAAGTGTCTTAATATTTATATTACTGAATAGGGAATTAAATAACTTCTTAAATGAGCTAACACACGACCCCTATTCTCGTTCAAAAATCCTCGATTTGGATCAGATGGATGACGTCGCTAGTATGATATATATGCCAAAAAATCATAATTTAAAATTAAAAATCGTACGATTTAAGGAGTTTTTTTAAGTCGCCAATCTACGAAATAACGAATTTATTACTTCAATTGCACCATACTGTATACCATAAATGCATGAATTCCTCAAAAAAATAACTCCATGGCTTTGATAGAAAATACCCCTTGTACACAGGCCAGATAAAGGCACTAGACAGGATTCAGTTGCTCTTCTAAGAAAATTCTACAAAAGAGAAGAAAAAATTTAAGGAAGATATATGGACTTAAACACGGAAGTGAGGAGTGGGGAATAAGTAGGAAACACAAAATAAATAGAACATTCATATATTACTCATTGTCACCTTATAAGGATAGAAAAAGACAAAACACATCCCTAGTGGAACGTTTAGCGGAGCTATGGTGGGACGTAGCCAGTAGGAAGACCAAGGAAAAGGAGGATAGACGAAGTGAGAACCAATTCTAAAAAGATATTGAGGGTGGACAACTGAAGAAGAGCAACCAGGGACAGAGATACTTGAAAGTGGATTAAAGGGGAGGCCAGGACCCGAGTTGGGCTGTAGCGCCATAGAAGAGAGAGATTAACCATTACCATTACATTAACCATATGTTTTCATCTTGTTCCTCCTGCATCAAATTCCTATGACAATGTTTTAGCTCATCAGTTCAACGTGTTGGTGGACGACCTCTGCTTCGGTAGGCATCATCTCTTAGTCTTCATGCCAGTATCCGATTTGTCCATTTGTTGTCATTCAAGTCACGAATGTTGTCATTCGCTTTGTCAACCGAGCCGCGTGACCTTCCCAGTTCCATTTTAGTGTTGCTATTCTTTCTACTGCATCAGCGACTTCTGATCCTTGTCGTATCTGGTGGTTTGTGACCTTGTATCGCAGTGAAACGCGCAAAATGGTACGCTAAATCCCCCTTTTGAGACACACATATCTTTTGCACTGTTCTTTTTGTCATGGTCAACGTTTCCGCTCCGTAAGTTCATCATCATCATCATCTTGGTGCTACAGCCCTTAAAGAGCCTCGACCTTCTCAAGCTTTCTATGACATACTGTTGCTTGCTTGCATTATCCAGTTGCCGACTCCGATCTTCTCGGCATCTTGTGTCCATCCCCCTGCACCCCGTTGATCCACCTCAACTTCGGTCTACCCCGTCTTCTCATTACCACGGGTTGAGCTCCGTAAGTTAACAGCGACAAAACAAACTGATTAAAAGTTTTCCTTTTAAGACATATTGGCACGTCAGATTGGAAAATACGGTTCAGCTTGCCGCAGGCTGCCCAAGTCAGACTTATACGACGAAGAAAAAAGTGAACTGTGTCTACAAATAAATACATTTAGACGCATTTTAAAATATCACGTGCAGAAGTTAAATCAATTCATATGTGACATAATACAGTGTGAGTTTTATGTATGGAAACCCTCAATTATCTCAGAAGGGGTTTGTATGATTTTTTTTAGATTTTGATAAGTAAGGGTTTTCTAATGCGACCGATAGTATAGTGGTAATTGCATTGTTGTCAGATTTTCCGTTTTTCTGAAAATCTAATGAACTTTCTTATTTCAAATGGAAATGAAGTAATGAAAATATGACGTACGTATATTTTTTGTGTTTTGAAGTCCTTAAGAAATACTTATTATTTTTCATGTTATATTCCCTATACCTAAATGTCATAATTTCTGAGTTATTGCTACACTTATTTAAAAAAAATTAAACAAATTATAAAAATCAATTTTTTCGGCCCGGTAAACATTATTTTCGGTTCTTTGGATCATTGGAAGCAAAATAGAACCTGTGTAATTTTTCTCTATAATTAATAGTTTCCGAGTTATAAACAATCTAAAACTGAAAAAAAATCGAATAATGACAATTTTCGAAGTTCAAAAATACAAATAAAAAATATTATTTTTGAAACTGCGAAGTTACCAAATTCAAGTTCAAGCGTTATTTTATCAGCAAGCGATAAGTAATTTGAGCCTGTTTCATATTAAAACATTCCTTTTTAGTTGTTAATGCAGCCCGGTCGCCCTTCTTCTCATATGAGCTGCATTAACAATTATTAAATAGCAATGTTTTAGAATAAAACGTGTCAAAAAATCTTATGAGGAGCTCCTAGAAGAAGGGTTGAACTTGAATTTAGGTACTTACTAATTTTAAAAATTATATTTGTTACTTATGTTTTTGAACCTTGAATATCGTCATTATTCGATTTTTTCAGTTTTAAATTGTTTATAAATAACTCTAAAACGATTAAATTTAGAGAAAAATTACTAAAGATCTTTTTTTTTTCAATCATCTAAAGAACGTAAAATATTGTCTACCCGGGCTGAAAAAAATGATTTTTATAATTTCTTTAAAATGTTTTTTTTAACAAATGTAGCAATAACTTCGAAATTAGGTCATTTAGGTATAGGGAATATAACATGAAAAATAATCAGAATATCTTAAGGACATCAAAACGCAAAAAATATACATGTGTTTCATTTAAAATAAGAAAGTTCATAAGATTCCCAGAAAAACGTAAAATCTGACAATGTAATTATCACTATAATATCGGCCGCATTAGAAAGCCCCTATCACCAAAATCGATAAAAATCGTGCAAGCCGTTTTCGAGATAATTGGGGGTTTCCATACATCAAACTCACTCTGTATATTAAATCTGCATAAATAGTCTTACCTGTATATGTAATCCTTTGATTTAGGCGTAAAACAGCAATGTCATTGGGACTAGTTCTGTCAGTAGCGTCATACTTTTCATGGAACATGACTCTCTCAATCCCAGTAATTACAGGTTTTTCGTTACAATTTCCATTCTTATCGCAGTCTCTTTCTTTAGTCTTGTCGTGTTCACCCAATTTGACGTACGTACTACAAAAATAACAATATGTGTTAACAATGAATGATTTAGTTACTAAAAGTTCTTAATCGTTTTGTATTTAATATGAGGAACAAAGTACTGTTTGAACGTCCATTCTTTTTTTATTTTTTTTGTCTCACTTTTCTTATTTATTAAATGTTAGATTTTAAAATGTAAATGTGTTTATATTCAGTAGCGAATACTAAGACATGGCTGCAAAACTTTTACATACAATCAAACAAGACCATATAACATTAAAAGGGATATTCCTGTAGTAGCCTGTATACCATAGTAAAAGTACCGAAGAACTAAAAAAGGATAAAAGGTTTTCCTATAGCTGGCTGTATAACATATCACAAAAAATTTAAGTAAAACCCTTTATAAAAGGCATATAATTTATTAAAATTCACCAGAAAGGGCTACATCACTTATGCAGAATGTTTTCGATCTGATTACAGATCATCATCAGTGCTGAACAAAATGCTCACATGCTAAGACACCAAAATTGAAATTGTTTGGGTAAAAATGGGTATAAATATAAAGGTTTTTCAAAATATTTTCAATTTTGGTGGCTTAGCATGTGAGCATCCTGTTTAGCACTGATGATTATCTGTAATCAGATTGAAAACGTTCTGCATATGTGATGTAACCCTTTTTAGGAAATTTTAATAAATTATAATACCTTTTATAAAGAATTTTACTTAAATTTTTTAAGTAAAAATGCTTTCTTTTGTTACTGGTACCTATATAAATTGTCTTATTAAAAATTATCCAAATTGGACTAAAAGTACATCACAGAACGAATGTTTTCGGTCTTATCAGACCATCATCAGGTTAAACTCTAGATCATTGTAGTTGCAATTACATATTTTAAGCCATTTGAACTTAATAAGATGAGACAATATGTCGATATTTAAAGATTAAAATTATACGGAAGTCTTCATCTTTGTCCAAGACTGCACATGCTTGTTAGAGGAGAAAGCCAGATCCAACTTCAGATGGTAAAATATGTGATTTAAAGGTCATGTGGCTAATTGCATAGAGCGATTTAAAGTAATTTAAGACCAAATACTTAACAATTAAATAAAACAATAAAAGTATTTAACAACCAATTTGAAACTATGTAGTTGTTTTAAAGCCAATAGCATAAAAAATTTCAATGCAAAACGAATAATGTTTAAATCGTTTTTATTTATTTATTTTTTTTTTTTATTTGGTAGTCAGTGTCATCTCCTCTAGTCCTTATGCAAGCTTCAGTTTGCGTAGGCACGCTCCTAATCAAATTATCAACATTTTGTTTTGGTAGGTTGCTCCATTCTTCAAGAGCAGCTTCTACGAGCCGTGCAGTGTTTTGTGGATTATACCGGCGAGCTCTAATTTTTCCTTTAAGCATATCCCACAAATAATCTGTAAGATTAAGCTCGGGTGAGCAAGCAGGCCACTCCAAAACAGGGATGCCTTCTGCTTCAATGATGTCTCTAGCCACTCTAATGGTATGTGGAGGTTCATTATCATTCAAGGAAATTAAATTTTCTCCTGTTGCACCTCTCCAGAGACTAACTACAGACTATCAATATACCTGTGAGTAGTTAAAATTGATTGGACGAAAATTAAAGGAGTTTTTTTACGGATCACAATTCGTCTCCAGAACATTTCACTTCCCCTTGTATATTTGTGAACCGATCTGACAGTTTTCGTTTTTGCTTGTCTTCCTCGACTTCTAAGCATACGAGTTCGTGGGTCATCTAATTTTACACAAATCCTGACTTTTTCTGAAAATAGCACATATATTGTCAATTCCCTATATTCCAGTTTTGGTGGTGAAGACGCCAATTTAGACGATCAGTCTTGTGTTGGCTGGATATCTCGGGAACCCATAACTGTCTCCTGCTGTATACTTCTTGGCACGAACTCTTCTTATCATTTCAACTAAAACAGTTACATCTGTAGCTTCCAAAAGCTGCCTTTGAAGCTGCAGGTAAGAAATGGTTGGGTGTCTTCCAGCTGATTGGACAAATAAACGATCTTGGCGAGCCGTTATTACTTTTTGGCAACTTTTCCTTGCTTTATTTTTTAGCTTTCCTAGTTCTTCTTACCTAGCATAAGTTTTGGACAGAACGCACTATGTTACGCCTAGCTCTACAGCTATGTCCCTCTGAGAACATTACTTGCTCCACAAGACCAATAATATTTTCCCGTGTTAAGTTCTATAACCCCACATGAGGCATATTTTCGTTTTTGGACGAAAAATTCAGTTTATTTATTTTCGTTCAATTTGCAAATCAAGCCAATAACCTATACCGTACTGAGCTGTACTATCTGATTGTCTTATCGATTTGTTTATTTTCAATAAAAACCTTTATTCTTCGCAACAATAAGAAGTTTTTGCAAAAGAAATAAATATTGCTTTGAAATACATGGTGATTCCATACAGTTTGGTTGTGTATAAATTATGTTTATTTAATTAACTTCAGAAATACAACATACCTAATATTAACAAAAATGCACTTAATCAATAGAAAAGACACAACACAAAATGATGCATTTTCGGATATAATATCATAAGAGAGAAAATTTTGACGGCAATATTTTCGACTGGTTTCTTGCCTGGCAATCTTCGCGAATTAAATTTTGACAGCTAATTAAATCACGACAAGTCAGTCGAGTAATTTTGTCAAACTTTCCTAAGCGAAAATTTCCAAAAGGCAACAAACTTGAATAAAACCAGAAGAAAATTTTGCCGGTAAATAATTTTCTCTCGAATGATATTCGACAAGACTATTTCACGAGACTATTAATGCACAATATCAACGAAACATAATCTTTATTTATTTGTTAACAATATTAAATGTACAATTATTATAAGCCATAGTAGTTTGCACATTCTTTTCTACCAAAGCATGATTTTGTGTATTATTGACCTGTAGCATTTGAGAACTCGAAGGTCCAGCTGCATTTGTTGTTACGAGATTTTCGGTAAACTTCTGGTGGTGACTGGAATCCATAGCAGATATGGTTTTAGATAGCTTCCATTTGAGTGACCCTTTTAATTAACTCCTGTTCAGAAACACCTTGCTTGAACAAGACTGACAAAGCTGAAGATCGATGAGAATGGTTTGTTGTTTTATGTTTTTTTGTGCCTATTTCAATTTTTTTAGCTGACATTTTAGTCCACACTTAGTGTTAATTCCAAGTGGACATTTTTTGAACCAAGATCCATCCTTCCAGTTGGGGTGAACGGTAAGAAAGAGTCTGTCTATTTTTGGTCCCCTTTTTTCCATTAATTTCAAAAATAACCTAACTGGGCCTAAATTTTCGTTTGATGAATTTTATATCAGCCATTTGCTGCTTGCCAAATTTTTCGAACCGCCTTGATTTGTTTTGGAAAAAATGCTGTTGTATTCAATTCGACCCGTAAATTCTTCCATAACAACAAGTTCCGTCTGGAAAAAGTGAATCTTGCAGTTTACGACCTCATTGCCTCTCCAAGCAAGTTCAAATGAGCAAAGGTGAAAAATGTCTTTTTGTGCTCAATCGGGGGTTTCTCGACGTAGGTGTCGATGATTTTATTACTTCTTTCGGTGGATAATGATTTTGAACTAAGTTTTCATTTTTATTGAACACTTTGAAGCTGCCTCCGCTTAGTATCTCTGGCCAATCTTGCACAGTTGAATGATATATCTGTAAAAAGGTCGATTTTTATGCCGTACTCCGTAAGATATTTTTCCTGTACCATTTTTGCCGTAGTATTCCACATTGTCTTTACAGACGACTCTTTGTAGTCTTCGCCATTGCCTTTTTTCATGTTAAAGGCATAATCCTCGAGAATTTTTGCTAGTTCCGTTATGGTCGTACATATTTTAAGCGTATAATTACTCACCCGTAGGAACTCGGAACATTGGGTACAAATATAGCTTCTGGACCTCTGCGTGTTCAATGGGACCTTTTCCGAAACCAATTTTGTGATTTCTTCACCTGACTGTCATCCAAATCTGGATTTTTCGTCTGGATTCATTATATCTGTCCAAAATTGACTACGCCTCAATGACATTTGTCCAATTGACAACAATAGAATTACCAGACACCTTCGTGATGTATCTGTCATAATTTTGTCGCTGAGAAATCACTGGCAGGAAGGAGTTTTGTCAGTAGGAAACGTGGCACCCCCTCTGTGGTTCAGTGGTAAGAGCGCCTAACCTTTGGATCGAAAGTTCCGAATGGCAGTGAGTTCGAATCTCACCAGGGTCGGGAATTTTTTCATTTATTATAAATTAATAAATGAAAATAGTTTCTGTCCTTGTGGGATCGATACTCACCGAAGGGACCGCAGACATTCGGATACAATTAGCGTCTCTTTGCAAAGACAATGACGTCGACTTTGCAAAGTAACAAGACACTTACTCAACACACACACTACACATTACACCTGAGTTAGTGATAAGTAGTATATAATTACGTGGCTAAAGTTTCTAGTTCTAAACCAAGGCCAGAATCAGAGAAAAAAAAAGGACACGTGGCGTTGCCATGACGTTTTATCAGTTAAAAATAGTCTAGTGAAATAGTCACGCATATAATCGCCTTGAATGTCGAATATCAACTGATTTAATTTTTGATGTGTCACTTCAGGTACTGGTTTCTAGCGCAGCTACCAGTTTCGTAGAAGTGACACTACTGCCATCTAAGGAAAACCAATTGAAGTTAACATGTGTCGTTGCTCCTGTATATACACAGTAGTTTTTTGAAATCGGTAATGAAATAATACAACAAATGAAAAATTTAGAGTTATGTCAGTTCTGAAGAGGGGGTGCGATATGTACCTAACGGTTGGGGAGCTCAAGCGGGGATTTTTGCAGTTACTCGAGCACGTCAGATTATAGCATGGGGAAACACCTTGGACCCTGTAAATGTACCCCTACCATATATTGGATCTTAATTCAGGGGAGTTCGTTAAGGGGGTCCGAAAAAATCTATCCTTAGGAAAACTCGAAATTGTCAGATTAAGATAAGGTAAGTTAAGTACATGCAAAACAGTGTATATTTTAAAAATCTGACGTTTTGAGCGGGGCGTAAGGAAATGGGTAAGTCACAAAGTTCCACAAGAAAAAAGCGAATATTTCGAGAAATAAACGTCAGATCGAAAAACTAAAAAATACGCTTTCAATATTTTTTAAACACATATCGGATGATACCAAACGCGACCACCCACGGAGAGGGGTGGGGATAAATTTAAAATTTTCGCGAAACTACAAAATACACGAACTCAATATTTTTGAAAAATCTATCGAATGACACCAAACACGACCCCCCCCCCGGAGGTGGAGTGGGGGGTTACTTGAAAATATTAAATATGAACCTTCATTTTTCTTATTGCAGATTTGGATTCCTTACGTACAAATAAGTAACTTTTATTCGAGACAATTTTTCGAATTATGGATAGATGGCGCTATAATCGGAATAATGATTGTTGGAGATGGAAAATTAAATTAAAAATGGAAAGTCTACACTAAAATGGAAAACTTTACTTAACTTTTTTTGGTTTTAGGACCTACTTTTCGCAAACTAATAGGTCCCCATAACGCTCGAGTAACTGCAAATTTACCACACTTTCCTCCCCTACTATAATTATACTTACAGTTGTCCAACAGAGGTTGAAACCTCGCCTGTAACACAATGCGCAGCTGTCAAGATATATCTGTGACTAATTAGTGTACCTCCACAAGCCCACTTTGTTGTTCCGTATCTCGTTCTGTAACCTAATAAGGCCATCCAAGGGAATTCTTTCAACTCGGTCTCTACTCCTCCATAAATAAGTCCTTCTACATTTTCGTTCTCATCAGATTTCTAAAATTATAGGTACTGCTATAAATTTTGAAAACAGAATGTTATAGACTAGGAGCTGGAAATCAATAATTATCGTAATGAGTAATATGGAGTTTTTTCTGTGAAATGCGTCCATTGTATATTGATAAATATGATCCCTTGCAGGCTGACACCACAGTAGATACAGAAAGTAGCAATAAGAGGTAAAAGTGGAAAATTAGTGTAGTCACTGAAGGTTTTCATCTACCTTCTACATTTCAACCTCCATCTATTTGGATGAAAATTTGTGAGTAATTAGATGATACCTCAAGAAACAAAAGTGATGGTGCCAACTTGTGCTTTTACCCTGGGGGTGGATACCACCCCTTCTCGGGATGAAAATTATTTTATTAAAAATAACCCCAAAAATCGATAGAGGGACACATTTTAATCAAAACTTGTTATATCATGTTATTAAAATAAATCAATACTTTTTGAGTTATTAAAGATCAAAAAGGGATCAGTCTTGTTCTAGCATTCCTACGACTAAGACCTGTGCCAAGTATAATTAAAATCTAGTTTACCTTATCAGTAGTAATTGGTGTATTTGATTTCGATTTAATAGTGTATTTTAAAAAGTGATTTCTGGACAAAATTTTTACGTATTGCTTTCTTTATATTATTAAACCTTTATAAATTATATTTAATTTATAAAAGTACATACCAACGGCTGGTTTCACCAGTTTGCTGGTTCTTGCTGACCATTCAGCAAAATGGCTTTGAATGCAATTCTGATACCAGAACCATTTAAAGAAGAAATATAACACGAAGCTATTGTCTGTATCTGCATGACAAGTACAAACATACACAGTAATCCTACAGTTTCTACCTCAAGCATGGCCCTTCAAAATGCTACAAACACTCAAGCTACTACATCAATCTCGTACGTAAACGCTGCAAGATCTACACCGAAACCACCATCTCTACCAAAAAAAGAGCAAGCCATAGTCCTTCACGCAGAAGAAAACCTTAAACTTCTAGATTACGTTAAAGCTATTGGTGATATCATCGGACCAAAAAATATTTCCTTTGCTTCCAGAATCTCCAATAATTGAATCTGCATATATCTAGCCAACCCAAGTCTCGTTGATCAACTTCTGAAGTCTCACCCAACTATCCAAATCGGATCCTTAATTTTAAGTATTAGAAAACTTGTCTCCCGACAAAAAGAATACTAATCTCGAATATATCTCCTTATATTCCCCACGAACTTGCAGAAAATGCAATCAAGAGTCTTGGTCTTCAAATAGCCTCCCCTGTGTCTTTCCTTGAAGTAGGAATTCCAGGTGATGAATATACCCACATCCTCAGTTTCCGCCGTCAAGTGTATGTTTTTTCACCCTCTGATAATTTCAAGCTTCACACCTCCGTGTTAATTTCTTTTAAAGGTAATGATAATAGAATTTTTCTCTCAACGGGCAAGAGGGAATGTTTCGTATGCAAACTGTCTGGACACGTTGCTTCAAATTGCCCCAATACTTCATCTGACAATGTGTTATCTCAAAATTCTACTCTTTCTCATGACCCAAATACCACTACCGAATCAATGCCACAGCAACAGCATACACAACTTGTGACAGACAATGTGTTATCTCAAAACTCTACTATCTCTTATGACCTAACCCCCACCACCGAATCTACGCCACAGCAACAGAATACACAACTTTTCTCTCATACTGAAATGTATTCCCCTCAAACCAATTTACCACATCTCTCTTCATCCACAGAAAATTACGAAAATGAACCAATATCTGAACAGTCAGATAAACCATGTTTAAAATCTCCACTTTCACAGAAAAGGCCACGCTCTTCTGTATCATCCGTAAAAGATCATAACGTCCAATCTGGGGAAAACCCTGCAACAGAAGAAGCCATGCTTTCTCCCAATCAAACAGTTCCTAGTTCCTCTAACTCTTCCAATACAAAAAAGAAACTATAACGTAGTTTTTCTGTCGATCCCAGTCTATCCATTGTCTCTAAGCAAGCAATTCAAGAAGCCTATAAACAAAATCCGGAAGCGTTTGTAGTCTCTCCTGATAATATAATTGCCTTTATCGAGAACGCTTATGGTAGCTGTGACCCTGTCTCAGAAGCATTAAGATTCACAGCAGATATTAAATCCCTCATTCTAACTTTGCAATCAATAAACCCAACTTTAAAAGAAAGATCCCCAAAAGTCAGAATTACACGCTTAATAAAAAAATTAAATCTAAATTAAATCCCGCAACAGATGATTCTGAAAATAAAGACAGTCATGATAATCGCCAGGATGTGTCTGATAAAGAATACTTGTCCGATAGTTCACAAAGTTCGCAAAAATCCAAACACTCCACATATTAATCTCTGCCTTCACATTGATACAATGAAACTGTGATGGATTTAATCCTCGTCGTCCACGCCTTGAACAGTTTATTTCTGAGTTTTCTCCCGACTTGCTTTGCCTACAAGAAACAAATTTTAGCGATAAATATTCCGGAAAACATAAAAGTTTTAATGGTTATCACTACATTCGAACTACTCAAATTCAAGCCAGTGGAGGAGCATCAATTTTTGTTTCCGATGACATTTTCCATAAAGAATTTCCACTAAACACAAACCTCGAAGCTACAGCCGTTACAGCTTGGTTTCCTTACAAAATTACCATTTGTTGTATATACATTCCCCTAAGCCGTACTATAACAAGTTTCGATCTTGAAAATTTAACTTCTCAGCTCCCTACACCCTTTATTTTAGTGGGTGACTTCAATGCACACAATACTATGTGGGGCTCCGAAAACACATTTGGTAGAGGTAAAATCATCGAAAATTTTCTAAATAATACAAATATAAACCTACTAAATTCAGGAAGTAGTACATACTTTCACTTACAAACTGGTAGTCTCTCTTCCATAGATTTATCTTTCTGTAATCCCGGAATATTTCTTTTACTTTGGTGGTACAAATTAAACAGTCTTTATGATAGTAATCATTTTCCTATTCATATCTCCGACAAGTCAAAAATACCTTCTAGAACTATAACAAAATGGAAAATCGCTCAAGCAAACTGGGAACTTTTCAGAACCACAGCTAAGGAAAAAACTGATGAACTGCACTTAAACGATGATATAAATATAGATGTAAGACTATTAAATAACTGTTTAACTGAAGCTGCTGAGGAATGTATCGGTAAATGCGTGATTGATCCCTCCAGGAAACATGTTCCCTGGTCCACAGTCATATAGACCAATCTCTCTCACTTGTTCACTATGCAAGCTGTTAGAAAATATGGTCAATAAACGCCTGCTATGGCATCTAGAAAGAAATAATTTTCTTGACCCTTTCCAAACAGGCTTCAGGTCAAACAGAAGTACAATGGACAACTTGGTCACACTACACACCGAGATTGTTGACGCATTTTCGAAGAGAAATGAAGTCATAGCAGCAACTCTAGATATTCAAAGTGCCTTCGACACTGTACAAAGACCTCTAATCCTCAGAAAATTAGAAGAATTCAATTTAACTGGTAACATTTACTTATTTGTAAAAAACTTCTTAACAAATCGATCTTTTAGAGTTTTAACAAATGGAAAAATATCAAAGCCACACGCACTAGATAACGGTTTACCCCAGGGTTCTGTCTTAAGTACTACCTTATTTATACTTAGTACGAATGACTTTCACTCATATATTGAACCACCAATCAGATACTCGATATATGCCGATGACTTTATATTATACTGCCAAGGCAGAGTCGCAGCTACCACCAGCGCTTTGCTACAAAATACAATAAATAAAATAGACATCTGGTCTGCGCGTGCTGGATTTGTTTTCTCAGCTCCTAAATTCAAAGTTATCCACTTTTCCAAAAAGTATATACCAAGTTCACCCTCTATAAGTCTAAACGGACTTCGTTTAGAAAGTTTAGAAACAGTTAACTATTTGACACTTCTGGGCGTCACCTTTGACAAAAAGCTTACTTGGAGACAGCATATTCAGAAACTTAAAGGAAACTGTGCCCAAAGAATCAATTTACTTAAATCTCTTTCGAGCTTCTCTTGGGGAGCTGATGAAGAATCTCTCTTTAAAATATATAGGGCGCTAATTTGCTCTAAGCTGGACTACGGCAGTGTTCTTTATATGACATCCAGTAGCTCCTCACTAAAGTCTCTAAACCCAATTCAAAATACATCACTACGACTATGTCTTGGTACTTTTAAGTCTAGCCCCGCTGAAAGTATCTTTGTAGAAGCTTCAGAGCCACCACTCCACCTAAGAAGGCAACAACTTCTACTTACATACTTTGCAAGAATATCAGAAAATCCAAGTAACCCGGTGATCAACCTAATCAAATCCATAGAGCCTCCCACAAAAAATGCATCCAATCACACTCTCACGTTACCACAAATATTATCTCCTTTATTGAATTCTATCATCCTTTCATATACTACTGCTATTTTTACTCCTAATACAGTCCCTTGGCTACACATTCTTCCAGTATTCAATACCGATTTATGCAGATTCGATAAAACAGAAACCCCAAACTCACTCCTCAGAAAATCCTTTCAAAACGTCCTCAACTCAACACAATTTGATGAAATATTATACACCGATGCGTCTAAGAATGAAGACTGTTGTGGCTTAGCTGTGTCCACAACGACGACGACAATAAGCTCTGTGGACTACCTAGAAGCTGTAGTGTTTACACCGCAGAACTGTATGGACTACTTCAGGCACTAAAGATTTCACTGTACCCTACTTCAAATGAAAGCAAGAAAATTGCCATATGTACAGATTCTCTCTCCTCGATTCATTCGATAAGATGCATCTTCACAAAAAATACATTAGTCCAGGAAATACACAACGTCTGCAACCAACTATATATCAATAACATAACAGTCACAATGATTTGGACTCCATCCCATGTTGGTATATTGGGAAACGAAAAAGCAGACCAGGCGGCTAAGGTAGCATGTTCTTCTGACACAGCCTTCAAACAGGTCCAAACCTACACGGACGTTAAAATATTGTTTAAACAAAATATTCTCAGCTCATGGGCAGACCAATGGAATAGAACAAAAACTAAGCTGCACGAAATTCCACCTAACTTATCTCGGCCCAATATGTCATCCATGAACATGAAAGAAAAATCAGTTATTCGCTGACTACGAATAGGGCATACACGTCTCACACACGGATACCTTATGGCGTCAGAAAACCCTCCAGTATGCCATTTCTGCAATCATTTCCTTTCTATTAAACATGTAGTAATAGACTGCTGTCAGTATGATTTCTCTAGAAACAAGTTCAAGTTAAAAGGGAATTTAAAAGACATCCTCAGTGTTCCAAATGGTTTTGACTGTGTTCTAAAATTCCTAAAAGAAACAGGTTTATTCCATCTAATCTAACCAGTGCACAGTGTTTAATCTGTAAATTTTATTGTTTGCCTTCACTAATAAGAACTGATCGTACCAAATATATATTTTGTATTTATAATGTATGTATAATGTATGTATATGTATAATTTGTATCTATAATGTTGTAAACTATGTAAACTGTTCCCGTGTCAATGACCAGTAGCTGTCGAGACACGTTAATAAAAAAAAAAGATCAAAAATTTGAATATTTAGTGACAAAAGTGCATGGTATAAAGCGGTTTCTCATAAATAATTCAAAAAGTATTAAGTTTTAACAAAAAAGTGAATATTACCAAAATTGAAGAAAAAAAATCAAATAGATTCCTTACTTGAAAAATCTTTTAAAATGAAATTAAAAGTGAGTTATAGTTGATTGACTGTATATTTTTTCAGATAGTACTCAAATCTAAGTATTCAAGCTTAAATAACGGGAAAACGATGCATTTTATAAAATATACTTACTAACTACTTGTCAAAGTACTCAAAAATTTCTATCAACTGAGCTCCAGATGAAGTTGATAACATCTAAGCTAATCAAGTCATGATGAAAATAAGAGCTTTCGATTTTTTTAGGAAAAAGTTTAAAATAAAACAGACGCTATTTTCGACAAAAAATTAAAATTAGTCCTTATTGTCCCATTCCTAGATCAAGGTTTGCACCCGCTGAGCGTAATCTCATCATCGTCATCAGCGCCACCTCTTTGACATATATGTTTAAAGGGGTAATGCCAATGAGCAACTCCATTGCAGCAGTTGGTGTTGTTTTCATGACACCTGTTATATTTAGGCAAGCCATCCGTTAAACATGGATTAGTTTGTTGATCGCTGTTGCCTGTAGCACTTTTGGTACCCAAGGAATGGCTACGTAAGTTAGCATTGGCCTAATGACAGTTGTGTAAATCCAGGCCACCACCCTGCGTGAAAGGCCTTAAGTGCGTCCGACCGTTCGCCGACACTGTTCATAGGCAATATATGTTCTTTTAGCTCTACTATCTAAGTGAGAGTTCCATGTTAACTTCCTGTCATGGGTAATACCAAGGTATTTCACCTCTTCAGAGAAGTTCAGACTGCAGTTAAGAATCCTAGGGGGTATTAAGCCTGTGATCCTTCTTTTTCTGGCGAAGAGGATCATCTCTGTCTTTTTGGATTTACAAACAATGAGTGTTCCTTACACCATGTCTCTATTAGTCTGAGAGCAACTTGTAATCTCTCACATAGTGTGTTCTCAAACTTACCGCTTTGCAAGACGGTTATATGGTCTGCATAGGCTATTGTGTAGAAACAGTTCTTGCTGAGTTGGTCAACCAGGGTATCCAAAACTATGTTCCAGAGGAGTGGTGATAGCACACCCCCCTGTGGAAATCTCCTCGTAACTATCCCTCTAACCAAAACGTCTTTTACATTTGGATGGCGTTATGCATAACTCGACCAAGCGCCAAAATATAATTTTGAGATAAATGGCTTCAAAGTTTTTCGTTTCTTGGTTGCTTAATGGTCGCTTAATGGTAAGTGGATTAATGTCGCTTGCTTTAATTTTGTTTTTCTTAGTAACCGTTAATGTGACAATAACAGGGATTTTTTCCAAGATAGTTTTAGCTATGTGTCACCAGAATCTGCTGTTATCTCGATATTAAAGAAATGGCGCTTGGTCGAGTTATGCATAACGCCGTCCATTTATGCTTATTGCTCTATTTGACAGCATACTGGATATCCATTCGCTCACGGCCAGGGGGACATTCCTGACATTGAGCTGTTGGGTGATGACTGGGAAATCAAAATTGGTTTTATCAAACGCTCCTTCAATATCTATGAATATACTTAGGGTGGATTCTTTATTATCCAGAGATCTTTCAATTCTTCCCACTACTTGATGAAGTGCAGAACCGGTAGATTCTTCCGAAGTATATGCATGTTGATTTGAATGAAGTGGATTATGAACCAGAACTTCATCTCTTATGTACCTCTCGCATAGCCTTTTCATCGTTTTCAAGGAAAAATATGTTAGGCTAATTGGTCGGAAAGGCTTCGGTAGGGTGTAATCCATCCTACCTGGTTTTGACATGAAGACCACACGTACCTCTCTCCACTCTCTAGGAATATATCTCAGAGTCAATGAGGCTCTGAACATTCCCACAAGGTGCGGCAAAAGGATATCCAGTCCCCACCGTAGTAAGGCTGGATATATGCCGTCAGGCACTGGTGACTTAAAAGGGGCGAAGCAAGATAACCTGTTATCACAAGCTTGTTAACCTTTTGTCTTAAAAAAAAGAGATATAAAAGATTAAGTTTATTACTATTTTATAGCCCACGAAACATGCTTTTAAACGGTTTTTAGGTTAATCTGATATCATAAAAATTCTATGAGTTATTCTAAAAAGAATAATAACATTTTTTTTAAAAAACATTTTGGATCGCATAAATTTAAAAAAAAATTTTGGAGCATATATTTTAATGCTATCAACTTCTTCAGGAGCTCATTGGATAGATAATTCTGAGTACTTTAACTAGTGTTTGGTAAGTATATTTTCTAAAATGCATCGTTTTTCCGTTATTTTAGCTTGAATACTTAAATTTGATTACTAACCGAAAAAATATACATTCAATTCCACTCAATAACTCACTTTTAATGAATTCTAAAAGGTTTTTCAAGTAAGGAATCTATTCGATTTTTTATTATCTTCAATTTTGATAAGAGTAACATCTTTTTGTTAAAACTTATCATTTTTAAATTTTTTATGAAAAACCGTTTTACACCATGCATTTTTTTTCACGAGAAGATTAAATCTTTGATCTTTAATAACGCAAAATGTATTGATTTATTTTAAAAGCTTGATATCACAAGTTTTGTTTAAAATTTGTCCCGAGATCGATTTGTGGGGTTATTTTTAATAAAATAATTTTGACCCCGAGGAGGGGTGGCATCGAACCCCAGGGTAAAAGCGCAAGTTGGCACCATGTTACTTTTATTTCTTGAGGTATTTTCTAACTACTCACCAATTTTCATGCAAACCGATGGAGGTTCAACAAAATCGGAGGTGAAGACCTTCAGTGACTACACTAATTTTCCACTTTCACCCCTTATTGCTACTTCATGTAGGTATCTACTGAGGTGTCAGCCTGCAAGGGATCATAATTATTAATATACAATAGACGCAGTTCATAGGACAAACTCCATATTACTTATGACGATGATTTTTGACATCCAGCTCTCCGTCTATTATTCGACCATCGGATTTCAATATGAAGTGTAACTGCGATTTTATATCTGATACCTTTTTGTGTACAGAAATGTAATATGAGCTATGCAACGCAATTTAGAGTTAAGCCGTATTCGTTTTCCCGAAAATAGAATTTTCGCAACTTTTCCAAGGTAGAATTTTTAGTTTTTAAACACACTTAGGGTATCAGTCGCCCTCATACCGGAAATTAAAAAATAGAATTAATCCTCCCATTTCGATTAGTAAAATGGCATAAGGGAGAAAGTCATCGCTGCACATGATATGATTTTCTTTAGGATTTCTCTAGGAAACTCCACAGTTTTCAAATATCTAAGTCTACTTGATTGAGATCCCATTTCTTATCTCCCTAATTCAAGAAAGGTCTCGAATTCATTATTTTTAAAACCAGTCGATAACTCTGAACTGACACAAACAATCAATAGTATCAAAAGCAAATTGAGTATATTTGACTTTAGTACTGATTGACTATCTATAAAAATTTTCTCTAATCTCACAGAAAATGTGTTGGAAATCCTCGTCTCAATAATTAATGATTCCTTCGAAAAAGGTATATTTCCAGAGTGCCTAAAGACAGCCATTATTATTCCTCTTCATAAGGGTGGTGAAAAATCTAATGCCTGCAACTATAGACCTATTGCCTTACTACCGGCACTCTCCAAAATTATTGAGAGACTCATTAAAACTCGACTTATGTCCTTTACCGTTGATAACAACATTTTATCTCAAAATCAGTTCGGCTTTTTAACTAATAAATGTACCACTGATGCCATGTTTTCTGTACTACATGAGGTTTATCAAGCACTAAACAATAATCTTTATACTGCCACTGTTTTCTGTGACTATGCCAAAGCTTTTGATTGTGTGAATCACGACATCTTGATTAAAAAACTAAATTTCTATGGAATTAGAGGTATTTCTTTGAAATGGTTCCAATCCTACTTGAATAATAGGAAACAACTAGTTAGTGCAAATGATACTGACTCTAGCCTCAAAAACATTGTATGTGGAATACCGCAAGGTTCAGTATTGGGTCCTCTTCTGTTCCTTTTCTTTATAAATGACATCACTAATTTAAAAATCGATGGGAAAATTTTTCTTTTTGCTGATGATACCAGTATCACTTGGAGCAACTCAACTATTGCATCTTTTCATGAAACTATAACTTCGGATCTACTGACGATAAAGACCTGGTCTGACTCTAATTTACTCTCTTTTAATATAGACAAAACAGTAGCAATATTCTATAAAGGAGCTCTTCAACCTTTGCCTCTTAATAACAGCCAGATCAGTACCGTTGATTCTGTAAAATTTCTTGGTGTTCTTTTAGACAGCAACCTCAAATGATCCCTTCATATCGATTCGTTAAGTAAGAAACTCGCCTCAGCTTGCTATGCAATAAGATTTGTCTCAAGGGAACTCAATTTAGCATCTTGTAAAATAACATATTTTTCGTTTTTCGAGTCTCATCTTCGATATGGTCTTCCTTTTTGGGGTTCTAGTACAGCTGCTCAATTTGATGTTATTTTTAAATTGCAAAAAAGAGCAATAGGATATCTATTTGGCCCCAAAAGATCTACACATTTTAGAAATTACTTCAGAAATCACGAAATTCTAACACTTCCATCTTTATATATTCTAGAAACGGTTTGTTTAATTCGTATACACCTTCATGTCTTTCCAGCAAGGCCCAATCATATTTACTTCACCAGAAATTCAATCTTTGATATTTATTTACCGATCCCATCCACTGAGTTAGTAAAGAAATCTATATTATATTCCGCAAAAAAAATTTACAAACATCTCCCTTTACAACTTGAATCTGCAACATCTTTCACAAAGTTCCGTAAAATGACCAAAGCCCATCTATCTAAAAGACCATATTATTCAATAGAAGAATTTCTTAATGAATAACTAAGACAATTGGGTTTCATACGCAGTAGCTTCAACTGTTAATCCCTAATGTTGTATTTTATTTGTTGTAAGTATGTTCAATTTGCAATTTATATAAATTTTGCAATTAACTGTTTTTGTCTTTGGTTTTATATCATATTTACTGTATATTAACGTTTTATCTAATTTTAGTAAATTGTAGTTGTTATTTGTTATTTGTTGTTGATATTATTTTTCTTTTGCTTTGTCCATAAAATTGTATAAAATGTAAAAATTTTCAGTGACAACAAAGCATATTTCTATTATATTTTATTCTATTGATTTCACCTTTCTGTACCCTCAATGGTTTAAGGGATACAATTGTAGCTGAACTTCTATTGAAATTCGACAGTCTATACAGGGTGTTTCATTTAGAAACGGAAATACTTGAATGGTGAATAGGGGCCACTAGGGCAGTTCTAGATATACTACATTTATTGCCCCACCGATTTTTTTAACCGAGTTACAAGGTGTTTCATCAATTTTTCCCATTATTTCTGGATCCATAACTTCAGAAAATCCTTACTTACAGGGTAGTGAATCGTAAAACGGGCCATAGGAAACTCAATGTAAAATTCAAAACTGTTGAATTCCTGCTTCCCTAATTATTTTACATCAAAAGTCATTGGAAGCTATTTGCAGAGAATTGAAATCTGTATTAGAAACAAAAGTTACAATTGCTCTACGATTTAAATACATTCCAAAATTTTGAAAAATATAATGTATTTGTACATTAGGTATGTGTGTGCAAATTTGGCCACACGTTACTATTTAACTGACAGTACGCACATTACTGACTGAAGAAAACATCTTTTTTCTACGAGCGTGCAAAAATGTCTACTTTCTCGCACGCGTTTAGTTTAGAAAGTTTTACTTTTCCGCATTAATTTTCCGCACTACTTTTCCGCACTGAATTTAGATATGTTAATATGGCCTTAAAATAATTATAATACATGCAATAAAATAATATTTAGATATTATTTGCTAATTTATTTCAAATGTATCTTACTGTGTTCATGTTTTAATGAAATTAACGCGACAATTCGATGAAATAAAATGATTTTTCCGCAAATCGCCAGGAAATTTTGACATTCCTGTCAAAATTTCTTGAAGAAAAAGTCAGGACTTCCTTACTGTAAGGAAATGTCATTTCCTTACTGTAAGGAAATGATATTTCCGTATAGTTGTTAGTGTTCTACATAAATTTCATCATCACTTATCATTTTACTTTCGAGAACACCAGCAATTAAATTTATAAGCGTCAAGTTTGACAATTCAACCTCAATACGTTTCCATATAACCCAAGTAATTTTATTAGGAATTTCAAAGCACCATTTATTTGGGAATAAAATTATCGCGTTTTTTTTAAATCAATCAATATCTGTCGAATTTTAAACGATTTGCGGAAAAATAGTATGTTTACCTCGTAGGAAAAGCCACATTCCTGGACTCTGTGTTGCTAAGTCTCGGCTTGCGCCTCGACTTAGCAATCTTCACAGTCGTCCAGGAATGTTAAGCTTTTCCTACCCGGTAAACAATGTACTATTAACATGATATTCGAAAGTCAAATCAGTAGACAATAACAGTGGTTTTGAATCGTCCTCATGGAAACCAAGATCGTCGTCATGCTAACCAATTATGCTGAAAGTTTAGTTGTGACAACCTTGTCAAAGAATTATTTTGTGTATGTATTTTCATATTAATTAAGTTAATTGATTAAGGGCCGATTGTTCGAAATCTAATCAAAAATGATCATTATCAAATATTTAATTACTGTCACAACTGTCAATGTCAACTTTGATTGGGTTGCTGAAAACATAATTATTGATTACAATTATGAAATTAGTTAAATAATTATGTTAATAATTGTTATGTTAATTGATTAACTAATCTCATAATTATAATCAATTATGTTTTCAGCAACCCAACCAAAGTTGAAATTGACAGTTGTGACAGAAATTACATATTTGATAGTGATCATTGTTGATTAGCGTTCGAACAACCGGCCCTAAGATTTGGTAATTTTTTAATCGCTCGTAGAAAATATATTGTTCCTAACTCTTGCAGAAAATCTCTTTTCCGCACTCGGCTGCTTGCCGAACTCCCGCTTCGCGTCATTCGGCAAACTGCAGTCGCGTGCGGAAAAGTATCACTTTCTGCACTTGTTAGGAAATAGCTATTTGTATAACAAGGGAGGAAAGTGCTACTTTTCCTCCCGAGAATGAAGTTTACTGCCCGACGCGTAGCGGAGGGCAGTAATCATTCAAGGGAGGAAAAGGCACTTTACTCCCATGTTATACATATGATTTTTCCACCTTCCTCTAATAACAAGTCATTTTTTCATTTTTACTTAATTTATTTATGTAACTAACCAACAAAATTTATTAAAACTAAAACTAACAAGTAGGTAGAATATAACTGTCAGCTGTCAAATATAAGTCAAATTATTAATGTAAACATTGTTAAATCAAAATAACAATTTACTGTTTTTTACCATTCTGCAAAATACAGAGTGTTTTATAAATAAACGTTAAAATGTATAGATACTTACGTAAAAATGTAAGATATTATACAGGGCGTCAATAAGTTATATTTCATGAATGACATACCATGACGTCACTTTTACTTTTCCTCCCTAGGGAGGAAAAATATTTTCCTCCCTAGGGAGGAAAAGTACAACTTTGCTCCCTACAATCAGGTCCGGAAAAGTATACTTTCGGTAGAGGTAGGTGGAAATAGTATATTGTGCAACAAGTGCAGAAAGGTACTAATTTCTCACGAGTTTGAAAAGTTGCGGTACGAGCGCAAGCGAGTGCCGCAATTCAAACGAGTGAGAAATAGCTATTTGTATAACAAGGGAGGAAAGTGTAACTTTTCCTCCCGAGAATGAAGTTTACTGCCCGACGCGTAGCGGAGGGCAGTAATCATTCAAGGGAGGAAAAGGCACTTTACTCCCATGTTATACATATGGGTTTTCCACCTTCCTCAAATAACAAGTCATTTTTTCATTTTTACTTAATTTATTTATGTAACTAACCAACAAAATTTATTAGAACTAAAACAACAAGTAGGTACAATATAACTGTCAACTGTCAAATATAAGTCAAATTATTAATGTAAACATTGTTAAATCAAAATAACAATTTACTGTTTTTTACCATTCTGCAAAATACAGGATGTTTTATAAATAAACGTTAAAATGTATAGATACTCCGTAATAGAAAATAGATATTATACAGGGCGTCAATAAGTTATATTTCATGAATGAAATACCATGACGTCACTTTTACTTTTCCTCCCTAGGGAGGAAAAATATTTTCCTCCCTAGGGAGGAAAAGTACAACTTTGCTCCCTACAATCAGGTCCGGAAAAATATACTTTCGGTAGAGGGAGGTGGAAATTACCTTTCTGCACGTGTTTCACACTATACTTTTTCTACAAGCACAGTTTTTCCTAAAAATAAAAATCACAATTTCCAAACGACGATTAATTATAATAGGTACCTATGTGATAAATTTTAAACTGTATTTAATTAATACCTACTAATCAATTTAAATTCCTTATACCTAAATAAATTGCACAGAAATCAGTTAAAAAATTAATGCACTGCCTTAATTTGTTTAAATTTAAACAATTATTACACATTATTGACATTATACTTATGCAGTCACGGATTTACACAAAACCTACTTCATTCGACGTCTCTTGCACAAGTTGCTAAATCCTTATTGGTTATTTGATAATTATAAAATGTTTAATAAGAATAAAATTGTAAAATAAAACAGTTGTAACATCCATAATTTAGTTTCTATGCTATAGTTAAATATAATAATTGTCTTATAGGTTATATATTTGTCTAAAGTTTAACCACGGATGTAAACAGAATATAACGTTACTCAGAATGCGGTAGTCCACGGATGTAAACAGAATATAACGTTACTCAGAATGAGGTAGTCAACTGTGCAGAAAAGAACTTTGCGGCACAGAAACGTCACTTTGCGGCACAGAAACGTCACTTTTCTGCACATTAATGTCAAATATCTTATACTGTGAGAAAATATCAAGTTTGCTAACATAAAACCGTGCAGAAAAGTGCACTTTGAATAGTGGTTGTAGAAAAATAAATATATTATTAATACTTTCTCCTTAATTGACGTTATCTTATCAAGTTTATTGTGTTTTAAACCATAAATTATAAAATAAATAAATACGTGAGAGTTCAAATTGTTAATACAATAACTTCATTGTCACCAAATGCAATCTTATACACATTATTGCACTGTATGTGGCCTAACTTTGGCGTGATACTGTTTAAAACGTATTATGTTTTTTTACAAAATTTTGAATAATTATTGTTTGTAGAACAATTTTAACAATTGTTTTCAATGTAGATTTCAATTCCATACAAAAAGTTTTTTATGACTTTTGACGAAAACAAAATTAGGTAAGCAGGAATTCAACAGTTTAGAATTTTACATTGAGTTTCCTATGGCCCGTTCTCCAATTCACCACCAGGTATATTTTTTATATTGGGTTTACATATGTCTCATTTAAAACTCAAACCACTCAACTACTAATGCTAAGAAAATTACAGGTACGGATTAACAAAAAATTTTAATTCATTGTGACCTTGAAACAAAACCCTATGTAATGAAATTTTCAAAACACGTTTGCAAATTTGAGAAGTGAAAAAAAAAACAAGTTTAATCTTCCAGAAAGGATCCAGAAAGAAGTGAGCAAAATCGATAAAAAACCCTATAACTCGGTTATAAAAATAATAAATGTATTATTAGTGCAGTCACTGAAGGTGGATATGAGCTATTACCTCCGATTTCGTTGAACCTCCATCGATTTGCATGAAAATTGGTGAGTCATTAGAGGATATCTCAATGAACAAAGGTGATGTGGTGCCAACTTGCGCTTTTACCCTGGGGGTGGATGCCACCCCTCCTCGGGGGTGAAACTTATTTTATTAAAAATAACCCCACAATTCGATAGAGGGACAAATTATAAGCAAAATTTGTTATATATATTTATTAAAATAAATCAAAACTTTTTAAATTATTAAAAATCAAAGATTTTAATTTTTCGTGAGAGAAATGTATGTTTTTAACCGATTTTTCATAAATAACTCAAAAACTATAAGTTTTTTCAAAAAAGTTATTATTATCAAAATTGAGGCTAATAAAAAATCAAATAAACTCCTTACTAGAAAAACCTTTCAGTATTAACTAAAAGTGAGTTATAGGTAATTGAATATATATTCTTTCGTCGAGTGCCCAAATCTCAAAGTATTCAAGCTTAAATACCGGGAAAATAGTGCATTTTATAACATAAACTTATTAAATATTTGTCAAAGATCATAGAAATATCTATCAAATAAGCCCTATAACAAGTTGATAGCATTAAAATTTATGCACCAGAAATGTTTCAAAATGTATCTTTTAAAAATTTTTCCAAAAAATGTTATTGTTTTTTGTAACTAACTCCATTAATTTTTAAGATATAAGGTTCACTAAAAACTAATTAAAAAATAATTCTAAGAGATATTAAAAAAGTTCAAAATTAGTCTTTTAAACCTCTTACCTTTTTAAAAATGAAAGGTTAAATGACCCCGGTTACATGGCTCTCGCAGCAAAATTGAAATATTAAACGTTTCTATCTCGGTTATTTTTCACTCTATGGAAATAGTAAAATGGAAAAAGTATTTGGAACAAAAAAAACTAAAATTTAGTTAAATACGATTTTTTAGGTGTATTGAGCATTTTTGGAGTTATTATCAAAAGAAAATGAAAAGTACGATGATTTTAAAAATTCTGATTTTTTTAAATTATTTTTATTTTCAAAAATATGCATTCTAAACCGGTCAAAATTGTCGAAATCATTAACTATGTTAACCTAAAGAAATTCTTGTGAGAATTACTACAAATTTTAATTTTTGTGGTAATGGCGTAAGTTTTATTTTTCACTTTTTCCTAAAAAAAATCGAAAGAGTTCTCTTATTTTCGTCATAACTTGCTTAGTTTGTATGCTATTATCTTCTACTCAAGCTCATTTGATAGGTATTCCAAAGTACTTTGACAAGTGCTTGACAAGTATATTATATAAAATACATCGTTTTCCCGTTATGTAAGCTTGAATACTTAGATTTGACTACTCGTCGAAAAAAATATACATTCAGTTACCCATAACTCACTTTGAAATAACATTAGTTTAGTTATTTAAGTGGGGAGTGTATTAAATTTTTTATTATCTTTAATTTTCGTAATAATAGCTTTTTTAAAAAAGGTTATAGTTTTTGTGTAATACGTGAAAAACAGCTTTAAAACATGCATTTTTTTAAAGAAAAAATAAAATTTTTGATATTTAATAACTCAAAAAGTATTGATTTATGTTAATAACTTTATATAACAAATTTTGCTTAGAAGTTGCCTCTCTATCGATTTCTGGTATTATTTTTAATACAAAAAATTTCACCCACGAGAAGGGGTGGCATCCACCCCTGGAGTAAAAGCGCAAGTTGGTATCATGTCACCTTTGTTCCTTGAAGTATCTTCTAACTACTCACCAATTTTCATGAAAATCAATGAAGGTTCAACGAAATCGGAGGTGAAAACCTTCAGTGACTCCACTATATATGTATATCTAGAACCGCCTCAGTAATAGTGATGTTGATTATAGTTAATTTCGAGTATTCGTTACAAATCGTTACTTTCGTATAAAGAAATCATTTACAGTATTCTTTACTTCGATTACTATGATTACTTTTGTATTTGAGTACCGGTAATCATAATATATGAGGTAATCATGATATTATCGAAAATCGTATTTCTCAGTAGGTAGGTATTTTGTATAGGTATTCCGATATAACAAGTAATCATTTACAGCATTCGTTACTTTGATTACCTACTATGTCCGGTAATCATATCGAAAATCGTATTTCCAACATTAACATTATCATTTCCACATTTTTCCGGTCAGTCTAGCTAGAAAGTAATCAAGTATACTGGTTGTAGATACAATAGCCGTTATTCGCTCTGATACGATTGATACGAAGTAACGAAGTAATCAGAGTAATCAAAGTAACGATTTGCTTCTCTGTATAGTAATCGTTACTTTCGGTATTCGTAAGTAACGAGTACTTTGTAACGAATAGTTAATTTTTCAACATCACCATTCAGTAACCTGTATTCACCATACAAGTATTTCCGTTTCCCAATGAAACACCCTGTATAGATCGTCGAATTTCAGTAGAAGTTCAGCTTTAATTGTATTCCTTATTAAGCCTTTGAGGGTACAGAAAGATGAAATCAAAGATAGTTAAATATGTGAAAACTGTGGAGTTTCCTAGAGAAATACTAAAGAAAATCACATCATATGCGGCGATGATTTTCTCCCTTATAGGGGAGTGCATATAGATTTTCACTTCGAAAAAAATCAAACAGGATAGAACTTTTTGTGATTTCATTAAGAAATGTTTAATAAACAACATATCAAAAAGTTCTACGCGAGAAGTGGGTGCTTTATTTTTTATTAAACAAGTGAATTGCGAAACTAGATGTTTTTTTTAAATAACTCCGAAAATATAAATTTTTGAAAAAAACTGACTTGGCAAATGAAAAATTCAGAAAATTTTTAGAAGAATAAAGATTTTTCTAAAATTAAATCTGTAGCTTCTATAATTTTTTATTTATAACGCCAAAGTCACCCTTCTCACAAACATTGGCGCACTGTAAACGAGCCTACGTCGAAGTGCATGGTTGAGTTTTTTTAATGTAATTCTTGAATTAATCGATCAAATGGAATTTTACAAATTGAACATAAAACAAGAATAATTAAGCTATCTTAAAGTTATAACAAAAAGAAACAAAATGTATGAGCATAAGTACTGTGTGGGCTGAAATTGAGACTTGACATGAATTTTGTTTAAAAATTATTTAAAAATGTGTAACTAATACAATTTTTCTTAAAAAACTCTCAATTTTGCACAACTTACCTTCCAATCATCTTACTAAACGATGTTTTACCAAAAAAAAATCTCAAAAATTTTACTCAAATGATACGAGGTCTCAAAAAATATGTAATTTTTGAAAACTTAATAGTTTTACAGAATTAACACTAATTTAAACGGTATTACGCAATTTTCAACAGATCTATTACAGTTTTATAGGGGCTTTTTAAAGCTCAGGATGTAGTCTTTAAAATTCACTAAATTATTTTACTTTAGAAATGAAATAAACTATTTCTTTTTGAGAAAATTAAGAAAGATAACAAAAATGTAATACAAAAACCGAAAATTACCAACTAAAAAAATGTTTATACAAAGTGATCAAAACTTTTTTCTGTAAAACTTATCTAAAATACATTTAATAATAAAATTCAACAATAAGAAAAATGTTCAACAAAAAATTTTTTTTAGCTCTTATACAGTATGTCTGCGTAACTTGGAACCTATTGATAACTTTTTTATTATCAGTTTTACGAAAAAAGGTATTCTTTATAAAATACCCTGCATCGTATATAATCCAAGATGCAACCAACAAATATCAAATCTTATTAATTTTATACAAGGCATGTCAAAAAATATGAATTTTACTCAAGAGTAAAGTACCTTTATATTTCAGAATATCGAAAAAAGTTGATGTTAAAAAAGTTGTTTGGTATTAAAAAATGTTTCAGTATTCAACTACATCCTTCTAATTAAAATATTGTGAATAATAAAGGCACTTGACTCTTAAGAAAAATTTATAATTTTTACATACCTCGTATAAAACTGAAAAAGTTTGATATCTGATGGTTGTATCATAGATTTTAGACCAGGTAGAGCATTTTATGAAGAATAACTTTTTCCGTAAAATTGATAATAAAATAGTTACAATAATTGTAATAAAATCATGATGGGTATCCGTAATTTGAGAAACAATTGAAATTTTTTTTCGATTAGAATAATGTTATTGTGTATTAAAACATAGTTTTTAATTTCAAACATCTTTTTATAATAGTATTTTTTGATATTCTGGAATAAAATTACTTGAGACTCTTTAAAGAAATTCATATTTTTGACACAACTCGTATAAAATTGATAAAATTTAATATCTGGTGGTTGAGTTTTAGATTTTTGACTTTCCAGAGTATTTTATGAGGAATAAATTTTTTTCGTAAAATTGATAATAAAAAAGTTTTCCATGTGGTTTCTAGCTACGCAAACCTACTCTATAAGAGCTTCTGTATAAGAATATTCAAATTGTAATGCCATATTCGGATTCAGCATATGCAAAAACAAAATAGAAACATATTTGATCAAAGTAAAATGATGAATTCAACGATATTTTTAAATTATTTTTACAAAAATTTTTTTTTGGTTAAACAATTAATCAACAATTAGCGGCCAAATCTGCGACTAGAACTTTTTACTTCAACATGTATAAATATAGTCCATTCTTTCACGGTTTTTGCTCTAAACTTTAAAGAACCGCTTGGATTGACATGAAATTTGGCATGCGTATAGCTTACATGTCATAGAAAAAAAGCGATATACTGCCGATGTGTGCTTTTGCCCTGGGGGTGACTTTAACCGTCTCTTGAGGGTGAAAAAATATATGTCCAAAATAAGTCCGGAAATGGGTAAACTGACTAATTTTAAGTAACTTTTGTTCTATAGAGCTTTTTCGCCAAGTCAACACTTTTCGAGTTATTTGCGAGTGAATATGTTCATTTTTATGGTTAAAAATAACCACATTTTTAGACGATTTTTCGCAAATATCTCAAAAAGTAACTATTTTGTCGAAAAAACGTTCTTAGCAAAAATATACTTTATAAAAAAGTAAAAAAAATGGTGTACGCGTTAGGTCTCTGGATCTCGCAGGACCAGAGTTATAGCCAATGAAAAATAGATTCATATTCACCAAATTTCAAATAGAATATTTCGACGTGAAATATCCAAAAAATTAAGCAATTTTTGGGGGAAAACTCATTATAACTTTTTTTAAAGTGTTTAAGAAAAGCTTTATTTCTGTTTTTAGAAAAAGTTTCCAGCTTTAAATTTAAGCAAGTTACGCTCAAAATAAAGTTGGTCCCTTTTGTTTTTGCAAAAAAAAATCGGAAGATCAACCCCTAATTAGCAACTTAAATGAAATTAATCTTTACCGCTCCACAAATTATTTTACTTATATTGTGTTTATATGATCTGTAAGTTTCATCGATTCAAAGTGCTTATTTTTGAAAAAATTTGGTTTCAAAGTGAAATTTTTAAAAATTTAAATTTTGAAAAATATGCTTTTTTTCAAAATTACTTAAAAATTGTTAGAGATACCAAAAATCTCGAAAAACAAAAAAAGTGATATTTGCTTTTCTGAATATTACGTATTTTTTTGTTTTTCTGTTAGACAAAAATTGATTAAGATTTGATTTCTAAATTTGCATACATTCGTGATCAGTGACTCGTTCAACCCATTTTAACTAAAGCCCTTTCAATAATAAGGACTTTGAACCGATGAAACTTACAGATCATATAAACAATATATACACGAGTCAAGAAGCTTGTGAAGTCGTAACGATTAAGTTCATTTAAGATACTAATTAGGGGGTGATTTTCTCGATTTTTTTTACCAAAACCAAAATGGACTAACTTAATTTTGAGCGTAACTTGTTTAATTTGGGGCTAGAAATTTTTTTTATAAAACAAAAATGAAGCTTTTTTTAAACACTTTAAATAAGTTTTAATGAGTTTTCCCCGAAATCTGCTTCAATTTTAATTATTTCACGTTAAAATATTCCATTTGGAATTTGACGAATATGAACCTATTTTTCATTAGCTATATCTCTTCTTCTACTAGGTGTAGAGACGTGATGTATACACCATTTTTTTAAATTTTTTACAGGCTATATTTTTGCTAAGAACGTTTTTTCGACAAAATATTTACTATTTGAGTTATTTGCGAAAAACCGTCTAAAAGCGTGGTTATTTTGTTGAAAAAATACATATTCACTGCCAAATAACTCGAAAGGTATTGGCTTAGTGAAAAAACTCTATGGAACAAAAGTTACTTAAAATTAGCCAGTTTATCCATTTTCTGAGTTTCTTTGGACGAATATTGTTTAACCCCCAAGAGGGGGTGAAAACCACCCCCAGGGCAAAAACACATATCGGCACAATATCACTTTTTTTCTTTGACTTTTTAGCTATGTGAATACCAAATTTCATGTCAATCCAAGCGGTTCTTTAAAATTTAGAGGTTTTGCAATATTTTGCCGTTAAGGAACGGACTAATAACCTAACAAATAAGGTTTTAGAAAAACCGAAACAATGCATTTTTTCGTTCTAATTTCACTCCCCTATTATGCCATTTTACTACTTACACGGAAGTGGTGTTTTTCTGTACAGTGGGCTTCAGATATAAGCAGCATGTCAAGGTTTTCATTGTTTATATTATGACTTTACTTCATCAATATGTTGTTAAAGACCATTAGCATTCCAGACTACTATTTTAAACTTATATTGTGCTGCTATTATGAAAGTTTATTAATGACCGTGGTTAGTAGATTAAGTATGGTTCCTATTTGTTCTGTAAGTTTTCCTATCATATTTTCTAATTTGTTTAGATAATTTTAATTAGCTGTGTAAGGGGACATTTCTTGTGTACTTGGGAGCAGGTTTAGATTTGAAGGCACTTTGTGATGGGGATACACAAGTGAGACATTTGTGGTGTTATGTTTTCTCTGCACTATTATACGGAGCGGAGGCATGGACGCTTACAGACACCACTATTAAAAACTTGAAGCATTTGAGATGTGGCTTTACAGAAGGATGCTGAGAATATCGTGTACAGCAAATATCACGAACAAAGAAATTCTAGGAAGAATGAAGAAGGAACCGGAGATTGTGTTTACCCTCAACAGCATAAAATTGCAGTATATGGGACACGTTATGAGAAATCAGCACCGTTGCTCTCTGCTGCAGTCCATATTGCAAGGTAAAGTCAAAGGTAAGCGAGGACCCGATAGAAGAAGAATATCATGGCTGAGGAATTTGAGAACATGGTTTAAGAAAAACTTAACAGAACAGTTTCGAGCCGCAGCGAGCAAGGTTATGATTGCCAATATCATTTCCAACATCCGAAACGGTTAGCAACCAGAAGAAGAAGAAGAAATATATCGTCGGTCTAATGAGCAAATTGTCTAAGTCCATTTTTTCCGAAAATTGTTTTTTGGTGTCATCTGGTAGTAGACGGTAAAATCTACCGCCTGACAATTCCCACAAGCGCCATTATTTTTTTATTTCGCGCCAATTTTGCTAAACGAATTTTGCTGAAGTCCAAACGTTCTTTCCCATTCAGACGAATATTGCCTATGTCAGTGTTTCTGAAGTTGTTTTTATCGAAAATGTTAGAAAATGTAAGTAAATAAATATATTTTGACTATTATTATTAATATGGATATGATTCTTTTCATGAGCATTTTTCAGTGCGTCACAAATGATAGAAAAAAAGGTAAGTCCGTGATAATATACATTTTAGTGACATGAAATTTTAGTTAATTCTACAGTTGTCACATTGTATTTGCAATTTGGCATAAAATCAAATCAATTGTGTTTATTGCATTTATAAAATTGTATTTTCTTTGATTTGTATAGTCTTATAAATTGTATAGATTATATTCGTAGATATTGTTGTAGAA
Source organism: Diabrotica virgifera virgifera (assembly GCF_917563875.1). Taxonomy (NCBI): domain Eukaryota; kingdom Metazoa; phylum Arthropoda; class Insecta; order Coleoptera; family Chrysomelidae; genus Diabrotica; species Diabrotica virgifera. The sequence continues at coordinate 72,413,827 of NC_065449.1, read as the reverse complement.
TTGTTTTTTTAAAGAAATTCAAAAAAAAAAATTAAATTTATATCAACGACCATGAAACGATAGTTTTTCATCACCCTGTATATGGCCAAATTTGTTTAGAATTTAAGTTTGCTTTTAAACAAGTGTTTCGGAAAAATTAAAACGATTAGTGATAATTATTCGACGAAATGGACGGGGTATTAACAAAACATTTCGGTGATTAGAAAGTGGAGAGAGCGTTGACGGGACAATAAAGTTTTTAAGATCCTTCCGGGAAGGTATTTTAATGTGGTATATAAGCTGTATTATTCTAGTTCTAAAAAGTAGAAAGTAGAAAATAACTAATTATGATTTTCTTTGAAATTTGACAAATTGGAAAAAGTCATGTGGAAGAATATTGGGTTTCTTAAGAAATAAATGGTTTCAGAGAGGGTTTTTGTTTATTGGACGAAAAATATCGGGAGAAGGGATAATGGATGTGAGAGTATGGATTTGAGAGAAAAATAAAGTCTGTGTAATGAACATCGAGAGAAGGCAGCCGAGTTTTTAAAAGTGTAGAATCAGTGTAGAGTTGGTGTGATCAGCCTTTGCGAGCAGAATCAAGTTGAAACCAAATCGTCGACCGGTTGAAGAGCTAATTTCCTGGTCCGAGGGAGATTCCTTTGTTTTGTCTAGAACGAGTAGCTGATTATTATCCTTTTGTGCACTAGATATTTGAGCAAGTCCTGTGTGTTTTTCTTGGAAGCAGTTTTGACGAGGGGGATTTTTTCGCAACAACCAGAGAGTACGTGTTGAGAGAATCAAGGACAGCGCAATCCAGAAAACGAGGTAGTGAAGAATAAAAGGTTAGTCAAATAATTTGTCTGAATGGAGAAAAGTTATTTATATCAAGACCATATTTGTTTACTTGTTTATTGAACAATATTTTTGTAACACAGTTAGTCATTTCAAATTTGAGAAATCAATTCAAAAGAAGAAAAGTAAAATTCATTCAATTTAGTATGAGTAAATAAGAAATTAATTAAATAAATAATTTTGTCAAAACAAGAAGATATCAGAGTTAGAGTTTTAATTTATTAAGTTAGAGATTGTTGCAACAAAGTTAAATTTTAGTATTTTTGAATCATATGTACACGGCATTTAATAAAAACAATAGATTACATTTATACGAATTTAAGTGTTGTCAATTTCCCTGTTTCTACCCTGGAAGACGTAAGCAACTAGAAATACTAGAAGCCACAGATTACAGGTATTGTATCAAATACAAAATAAGCCCAGATAATAAAATTGATTGGAAAATTTAATTGGAATTTAGTTATGTCTTTACATGGGCAATAAATAAAATAATTGGATAATCAATCAAATTAAGAATGTGCTAATTAATCTAAGTAAATAGAAAAGGTAGAGCATAACAATATATTATATAATTCGTAAATATTTTTTTCGATTATAGCGCCATCTATTGACAGTTAGAATAAATGTTATAAATGTCACCGATGAAATGTAATCACCGACGTGCGTTTTTTCTGTCACATAAAATTTAATGCGTTAAAATGAAATCGAAAAACTGTGACGAACTGAAAGATGCTCATGAGAAAAAGCATATAGTATATAAGTAGAAAGTTTGTTTAAATATTTTGTTTAACTAATTTTGGTCAATTATATATTGCATGGAGTTACTCAATTTTCTCTTTTTTTACTTTTGCTCAAAAGTCTTTTGTCTCTCCTGTAAAATTTTCAATTTGTGACTTAGGCAATTTGCTCATTAGACCGACGATAATATATTGATTGCTTACCTGAAAACCACAAGTACTTCTGTCAGGAAGAGCTGAACTTCTAGTAAAAGCGGCTGGAAGTACTCTTCCCACTGGATTTGAATTTCCCACTGGATCTGAAGGTGGATTTCTAGTAGTTGAAAATTCGATAGCAGAACCACAGCAAACCAAAGGTGCCGTGTCGTAACCGCATTGTGACTTTTTCACAAAGTTTAATTGTGATGGAATGCGATTTCTTATTGCTTTCACAAAATGACTACAGTCATAAATTGATGCACATGTTGCTAATTCTCCATTGGGCGTAGTACATGTGCTTCCACGTTCTATAAAAAAATACAGCAAAATTAATTATTTTACTTTATTCATGGTAGTGGATCCCAAACGGGGATTTTTGCAGTTACTCGAACCTCGAAGGGAGAAACCTTGTACCCTGTAAATGTACCTCTACCATAATATATTGGATCTTAATACAGGGAAGCTTGTTAAGAGAGGCCCAAATAAAATCTATCCTTTAGAAAAATTCGAAATCACCAGACTAAGATAAGGTAAGTTAAGTACATGCAAAAGAGTGCATATAGTCGGTTCGCTAAACTCAGACACAACTGGCTAGTGATTTTAGTAAGTAATTTTGCCAATTTAGTAAAATTGGCAAACAATAATTATTAAATAGTTGCTAATAATTACTAAATAGTAGTTTTCAATTTTGGCAAAATTGGCCAAAAACAAAAAAAATTCCCACTAAATTCACAAGCCAGTTGTATCTGAGTTTAGCGAACCAACTATATTTAAAAAATCTGACAATTTGAGCGGGTGGAAATGGGTGAGTCACAAAGTTTCACAAAAAAGCGAATATTTCGCAAAATGATGGTCAGATCGAAAACCAAAAAAATTTGTGTTCAATATTTTTGAAAAATTATCGAATGGCACCAAACACGACTCCCCAAGGAGATGGGGCGGGGGATTACTTTAAAATCTTAAATAGGATTCCCCAATTTTTGTTGCAGGTTTGTATTATTTACGTGAAAATAAGTAACTTTTATTCGATACATTATTTTGAATTATGGATATATGGCGCTAGAATCGGATAAAACGATTGTTGGAAATGAAAAATTGAATTAAAAATGGATAATCGGAAAAAGCACCAAACACGACCCCTCACGGAGATGGGGTGGGATGTTACTTTAAAATATTAAATAGGAGCCCCCAATTTTTATTGCAGGTTTGGATTCTTTACGTAAAAATAAGTAACTATTCGAGACATTTTTTTGAATTATGGAACAACCATTTCCAACAAACGATTGTTGGAAATGGAAAATTGAAATAAACAATGGAAAGTCTTCCTCTTTATGGAAAACTTTACCTAACTTTTTTTGGTTTTAGGACCTACTCGTCACAATCCAATTGGTCCCCATAACGCTCAAGGAACTGCAACTTTAGCAAAGTTATGATGTTAAAGAAAATTATATACTTATAGAAGAAACTTGTTTTGTGTTAGTTACGGTAATGAATAAGTAGGTGTAAACTATTAAACTATAATAATTAATTGTCATCGAAGCTTTTATTAGTTACAGATTTTCTATAGATTTTTATAATACAACAATTGTATTTAGACCACTAACCAGTGCACCCTTTTTTAAAATAATATTATTCACAAAACACAAATGCGTGTACTTTTGAGCAGACTCTCTACATACTCGTATAAAGTCAAGTAATAAATTTTATAAGAAGTCATTTCAAACAGATGTACTCTAACTCTAGACACTCTAGAGCAGGGGTGGGAAAATACTTTTAAGCGTGGGCCAAAATGACATTTTCAAAATATCTCCCGCTGTGTACCCGCCAATCTTTTTGGTGAAGTTATTTTCCTGCACTTTTCAAAAAAATTTTGGACACAAATGCTATAAGTATAATTTTAAAGCATTTAGACAAAGAAATTTAATGAAAAATAATTTTTCAACGGGCCAGATAAAGTAAGCAAAAGGGGCCGGATCCGGCCCGCGGGCCGGCTTTTGCCCACCCCTGCTCTAGAGCTATAATATAATGTTAAATATATTATTTTTAGCACTATTAATAAGAAGTAAATCCTCCATATATGATGTGTTAACTTTAGTATGTCATATGCAGAGTAGAGAAAAATAATCCGAATTTCAAGAATTATGGTTTTGAAATTGTAAAAGTTTGGCAAGAGCAAACCAGACACCATGATGCTTGCTAATTTTGAATCACAGAGAAACAATTATTTAAAAAAATAAAAACAATTTTTCTTTCTGACCTAATATCGTCATCATCATCCTTCCGTCTTTTCTGGGACGGCTTATTGATCTTCTACCATCTTATCTCTCAAGAAACACTGTCTTTAACACCCTGTTTTCCTCTGATCTTATCACATGACCTGTTTATATTATCCGGTAAGCTTCTATACTTCTGACGATGTTGTCTGTAGCATACACAGTAACCAATTCAGGATTATGGCGCCTTCTCCACTATTCTGTCAATTTATCTCTTAGCGGGCCAAATATCATTATGAGAACCTTCTTTTCAAATACCAGCAGCTTATTTATTTCATGCTAAGGTAGAGTCCACGTTTCACTTCCATATGTACAACTGGGTGAATAAGTGACATGTACAATGTTAATTTAGATTTTCTTTTTAGCAGCTTAGATCTTCCTAATATGAGCTTAATTGTTCCTATAAATTTATTGGAATATTTTCTAGCAACTTTGAATATTTCTATAAACAGTTTGTTCCGTGTACCAACACTAACCTGACCTTTGATCATCCAGCCAAATTCTACTGTTTGAGCTATGTACTTAGCCTTCCGCAACTAACAAAAGTTTTCTGAATATTAAGCTAACATCGGTCAGAGACAGACTTAGAAAATGTTTCCATTGACACACTTTCTTAGATAGGATTTTGTTAACTCCTTTAAGGAGTGAAATTAAACAAGAATAATACTTATTTTTAATTTATTTATGCCTGGTTGCACCAACAGATCATATTCTTAAGCCGAGAATATCATAAGAATTAATGTCATATATGTATTTACAATAAAATATAATAGGAATATCATAATATAAATACTTGATAACAAGGTAAGAATCCAAAATTAGGGTGCAACGCAAGTGATACTTCCGGTGGTCCTATCTATAAGCAGAGCTTAGCTAAGCTGTAGCTTAAGATCTGTTAGTGTAACCAGGCATAAGCGTCTTAAACATTAAGAAAACACCAAACAAAATAAAAACAATTACATAACATCTCATTTGTGGAAAACAAGCTCAATATTTCCATTGCTAATTTCTTGTAACCAGATTCTCCTTTTACTACTGGCAGTTGGTTTACTAAATTATCAGCACTTGTTCGCACATTATTTCGCTAATCTAAATATTTTCCATCGAGTACGTCACGTCCATCGAAACAAAGTTCACTGGTCGTTCTCCGAACTGCTAATACAGTGCCACGTCATCATCCATAAAATATGTCGCTCACAGATCAACAGGTCCACATAGCAACAGGCGCTCAGAGCAAGAGTGGCCTAAGCCACAAATTGAGCATTTTTAGATTAATATGTATATCAGTAAAAGCAGCAACTTTAAATCTTCGGATTAACAGGGGTCTACACAACCTACTTCTATAATATAGAAAAATATATTATTATACGGCTCACACTCCCTCTAAGGGAAAATTGACTCATCCCAGATACCTACGGTATCAAAAGGATTGAGCTCTGGTGGGACTCTTTCCGTGTTATCGAGCCCTAGGTGACTTGGTATGCTGGAGTATCTCCCAGAAATTTTCGTACGCATATGGCCGTCGCGAGTAGTACCAGTAGTAGACATAATAATCGGTATCGTCTGGGTAATTTGCATTCTCCATTGCCTTCGTATTTGAATTTTCAGATCTCTGTACTTGGCAATCTTTTCAGTAAATTTACTAGGTAGATTATTTTTGTTAGGTATCGCCACATCAATTAGTGTTGTTTGTCTTGTTAATTTATTAACTAGTACGAGGTCTGGTCTATTATGTGTCACTGTTTGGTCTGTAAGCACAGTACGGTCCCAGTATAGCTTGTAGTTGCCATCCTCAAGCATCCTCTCGGGAACGTATTGATAATACGGGAGATGGTCTGTTTGGAGAAGTCCCAGCTTATAGCTATCTCTTGATGAAGGATTTTTCCCAATGTGTCATGCCGTTCCTTGTATTCAGTTGCATTAAATGCCTAGCAGCCCCCTGTAAGATATTGGATGGTTTCTTGGGCTTGACATCCATATCGGCATCTGTCGTTTTGAACCTGAGGGTCTTTGATGATATATTTCAGGTAATTTCTGGTTGGTGTAACCTGATCCTGAGTGACCAGTAATGAACTCTCCGTTTCAGGGAACATCCTTCCTGATGTCAACCAATAGTTCGACGCTGTAATGTCGACATAGTCTTGGCTGACCTCATTGGGATGTCGCCCGTGCAGAGGTTTACCCATCCAGGTGCGCATTTTTTCGTCTTTAGTGAGGTGGTTTATGCGCATTTCCGGTTCCCTCAGTTTGATCGGTGTTGTGTTATCTACTGCGCAAATAGAGCGATGTAGAGTAGATGTCTCTGCATCTGAAAATAAGCTCTTAAGTTAGCAATTTGTTTATCTAATTGCTCACCTATATCCATAAGTCCTCTTCCTCCTAGATTCCGTGGTAATGTCGTTCTTTCTACTGCACTTTTAAGATGGTTTTTTTGTGCCTTTGTAAGGCGTGTTCATACTTTTCGCTGAATATTTTCTATATCTGTTTTTGTCCACTTATTAATACCAAATGAATAGCTAAGCGCGGAACAAGCGTAGGTGTTTAGTGCTTTAAACAAATTTTTACTGTTAAGCTGTGAACGAAGCAGCTGTTTTATCCTTCGTATAAACTCAGTAGTTATCTCAGTTTTCATTTGCTTATGGTCAATTTTCCTCTCTTGCTTTACTCCAAGATATTTATACATATCGTTTTCACCCATGGCCTCGATGTTCTGGCCATTTTGCATATCGAATCCTCCGGGCTGTACTTTTCCTCTGACTATATTTTAAACGCGGCACTTATCTAGTCCAAAGTGCATATTAATACCATTGGAGAATGTTTCTACTGTTTTTAGCATCTGTTCTAAATTGTGTCGAGTAGAAGCCATTAATTTCAAATCATCCATATACAACAGATGATTAAGCGGGTTCGTAGCCAAACAGAACCACAGAGGACTCAGCTAGTCTCCTTGAAACAGGCCCCGGTTGATTGCGATATTTTCCGTTTCGATATTGTTTTCACCAGGTATTTGGAGGTGAATTTTAGTCTTCCAACTTGTCATTATATGCCTTAAAAAATTCACTTATTATTATATAATATATAATATTATTTAATAATATTATATATTATATTATATAATATTATTTGGCTAAATGGCGCTACATAATTTGTATTAATTTTTTGTATTTTGTATTTTGTATTAATTTATTACATTAAATTACAAGAATTAAGAAAATTAAGAATTTAAATTAAGAAATTACAATATCAGCAAAATGAAAAAACAACATTTATATGGCATAGTATAACCGAGAGTCTTTGAGAAACATTATCACATTATTAAAGTTACTATTATCACTAAGAGTGGTAGTTTGGTCTTCATCCAGTTTATGTTGTCTTCGGGTGTTCGTGTTTAGCTGGCACTCAACTAGTATGTGTTTGACGGTGACACGAGTGTTGCAGGTATGACACCAAGGAGGATTTCCCTGGCTCATCAGGTAACTATGTGTAAGACAGCAATGTCCAATTCTTAGTCTTCTCATGACAACTTTGTCTTTCTACAAAGTGCTGGTATTTTTTAGGCAGGTATTCCGAGTTGAATATTATGGAGTTTTGAGTTTGTTCTATTCCAGAGGTTTTGCCAGACTCTCAAGCACATTTGGTTTACTGTATGTTGTACCCCTTAATGAAATTATTGATCACGGCTGCCAAATTCTTATGGCTATGTACAATGCCCCGATAAGTTTCAGGAAACCGAATATTTCTGAGCAGTTTAAACTGAGTAATATCCAATTAGCTGAAACCTACCGATACAGAATGTACTTAATGGCTATTGCCAAAAATAAAAACATTGTCATTGGAAAAATTATTTCATCTGTGGATGCATTTACCCAGCATTTAAAAAGGGTATATTTACAAACACAAATTTGGCTGCATGGAGAGGACAGTAACATGAACCCAACCGATTGGGGATGGGAATTACAAAACATTGTATTAATTCCAGTTAGAGAATGACTCAGCCACCTGGTCTTCCAAACATTTTAAATTTAATATTCTGTAGTTGCAAGTCAGACTGCGGCAACTCATGCGGGTGCATGAAGCATGGGTTAGTTTGTAATTTAGCCTGCAAAAATTGTGCAGGCTCTGATTGCACAAATATTGCATTGGACTCGAGAGAGAAAGGCAATAATGAAGAAGAAGATGGTAATGAGGAATAAAATGAATTTTGAAGATAAATTACGATAAATTTTGTATAGTGAACTTTTTTAAACATAATTATATTATAATAATAAAAATTTATATTTATTTATAATAAAAAGACCAACCTTTTCTATCACTATAGTACTATAGTTACATAGAAGAAAATAGATTACCCCAAAAACCCCGAGTAACGAGTTTAAACTAATTATATGATAAATTACCATATTACTTCAGAGAAAGACGTTTATTACACCCGCTGCAAGCAACAGGTAGTTCGCACACACTCGCCGACCTCATATTCGTTTTCAGCGACCCCAAAAACCCCCGAGTAAGAAAATTTACCGAGTTGCAAATTTATAATAATAGCCTATTTCAAAATGCACTTTTGAAATGCATTTTTCTTATGCACAAATGCAATTTGAGATTTCTTATTCATTACATTAGTTCACCAAATTTCCTGACATTCTCACGAATCCAACGCACCAATCCGCATTAAAATCCGTCTTACTGCAAAAAAATCGACACTTCAATCCTTCAATGCCTCGACTATTTCTTTCTCAAGTCCAGCCAAAGATTCTAAATTAGTTTTCAATATCGTTGATTAAAAGAAAAGCTTATTATGTTAATACAGATAATGTTGTATCTTATATTACTTGTGTTTAAAGAATGTAGTAAATCCCCTTTAAGCTAATTAAATCTGAGATTCTAGTAAATGCGATAAATTACACTTGTCAAGGATTTATCGTCTTTCGATGACTTACATTAGCATAAAAGATACAATATAGGTAATTAAAAAAACATTTAAAACTATACAGTAAAACATGATATAGACTTACAATTATTCGAAAATGTAAAAAACACCACAAACATAAGCACAGAAACACTGTTCACCAAAACTCAAAGAAGATAAGTTCAGAAAACTGATAATGTTCAGAATAATGTCAGAAAAAATTTTACTATAGATAAATTGGTGGAAATGCAAAGTTGCATTTTAGAGTGCATAAAATGTATCAAAAAATGCATAAACATGTCAAAATAAGCATATTAAGGGCCAAATTTTGTTAATCGGGGGGTTTTTAATGTCGCTGAATACGACTACTCCATCAGAATCGACATACGGAGCACCTGGTGCTCGGTGCCACTGCTAAAGCACGTCATCTTCTGGATTTTCGATGATTTTCGTCATTAAATTGATACAACTAGATTACTAGGGCGATTTGTGAGGTTTTTTAAAACGAATACGCCATCAGAACTGACACCCGTAGCATTTGGTGCCTAAGGTCACGTCTCATCTTCTGGAGTTTCTAGGGATTTCGGCACTAAATTGATGCAAACAGATTACACGAGGGGTTTTGGGATTATTGGACACGAATACGCCATCATAACTGACCCCTAAACCCCTGGTGCCCACGGTCACTGCTAAGGTATGCTATCTTCTGGAAGTTGGAGGGATTTTGAACATTAGGTGCACCAGGGGGTCGGTTTTTATTACGTATTCTTGTTCAAGGACCCTAAAAACCCCCTAGTAGCCTCTTTACATCCATTTAGTACCTAAAACCCTCGAAACTAGTGAACCTGGGCACCAGGTACTCCGGTGGTCGGTTCTGATGGCGTATTCCTCTTCGTCGACCTCAAAAACCCCCTGAATAACAAAATCTGGCCCTTAATACACTTATTTTCACATAGTTATACATTTTTGGTTACAATTTATGAACTTTAAAATGCAATTGTGCACTTTAAAATGCAATGCATTTCCACCCATTTTTGTGTAGTAGACTTTTTTCCTGACATCATCCTGAACACAATTCAAAAAGTTGTAAGTCTCTAGATGCTCTATTTAAAAATCGATTTATTTTGTGCTTAATGCCCTTCTCTAATGATACAACTATTAGTCTGAACATAAAATATACTGCTAGGCGTAGGTTGAGGATATAGGAAATTATGCTCATTTTCGTAGTTGATTTTTTGGTGAACATATTAACGGATTCCGCTATATTTTCATATTATTTTAGATTTTTATTTCATATCTACACAGTTTGTTGTGCTTAACTTAAACTTCTTTTTTTTTGTGCTTAGGCCGGGTGGAAGAAAATAAAGTTATCCGTATGTTAAGTTTGAGACACCCTGCAGGGAGGACGAAGTACATACAGCGTGTGTCAGCCAAATGGAGTAAATTCAATAGTTCAAATAGTAATTGTTTTTTTGAAAAATGCTTAAGCCTGTCGATTAGTATTTCAAATGGAATTTTTTTTTCATACAATAATCATGTATACAGGGTGTCCCAATTTAGAGATATGACGTCATCGTTGATTTTCTTAAATGGCAACACTATCATTTTGATAGCTATTTTGAGAGGGAGTGTAAAGTTATACATAACTGAAAAATATCAAATTTGTATTCCTTATCGTTTACAAGATAATAAAAAATAACAAAGTTATGTCTGTAATTTGGAATAAATTCTATAGTTCAAATAATAATTGTTTTTTTGAAAAATAATTAGACCTGTCGATTAGTATTTCAAATGGAAATTTTTTTCATACAATAATCATGTATACAGGATGTTCCAATTTAGAGAAATAACGTCATCGTTGATTTTCTTAAATGGGAACACTCTAATTTTGATAGCTATTTTGATAGGGTGTGTAAAGTTATATTATACATAACTGCAAAATATTAAATTTTTATTCCTTAACATTTACAAGATAATAAAAATAACATTAAATCTCTAAATTGGGACACCCTTTATACATTATTTTGCATGTAAAAAAATTCGATTTGAAATACTAATCGACAGGTCTGAACATTTTTCAAAAAAAAACAATTATTATTTGAACTATTAAGTTTATTTCACATTACAGACATAAATTTATTTTTTATTATCTTCTAAATGTTAGAAAACTAAAATTTGATATTTTGCAGTTATGTATAACTTTACACGCTCTATATAAATAGCCATTAAAATAACAGTGTTGCCATTTAAGAAAATTAACGATGACGTCATATTTCTAAATTGGGTACAACCTGTATACATTATTATTGTATGTAAAAAATTTAGATTTGAAATACTAATCGACAGGTCTCAGCATTTTTCAAAAAAACAATTAGTAATTGAACTATTAAATTTATTCCATTTGGCTCACACACGCTGTATGTGAGTATACATTGGAATGGTATTGTAGTCTTATGTTTTGTGAACATTGTGTTTTTTGAATGCCCGTGATATCTCTAGAAACATCTATCATCTATTTTTAACATGTGTTTTAACTGAAACAAAAGTAAAAGAGTTAACAAAACTTTAAAAACAAAAGCACATAATGTAAATAGTTTTATCGACACCTATAAAAGTTATTTGTCGACCAGGTAAGCGCTGTGCTACTTGAGAGAAAGTAAGGGTTTGGTGTCTACGTGGAGGCTTTTTAGTAGCGAGATGTACATTACACAGATTTTTTTCTTTGAACACTCCTTTTCTTCATCAGATACAGATATAGAAAGAGATTAAGATATCAGAGAAATTAAAAAATAAAATGTTCACAAAATATGAGACAACGTAATATCGACCCACCTGTGTACCTTTTTCCCCTACAAGGTACCTCGCATTTTTGTTTTACAAAACCATCTATTTTCTTTGTTTCTAAAGATACCAGGGACATGCAAAAAAAATGTTCACAAAACATAAGACTACCATACGATTCCGATGTATATTACTCATTTGTGCCTCGTCCTCACAACAGGTTGTCTCAAACTTAACATAAGAAAAATATTTCTTTTCTTCCTCCCGGTATAAGTACAAAAAATAAAATTGAGTAAACCTTTGTACAACTGTGAAAATACTAAAGAAAATCTAAACTAACAAAAAAAATGAAACTGTTAATCTGTTCACGAAAAAATCAACTACATAACTACACGCGTGGCGTACTTTATACGCCACAAGAAAATACACTTAAAAACAGCAGATTTGTTTATTTTTTTTTAACAAATACACTTAGTTGTTTGTTATAAACCTTATTCGGCATCAGTGAATACTTGGAGTTCCTTTTCAGTAAGCCAATTGGGATTTATAACTGGAATCATGGAATAACTGGTTTACATGATAAATAAAATTGCTAATAAATTTTTTTTAAATGTGATTTTTTACAGGAGAAAAAGTATTGTTTATAAAGAAAAGTATATTTTGTGCCATAATGACTAAAAAACAATTGAAATATGTACTTATATTACGACTTATATTAATATAATCATGGCATATATTGTCCACCACCGGAAACAACAAAATAATAAACTGTAAACTACGATCTTCCCAGAACGCCGATTATAACGAAACTAAAACCAAATTGTAAAGCACATTCCAGTGGCAGGTTTGAAAGATAAACAAGGTCAAAAACTAAATTTTTACATATTGCAGTGCAATTCTTATATCTGAAGTACAAAATACGCCAGCGCGTGTAGTTAAAGGATAAAGTACCTATTGTTAGTGACACGATAGAAACATAAAAAACAAAAGTAGACAGACAAGCTTTTAAAGAAATAACCTAACTTCTTTACTTCGTCTTAACTGAGCAATTCGTCGTAGTGGAACACGTGTGGTCGATTGATTTCTACTGTAATCAACTTTTGTGCCACAACATACTAAGGGAACAGTATCATATCCACATTGAGATTTACTCACAAATTTTAGCTGTGAAGGTACTTGGTTTCTCATAGCTTTTAAAAGTAGGGGACATCTGTAAAGGGACGTACAGATAGCTGTCTCTCCATTTGGTGTATTGCATTGGTCTCCCCTATCTAGAAAATCATTTTTTTTAGAAATAAATATATTTTTAAAGGTATTAGAAAAATGTTTTCTTAAAAATATTTACAATTTTATTTTTAAGGCTCTCTAATTCTAACTGTGACTCAAAGGTACAATTCCGGCACCGACTGCAGACGGCAGACGGCAATTGCAGACGGCAGTTATATTTGTTATCATGACATACGTATTTACTTTGCACTATTAATTTGTATAATTATTAGCAACTGACGTTCTGCCGGACAGCAATTAGAGCTAGATATCGGAATCAGTCTCATACAAATTAATAACGCAAAGTAGTGACGTCTGTCACGGCGACAACTTCAGCTGCCGTCTGCAGTTGCCGTCTGCCGCAGTGAATGCCTGCAGTGGATGTCGGAATCGTACTTTAACGAAAACATGTTTTCTACGAGCGTGCAAAAATGTCTACTTTCGCGCACGCATTTTAGTTTAGAAAGATTTACTTTTCCGCACGCGTGTTACTTTTCCGCACGCGGTTTTTACTTTTCCGCACGCGTATCCACCGTCATGGAAACCAAGATCGTCGTCATGCTAACTAATTATATTGAAAGTTTGGTTTTGACAACATTGTCAAAGAATTAAATCAACTTTTTAACAATTTTATTATTATCAAATACAAAATATGTAATTTTAATTATATTTATTTATTATTTACAATGTTTATACTGAACGTACAACTGAATCCTACGCTTTTTTCTTCAAATATGCTGTTAACTTAAAATAATCGCCTATATTGACATTTTTTTAAATTTTTAATACTGACTTGAGCATGGAATAGCGGGACCACAAAGTATTTGGTTTGCAGATTTTGGATAGACTAATAAAATAAGCCAAAAACACTTCTTCTTTTAAGCTATTTACACTTTTTCCTTTACACCAACTCATAAAAATATTGTATTCTTTCTTGTAGGTACCTGTGTGCTGATTTTTCCGGTAACAAATTAAGATAATTGACAACGTCGAGGAGAGATGGAGGTAGTTTTTCGTCACTTGATGCCATCCAAATCACTGAATTATTTTTTAATTCGTAAGTAAAGATAAACTTTAAAGTGTGTGACGTGCTTCTTGACAATAATTGCTTTGTTTGACATCGTTGCTATGCCTTTAAAATATTAAAACATGTACATAACAGGTTAGTCCAGAAAGCCACTGCGCATCCGCTAGGAAAATATTCTAATTCGGATATTTTGCACAATATTACTCAAAAAGGACTCCTTTTAACAAATTTGCATGTTGGCAGGACCAAAAGGTGGTCAAAAATTTTTTAAACGTTTTTTTTTGTTTTTATCCTAAAATTATTTTTTTACATGTAAAAAAGTTTTTTTAGGTTTTTTGGATCATTCCAAATAGAAAAGGTCTTTAGTAACTTTTCTCTAAAAATGATAGTTTTTGATATATAAGCGATTAAAAATTGAAAAATTGCGAAATCGGCCATTTTTAACCCTCAAAAACTATGTGAAAAACTGAAAATTTGAATGTTGCCAAGGTAGGTAGATATTCTTTAAACATCGATTGACGAAATCCTGAAGAGTTTTTTGCAATACAATATTCAAAACTCCTTTGTTTTTTAATTGCTAATCAAGTGTGCGCGACACTATTTTCCACCGACAGTATGGTGCAAATGAAAGGAATAAATTCGTTATTTCATAAACCGGCGACTTTAAGAAAAAATCCCGAAATAGGTCGATTTTTATTTTTAAGTTATGATATTGTGGCATATATGGTATACTAATGACGTCATCGATGATTTTTTTAAATGAGAATAGGGATCATGTTCATTTGAAAGGTTCTTCAATTCTCTATTCAGTAATAAAATCATTTACATAATTATTTATACAGGGTGTCCAAAAAATTTTTATTAAATTAAATTATTTGACAAAAAAAGAAGTAAAAGGACACCCTGTATAAATAATTATGTAAATGTTTACATTACTGAATAGAGAATTGAAGAACCTTTCAAATGAGCTACCACACGACCCCTATTCTCATTTAAAAAATCATCGATTACGTCATCACGCCCAGACAGATGACGTCACTAGTATACCATATATGCCACAATATTATAACTTAAAAATAAAAATCAACCTGTTTCGGGATTTTTCCTTAAAGTCGCCAGTTTACGAAATAACGAATTTATTCCTTTCATTTGCACCATACTGTCGGTGGAAAATAGTGTCGCGCACGCTTGATTAGCAATTAAAAACAAAGGAGTTTTGAATATTGTATTGCAAAAAACTCTTCGGAATTTCATCAATCGATGTTTAAAGAATATCTACCTACCTTGGCAACATTCAAATTTTCAGTTTTTCACGGCCGATTTCGCAATTTTCCAATTTTTAATCGCTTCTAATATGTCAAAAACTATCGTTTTTAGAGAAAAGTCACTAAGTCATCTTGGAGGAGACTACTAACTCAGTGAGAGCTTTATTAGTGGACTGTTTAGCATAGGGTGAATTTAAAATAGAATAAAAAAAATAACAGTAAAAAAACCAGACCTTAAAGTAAATTGTAATAAAAATATTTCCTACCTTGTCATTTCTCGTTGCACAAGCTGGAGCAGGCCTGCTATTTTTCGTACTGCTATTGCTGAGTAGTATAAATCACTCGCGAGGACTATATTGAGTTTCTATACACTTTTCGGAATAATTGTAAGTGACTGTTAACCAAGAGAGTTGGTTGGCGAATTGTCTTTTTAAAATGAGGCGAGTAGGTAGGTAATTACATACAAAAAACTTTAAGGTTTTTCCTTGAAAATAATGATAAAAATTAATACATACTCACTGAATTAGGTATTGGCCTACTCGTATATACGGGGTGTCCCATAATATTGAAAAGAAAATGAATTAAAATATTCTTTACAAAAACAAGAAAATTAAAAATTGTTATTCCTACTTATGTGGACGAATCACAACCGCCCACCACAATACGCAGTATTGTTACGGCTCAAAAGGCAAAGGACATAATTTTACTATAGAGCGTTTATATATACCACTATTAGTTTTCACTGTGGCCACTCTAACTATACCATCAGATCCAGGATGAACCTCAATTATACGGCCCAAAGGCCATTGTAGCGGGGGAATATTATTTTGGCGGATTACCACTAAGGTACCTAGTTGGACGTTTGGAGACGGAGAATTCCATTTAGCCCTTTGATGAAGAGTTTGGAGGTACTCCTTAGACCACCGTTCCCAAATCTGTTGGTGCAACTTATTTAATAATTGCCAACGATTCAACCGATTGTGCGGAACATCGAGCAACGTTTCTTCGGGCGGAGCACTCAAAGGCTCCATGGTCAAAAAATGTCCTGGAGTTAACGCACTAAGATCGTTTGGATCTGAACTTAACGGACATATTGGCCTCGAATTCATGATGGCCTCAATTTGAGAAAAAATAGTATATAACTCTTCAAAAGTTAGTACTTGTTCTCCAATTGTGCGAATTAAATGACCCTTTACCGTCTTAATATTAGATTCCCATAAACCTCCAAAGTGTGGAGAAGAAGGGGGAATGAGATGCCATTGAATAGATTCATGAGAAGCAGCTTGTGATGCCAATCTGTTAAGTTCTGCTCTGGCTCCAACAAAGTTAGTGCCATTGTCACTATAAACATGTTGACATCGGCCTCTACGACTGACAAATCGCTTAAACGCAGCTAAAAACGCGTCAGTGGATAAATCAGATACGAGCTCTAAATGAAGAGCTTTTGTTGAGAAACAAATAAAAAGCGACAAATACGCTTTAAGAGTTTGAGACTTTCGAAGTTTGGAAGCTCTTATAGGAAAAGGGCCCGCAAAATCAACTCCAACATTACTGAAAGGTTTTAGTTGAGATATTCGAGCTAGCGGTAGATTTCCCATTAACGGAACTGGAGACAAAGGATTCACCTTAAAACATTTAACACATTTAGACAGTACTCTACGAATGGCTCGTTTGGAAGATATAATCCAAAAACGCTGAGAAATTAGGTATTGAACAGTTTGAAGCCCGGCGTGTAGATATTGCAGATGAGTAGATTCAATAATCATATCAGTTAATTTACAACTGTTAGGAAGTAATGCCGGAAATTTGCGATCATACGAAATGGGCGCATTAGCTAGGCGACTACCTACACGTAGAATTCCCTTTGCATCGATAAAAGGTGAAAGCTTTCTTAAATTTTTTGGAAGCAGCTGTTTATCTTGGATAAAATTTATTAAAGTATTAAAAAAGATCTGCTGTGTTCGTTTAACAAAAACCAGTAAGGAGTTATGTTGCTCCAATAAACTTAAACAACCTATTTCCAGATTACCATATCGGTTTTTGGTTACATAATGGAAAAAACGAATAATGTAACACAAACATCGAACACACCTATTTAAAGACGAATGACGATCCAATAAAATATCTAAAAAATTATTGGGAATTTCAGCAATCAATGCGACAGTCCGCACTTCCAAATTTACATTAGTAGACTCCTTTGAATTAAGTTCAAAGAACGTTAGCGGATCAGATTGTAAGAAGGTTGGCCCCACCCACCATTTGGAACAGTTAATTAACTCAGAGGGTAAGCAACCCCTTGAACCAATGTCAGCAGGATTTTCTTCAGAAGGAACATAGTGCCAACATGAAGAAGTTACTCGATCGTGCACAAAAGCTACTCTATTGCTCACAAAAGTTTTCCACTGATGAGGGGAAGATTGTAACCAACGTAATGTAACAGCAGAATCAGAATAACAGTATATTTCCTTGATTTCTACTTTATCTTTAATAACAGAAGAAACAAAGGAGACTAGTCGAGCCACTAAAACCGCAGCAGACAATTCTAATCTGGGAATAGTAAGTCCCTTATTAATGGGTGCGACCTTAGATTTAGCTATAACAAAAGAAACAAAAGGTTGGCCTGAAGGTGATAAGCATCGAAAGTACAAGACAGCGCAGTAACCTTTCTCGCTAGCGTCACCAAAACAGTGAACTTCTAAGCGTAAAATATCGTCAATTAATAAACGACGAGGTAAATTTAATTTACTCAAATATGCTACATCATCAATGTATTTTTTCCACAAACGGATAATTTCTTTTGATGGAGCATCATCCCAACCAATCTTTTGAGTCCATATTCTTTGAATAAGGTGTTTAATTAGAAATGTTATTGGACATAAAAATCCAAGAGGATCAAATATTTTTGCTAAATTGGACAAAAGATGACGTTTTGTACAAGAAGAGTCTAAAACTTGAACTTTAAAAGCAAATGTATCCGAAGAAGCGTCCCATTCCAACCCTAATACTTTAAGTGTTTTGGACGAAATATCATCATTAAATGTAAGAGGTTTTATTGCTAAATCTGATACAGCTAATCCTTTCAATAAATCGGGTACATTACTGGACCATTTTTTCAACTCAAAACCTCCTTTGGCAAGTAAGGCAATAAGTTCGTCTCTTAGTGCTAAGGCATTTTCGAAACTAGGACAGGAAGAAACGATATCATCAACGTAGGTTCCAGTTTTAAGTGCCTCGGCTGCTAGAGGAAACGAATCCCCGTCATCATTAGCCAACTGATGTAGACATCTAATAGCAAGATAAGGAGAACAAGAGAGACCATAAACAACTCTGTTGATACGAAGATCTCGAACAGGTTCAGAATTATTAGAACGCCAAAGTACTCTTTGATAATCTGTTTGAGTAGGATTAATTAAAATTTGCCTATACATTTTAGAAATATCGGCCGTAATTACATAACCATGCAATCGAAGATTAATCAAAATTGTACAGATGTCAGTCTGAAGCTTAGGACCAGTGAATAATTTGTCATTGAGTGAGGGTTGATTTGGAAGATGCCCGGAACCATTAAAAACGACCCTTAATTTACTTGTTAGACTTTCAGGTCTTAAAACACAATGATGCGATAAATAGTAAACATAAGGTGAATCGAAGTTATTCAATGGGACAGGTTCCATGTGACCGAGCTCAACAAATTCCTTCATAAAGGTGCGGTATTGGTCATAAAGTTCAGGAGATTTTTGAAGCCTTCTTTCTAATGAATAAAACCTACTAAGAGCAAGTGATCTAATATTAGGAAAGACAGGATTTTCTTCCTTAAAAGGTAGATCTACTACAAAGCGTCCTGAATGTTCACGCGTATAAGTATTCATAAACATATTTTCCACTTTAGCGTCATCAGGAGCTAAGCAAAAAACTTCAGGGACTGCTTCTAATTCCCAGAATTTCTTTATTTGCTGATCCAAAGAAACCGTATCTTCAACTTGGCAAAATAAAGACGTAAGAGTAGGTGCCTTTGAAATATTTACTTTTCCCATAAGCACATAGCCAAATATAGTATTAATTGCATCAGGTTCATCTTGATTGCCGTAAATACGTCCATCCAAAAGAATTGTAGAGAATACATCAGCTCCTAAAAGAATGTCTATGGATCCTCTACGAAAGAAGTTATCATCTGCTAACTTTAAATTAGCAATATGGGGCCAAGTATTAACTTCTAAATTACATAAAGGCTGATCCTCACATATTTTTGTCAAGACTAACGCATCGGTTGTCAAAATAGGAGAAGATTTACGTACTGGTTTAAAAGAAATGGTAACCCCACCTAAATTAGTGTTCGACTGCATAGAACCTAATCCTTGGATGTTAGCTGAAGTTTTCATGGGACGTAAACCTAAACGCCTAAGGGTCTTTTGACAGATGAAGGACGTCATGCTTCCCGAATCTAACAGACACCTAACAGGTTGGTAGTTACCGTGACAATCAAGCACCTCAATACATGCAGTGGAAAGCAAAGTACTTTTATCAGCGGAAGAAAAACACACAGAAACGGATGATCCAGTCGTTGAATTTAAAGTGGATGCCGCCGAATCTTGAACATTCTCTTCTTTCTTAGAAGAGGAGAAGCAAAGTAGTGTATGATGTTTTTTATGGCACGAGTGACAAGTCCATGTAGATTTGCATAGGCTAGAACGATGTGATCCAAGACAGTTAATACACATCTTGTTCTTTTTTATTAATTGAAATCGATCTACAGGAGATTTTGCCAAAAAAACGGAGCATTTATAAATGGCATGGGTATCATTAGTTTTACAGATAGAACATTTTGGTTCAGGTTCTGTTTGAGCAAGCAATGATGTAGATTTGGAAGAATTAGGTTTTTTAGAAAAGTTAGATTTTGGTTTAGTGTGAAAATCAATATTATCTAAAGCGAGACAACTTTGATTTAAAAAATCAATCAGTTTTTTATAGCTTGGGATGGTTGAATTATTATGAAAAAGCTCAAAACGTGTTACTAAAGAAACAGTTAATCGTTTTAAAATCATTTGAACAAGTATAAAATCCCAATGTACTGTGGGTAGTCCTAGCTTATTTAGAGATGCCACATTTTTCGAAAATGTATCTAACAACTTGCGTAGTTCTTTTGGATCTTCTGAAGTCAGTTGTGGTGAACTTTCAAGGTTATTCCATAAATTGGCAGCGATTACCCTAACATTATTAAACCTTTCACAAAGCAGATCATAGGCAATTGGATAATTGTTTGCTGTGATGTCAATATGATCCACAGCATCGCGCGCTGCACCCTTTAAACACGATAGTAACAAATTAAATTTGTCAATTGGTTGTAAGTAAGTAAGAGTATGAACGCGAGCATCAAACTGATCTATAAAACTTCTAAATTCAGTTATTTTTCCACTGAAAGATGGCAATTCCGGTTTCGGTAAATTAAAATAATTTATAGGTAAAGGATTTTGAGACTGTGAAGTTGATGTAGTTTGCTGACTTGATGTTGAAGATTTTCTAAAGGCTTGCACGTATGTTAATTTAATTTTTATAATATAATTTGTCAAAATTACTACGGCAATCATCTTCGACTTTAAATAGCGCGTCCTCATTATCTTGCTCAGAAACTAACATAATTATTTTATTATGAAGATCATAAAAATTGTCACGAATTTTTTCCAATCCTTCATACATAACTTCCAAAACCGGGTAAAAATTCTTATCGTCAGCAGCTACCTTTAAAGCAACAGCATGAATTTCAGTCATTTGTTGCACTTCAACTTGTCTTAAAGATTGATATTTTTTAATTTTATCTGCCATTTTGTAAATTTAAATGTAGAATTAATAAATTTAGAAAAATATGAAATTAGCGTTAGGAAATAAAATAGGTTCACCACACGAAAATTAATAAAATACAACCGAACTTTGTGCTAATAAAATAGAAAACTATGTCCTCTGCTATTTGAATATTTATAGACAAAAAATAATTATAAAACATAAACCCTTTAAATAAAAATTACTGTGTAAAATAAACACACAGTTTCATCTATAATAGAGTCAACCTGTATAATAATTATTATAACAAAATTTGTCTATTGGCCGACGTTGACAATTTAATAATAATTACTTTTACATTAATGTGTTCCTTTTTTACTTAAAAAACAACATTAACTGAGGTATAGGTACCACTAACGATCGGCACAAACAAAAAACCAATTTACTAATTGATACGTGATTTTAATTTTGTAAAGAATATTTTATCGCCTTATGTTAAAGAATAACAAAAAAATAAAGTCAAAGGAAATGCGGTTAAATAACCTGAATTTGATTCTGATCTTTGTAAATTAGCAAAGTATGACAATAAAATCAAACAATTCAGGTTTAAAAGAAACTTTCCCCGACTATATTACCCTCTTAGAAAAATGAAAAATGCAAGAAAAAAATATAGAAAATGGATCTATCCGGCTCGAAGGACCAATAAGTCATCTTGGAGGAGACTACTAACTCAGTGAGAGCTTTATTAGTGGACTGTTTAGCATAGGGTGAATTTAAAATAGAATAAAAAAAAAATAACAGTAAAAAAACCAGACCTTAAAGTAAATTGTAATAAAAATATTTCCTACCTTGTCATTTCTCGTTGCACAAGCTGGAGCAGGCCTGCTATTTTTCGTACTGCTATTGCTGAGTAGTATAAATCACTCGCGAGGACTATATTGAGTTTCTATACACTTTTCGGAATAATTGTAAGTGACTGTTAACCAAGAGAGTTGGTTGGCGAATTGTCTTTTTAAAATGAGGCGAGTAGGCAGGTAATTACATACAAAAAACTTTAAGGTTTTTACTTGAAAATAATGATAAAAATTAATACATACTCACTGAATTAGGTATTGGCCTACTCGTATATACGGGGTGTCCCATAATATTGAAAAGAAAATGAATTAAAATATTCTTTACAAAAACAAGAAAATTAAAAATTGTTATTCCTACTTATGTGGACGAACCAGTCACTAAAGACCTTTTCTGTTTGGAATGATCCAAAAAACCTAAAAAAAACTTTTTTCCATGCAAAAATAATAATTTTAGGAAAAAAAAAGAAAACGTTTAAAAAAATTTTGACCACCTTTTGGTCCTGGCAACATGCAAGTTTGTTAAAATGAGTCCTTTTTGAGTAAGATTGTGCAAAAAATCCGAATTAGCATATTTTTCCTAGCGGATGCGCAGTGGCTTTCTGGACTAGGTATTTAGGCACCGCATTGAATTTAATTCGGTGTTATTAGATCGTCGTCATGATAACCAATTATATAGAAAGTTTGGTTTTGACAACCTTGTCAAAGATTTAATTTGTGTACGTATTTTTATATTAATTCAATTAATTGATTAAGATTTGGTCATTTTTAAATGCTCGCAGAAAAAATATTGTTCCGCAACTCTTGCAGAAAGTCTCTTTTCCGCACTCGACTGCTTGCCGAACTCCGCTTTGCTTCGTTCGGCAAACTGTAATCGCGTGCGGAAAAGTATGACTTTCTGCACTTGTTAGGAAAATAACTATTTTCTTCGTATCAACCTCTCGTATAACACAAGGATAGCTAAAATAAAGTATTTATAAAATACTAGTGATTTTGCTCGTCGCCATGTGACGGGGAATACAATTAATTGTCTTGTACAGTCACTGCACTCGATTTTTTGTGACAACCTCCTATTTTATCGTATCTCCTTCCAATTTTTTATGACATCCTCCATTTTTTATTTATTTTCTAAAATTTTTTCTGACACCCTCCAATTTTATCTGTCCCTCCATTTTTTTCTGGCTCTTATTTTTTATATATTTTATATTTTATAACTCTAGAAGGACTTGGCTACTTTTGATTTTGAAATATTTGTAGAAGTCTTAAGAAGAGGAATAACCTTTACAATATCCCATCAGATATCAAATTTTATTAGTTTATAGGAAATGTGTAAAAAATGTTCTCCTTGCTCAAAAATATCTCTATTTTTGACAATATCGAAAATTAATATACAGAAAATTTGTTTAAAATTAATAGGCCTGGATCCCGCGTACTAAAAAAAGTTTATTAACAGCAAGCTTAAAATTTGTTAATAGCTTAACGGTGTCTAGTCGGACAAACTTTGATGTACGGGAACACTGGACAAGGGGAAGTTTTTATTGTGGAACAGGTTACAAGTTTCGAACGTCAGATTACGAAAACGTCCCACGTATTTTGTCGGACAGAACTTCCAATTGATTTGTTACCCTTTTATTAAATTCTGTCATTTGACGTCTTCCACGTGTCGGACGTATTAAATTGCCCAGCATATTTCTCAGGCCGACATTTTTTATATATTTTATAAAGTTTGCTATTGAATAAACTAAAAAACAACCTGCTAGATTTCACAATCATAAACTTGTCAGGATAACACTTTCCATGATTAAAATCTTCTTCTTCTTCTTTCTTCTTCTTCTTATAATAGGCTTCTTGGCCTGTTCTTACCGATTTTGGGCTGTATTTGTAGCTGTGATGTTGACTGCCAGCTATCTCGCCACTTTTCAAAGGGCCTTCGTATTGGTCTCTTGCCTGTTGGGTTCCAAACCCCTGGCTATACGGGCTATTCTCTCGCTGTCCATTCTCCTCACATGCTGATTCCACTCTCGTCGTCTTTGTCTCCCCACCGTACTATATCTTTTATGTTACAGAGATCTCTTATTCTGTCGTTCGGTATTCTGTCTCTCAGTGCTTTCCCAGTTGTTGACCTCAGCGTTCTTATTTCTGATGTTCTTAGTATCCTCTTGGTTTCTGCTATGTCACATCTTGTTTCTATCGCGTACGTCATGATCGGTCTTACACATGATTTGTATATGCGTACTTTCCCTTCCAGCCTCATATCTGTTTTCCTCCAGATGACATCCCTCAGACATCCTGACACGTAATTGGCTTTATTTGATTGCTTTCGGACGCTCTCTTTAACATCTCCATAACTACATATTTCGATTCCCAGATATTGGAATCTCGAGACTTGTTCAATTAGTTCGTTGTTAATTACTAATTTGCATCATATGGGTTCCCTTGACACTACTAGGGATTTTGTCTTGGCTGTTGATATTTTCATGTTGTAGTTCTTCGCCACTGTATTGAAAGTCTGTGCCATTCGCTGTAGGTTATCCTCGTTATCGGAGATTAAGATTGCGTCGTCAGCATAACAGAGGATTTTTATTTGTTTTTCCGCCATCTTATATCCTTTTCCAGTACCTTTAATGTTTTGTATGATTTTGTCCATGACTAAATTAAAAAGCAATGGGCTCGAGTTATCCCCTTGTCTCATTCCCGAGTTGATTTCTACTTCCGATGTTAGTTCAATATCGACTTTTATTCTGGTTTTGTTCTTCGTATTAATGTCTTTAATTATCCTTATCATCTTGTTGGGCTGATTTTTCTCTTTTAGCAATCTTAGCACATCTTCCTATCTTACACAATCGAAGACCTTAGTCAGATCTATAAAGCACACAAATGCAGGTTTATTATATTCCAGTGCTTTCTCAGTAATTTGTCTGGCTATGAATATGGCGTCTATTGTGGACCTATTTTTCCGAAAACCTTGTTGTTCCTCACTAATTGTGTATTCTTCATTTATTTTATTGGTAAGTATTTTGTTAAGAGTTTAAGAGTTGTGCTCAGCAAGGTGATGGTACGGTAGTTGCTAGGGTCTTTGCTGTTTCCTCTCTTGTTTATAGGTATTGTTATACTCGTCCTCCACTGGTCTGGTACACGCTGGCTACATATTATTTCGTGAAAGAGGATCTCTGTGTTTTCGATTAAGGTTTCTCTTCCGTATTTCAGGAGTTCATTTGGTATCCCATCGAGTCCTGGTGCTTTTCTGTTTTTTAATTTACGTATGTTATTCCTTATTTCTTCTTTTGTGATTTCTAGTTCTGTGTCTATGTTGGATTCGTCTTTATTTCCTGTTTCTTCCTCTTCTTCAGGTACTATAGTATCTTCCTTATAAAGTTCTTCTATATAAGCGGTCCATTGTTCTGCTTCTATTTTATTTCAACTTCTGTATTCGTCAATGGGTTTTTTCTTATTTTTTAGTATTTTCCAAACTTTTCTTTGCGACCCATACAAATCGTGTTCCATTTCTTTGGCAAAGCGTGTCCAATATTCCCTTTTTATATTTCTTATCTTTGAATTGATGTAATTTCTTGTGTCTCTGTATTGTTGGTAATTGTTTGGTGTTTTGTTAGTACAGTATTGTAGGTATGCTTTCCTCTTCTCATACGCTAGATCCCTTATTTCAGTATTGAACCAGGGCTTTGATATTTTTGTTGCATTCAGGTAAATTTTTCTGACCTCTATGCTTTCCTTTGCGGCTTGTAATATATTATATTCTATATTTGCCCATGTCTCATTTACTCCTTCACCTGTTGTTACTGGGTTTATCTCAAATCTTTGTTCTAAACGTCTTTTGTACAGCCATTTTGTGTTTTGGTTCTCTAGAAAATCAATGTTTAGTTTTTCGAAGTACTTGGGTGGTTATTTCTTGTTTTGTGGTATTTTGAGCAAAAATTTTCCAAGCACCATTTTATTCTCCATTTCGGTTCAATGTATCTTCGTTAAATCCTTGTTTGATATTATCTATGCTGTCGTTTCCTATTCTTGCATTGAAATCTCCAAGAATAATTATTTTTTCGTTCTTCTGTATCGTGTCGATTACATCCTGTAGTTTATTATAGAAGTCTTCGGTCTCCCCCTCGGGTTTACTTATATCTGGTGCGTAGACTGATATGATGTGGAGTTTAGTGTTTTCCATATTCAAAGTCGTCATCAGGATTCTATGGTTGATATGTTCGATGTTTTCTATGCTCTTTTCAAATTTCTAATGGATTATAAGGCCCACTCCGGAGCTAGCATAGTTGCCCTTGTTTTTTCCGCTGTATATGAGTAGGAAATCTTGGTATTTTGAAGTTCCCTTTCCTTTCCTTCTGGTTTCGGAGAGCGCGCATAAATCTATTTTGTGGGTGTTCATTTCTATTAGTGTCTCTTGGTCTCTCTTTGTCCATGACTTAATGTTCCAGCATGCTATTCTTAATTTTTTATCCTTTTTCGTACTCCTATTATTTGCTAGAGTCATAATTAAAATCACGTTCCACAATTAAACCTTTCCCTGTTCCAGTTTTCCCATACATCAAAGTTTGTCCAACTAGACACCGTTAAGCAATTAACACATTTTCAGCTTGCTATTAATCAACTTTTTTTTGGTAACCGAGATCCAGGCCTAAAAAATAATTTTAAAATATTATTTAATTATAATAATAAAAACTATTTTTCAACATTTTCTCTGCGATGAAGGAGCATTAATGCAATACTTTTTAATAATTATAAATTAAATGAAACAATTCTAAATACTATCTTAAGATCAAACAAAGTGCCAAAATAATAGATTTCGCGGGAAACGTAAAAAAGTCAATAGACCCGAAGTTAGCCGCAGTTTTAGTGACGTAAATCTAAAGGAGTATAATATAACTGTGTGTTATGAGTTATGACAATAACATTTTTGTTTTTAGTGTTTTCTTTACAATTTCATCACATTTTCTTATTTTTTAAAGCTTCCTTGGACTTCTACAAATAATGTTTTAAAATCGACAATCAGCTTAAAGTCTAAAGTTTCTCATTTATGCACGTGGGTGAAAAATTTTCCCATTTTTTTCTGTAAATTCAATATTTTTTTCACTTAACCGATTTTTTACCGGTTATTACTTTAAAAAGAAAAACCGGTTATCACCGGGACAAAAAACAACCGGACAAACCGATTATTGCAAAAGAAAAAAACCGGTTTTAGGTTATAACCGGTAGGTTTTTCCCATCCCTACCATAGCCATTCCACCCGATATATAAATATGTTGATCAACATACGTTTGCACAATGCAAGATTGAATTGCAAAAGGTTATACCTGGAATATAGAGGTACATAGCCCTGTATTTCAAAAGTTACTTTAGGCTTATATCTGGGTACCATAATATGGTTGGAAGTGATCATCCATATATTTTTAAGATGTAACTGTATCAGGATCTAATCAGTACGTTACCCAAGTATTTTTAAAATCCACAATATTCTTTTCTCACCATCCCCTGATAATATTTTCCAGAGAAGGAAAGTCTTGTAGACACGTCATAGCTGTGCTCTGTTATTTTAGTACAAACAAGATAAACACCTTATGTAAATTGACGGTAGACGTTTTACTCAACCTTGACTATATCAAGTACAGCATGTTTATTTTACCTAATCTTTCTCTATGAGTACATCTAGTTATCATTAAGGTAGCTATTGCTCTCTTCATAAAAGGTGGAGATGCCCCTGGAGATAGGTGTACATCTCAATGGCCTTCGATTGTGGAGGTTGGCTTTAGGAAGACGAGGTCTTACAGTATCATTGCCTATAGTCACCTTGTGTACCCGATGCAAGCCTATAACCAATTCAAGTGCTGTAGTTGTTGGTTGTCTTCTAGCGGTTAACGCTAAAAATTGGTCTTGAGCTGCAGTTGAAGCTCCTTCACATCCTGGATGACGTTTGGCTGGATTTACAGTATTATAAAAACGTCGCCACAATTGACTTGTAACAATTTGTGAGACTACAATTCACTCATTTACATTAGTTTTCCGCATGTCACACTGAAGAAGGCCCATATCCCTATTTACCTCATGAATAGTTAAATGATGTTGTTAAATAAATAAATCTATTTTCCATGAAATAAGTAAACAAGAACTTTATAAAATGACCAAAATCGAAACTAGCAGAATATTTACTGCAGTATGAAACCTATAGTTTCTTCCTCTCCTCTAAAAAGCTTTGTTAAATATTAATTATCTATCACTTTTACCGCTATGTTTTACTCACAAAAATCAACAGGACACACAACTGTATAAATTCAATTGAAATTAAATGATCACGTGAATTTATTTTTATTAATTTTATTATGTTATAAGAAATCCCTAGACTTTTCCGATGTGTGTAGATTGTATATATTATAATTCATTATATTTCATAAAAAATTTGCATTCACGATTATAATAATATGTGCAGATATTTACAAGATTTTTAGGGTTTTCTATTTACCAATTATTTTTGATACAGACAAATTTTATTATTTATTTGATTTATTTTCGTAAAAACCTACTGGATTTACCCATTATCATTCTTAGAATTATCTCTGAAAGATGAATTGACTATTATGATTGTTTTGCATCCTTCTTTCTGGTGACTATCTAAATAATCTATTTAAGAGGAAACAGTAGCGATCAACAGGTAGCAAAAACGCGTTCCAAGATTGCGGCTGTAATTTTGAATATTTTTTGAGATATTTTTTATTTCATTAGTAGTTCCAAAATGACACAAAATCTAGGCATCGGATAAAAAAGTTTATTTGAAGAAAGTGTATTTTTTGTTCTTCTTAATGGCGGTACAGGCTCGTTTTTTTTAATATTGTATTTAATTACAGAGTAATTTCCACATCTTAATATATTTTTCAAATTGGGCTCTGTACCGCCATTCTTTTTTATATTACGAATACGTGTGCCAAATATCTCCAAAAAAGCCACAATCTTGGAACGCGTTTTCGCTACGTGTTGATCGCTACTGTTTCTCCTTAAGCCGATTATTCGAATTATAGTAATCAACAAAATCACAAATACATCTAGAGAACAACGAAATGAATATTAATATAAAATTTAGAATAGGTAACGAAATGAAGGCCTTAAGAAGGATTGCTGGAAAAGAGGCCTGTATTTTTGAGTTGCTCTGTATCTCCTTTTTGTTGCCATTACGTAGGTCTCAAATCTGTAGGACACTACGGGTCCAACTAATGTTCCATAAATATTATTTTGGTATTTTTGTCTACTAATATCGATGTCATTAAGAACTTATTAACGTAGTATATGCGATTATAATTGGCAATACTTTCGCTACTTATGGAATTTTTTGATTTATTTCTCTGCGCAAATATTATGTTGAGGTATCCACACCTTCTATGGTATACTCGTAGTTGTCTATTGCAATTTTATCTTTATTGTCAGATGTAGGTACCTTTGACTGTCACGTACCTACTTGTTTTTTGTCTCACTAAATTTAAGCCCCCATTTTTTTGCTTCTGGATCAATTTCCCGGATCTTTCTTTACTCGTTGCTTGCTCCTGCTAATATGACTCTATCATCTGCATAATTTGTATTATTGCATAATTTGTATCGATTTGGTAATTATCTGACGGTAACATTGGTTTTTCTGATGAACACCTCAAACTAGGCTGAACAGCATGATTTATAGCCCGATTTCTTGTTCCACTCCCACGTTGATGTCAAATTGGGGAAATTTTTTGTGTGTTAGGATTTGACCACAGTCAAAATAACCCTACAGAAGAATTGGATTTTCTATACAGTAACATACAAGCAGATAAAATAAAATTGAATTATCAGCATTTGTAAGGAAAAGATCATACAGAATTTGGTCCCACCAGTAGACCTTAGCAATTTAAACATTGTAAGGGAACGTTTTTTTCTCTCATTCATTGATAATATGCAGTAGTAGTACAGTTGTTTCTGTAGATAATGCGTTAATAACTAAGAATTCTTGTTTAATGCACTTGGAACTTTGGGCAGCAGATGACACGATATGTTAATAATTAACTATTGTTTGACTTTTCGACTTTCACTTGGAAAATCTTCCTCAGAAAATAAAAAAATACGTTTGAAAATTCTGTGAAAATCTGATAACCTGATCTTTTTAGGTTATGTGTATTTTCCATACAAAAAAAAGTTTTGTCTCGATCTTAAGGACCCTACAGGTTATTCGCATAAGCTATGCACTAGATATAAATATTGGTTGACTGCGAAGTGGTCCTCAACAACGAACGAGATGGCTATTCCGTTCAGTTTGTGAGTATTTTTGGATAGCAGTTACTTGTATAATCGCCTATATTATTTAATAATTTAATAGGATTATTTTTTCACTATCTATGTATTCAGTGATTTCCTATAATAATTTGTATACTTTGCAATAAAAACTAATAATCAAGACAAGAGAAAAAGTGATAAAGTGATTTTAATAGAATACTGTTACTACGAAAATCGTTGTTTACATGCACTGCATATCTTAATAAAATTTAATATAGCAATATGTGATTGAAAAAAATTGAATTGATGTTACTGCCACCAGAAGTATCAAATTCTCACTGTGTTTGTGTATTACATGACATGTTAGTTGTTTTCTGTAAACAAAACAAGGACATGTCTTTATTGTATGTAGATGTGAGTGTTAAAAAAACAAATATAAAATAAAAATTAAAAATTAAACTTTGACAACTCAAAGTACGTAGATACATTATTTGCAATGAACACACACGTGGAAAAATCACCAGAAGAAACATTTTGCAAAAATTTATATTTGCTTTAGTCGAAGAGCTTAATTTAAATTCCAGTTTTTTTACGATATTTATGCAAAATCAGCAAATGTTTGTGCAAAGATGGTACATACTTGAGGAGTTACTTCTTCCTTTCCGAAAAATACATCACTTAATTTTCCAGTTAAAAGATACTGCAGATACACAAAGTTTGGAGTCTTCAAATTCACGAAATGTTAATTCCTGTTTTGTTGTCTATTGAACTGGATGCCTAATTTAGGCATCCTATTCCCAGAATAGACAACAAAAGAGGAATTAAAATTTCGTGCATTTGAAGACTCCAAACTTTGTCTATCTGCAGTATTTTCTAACTGGAAAATTAAGTGATGTATTTTTCGGTATGGAAGAAGTAACTCCTCAAGTATGTACCATTTGTGCATAAACATTAGCTGATTTTGCATACACGTTGTAAAAAAATTACATGCGGAAATTATTTGGAATTTCATTAAGTGTAAATAGAAAGGCTTAATAAATATTATACCTTTTGGTTGATTAACTTGTTATGCTTATACCGAGTGTCCACTTATATTTTCCCCCATTTTAACTGCCTATAACTTCTAAACGGCTTAAGATAGAAATATGCAGTTTTCGATGAAATGTTTTACTTTAATAAAAGTTTTGTCTGAATGGATTGAATTTTTATATCGCTTTCAAATACGAAAAGAAAAATGGCGGATTTTTGAAAAAAACGTTGTTGACTTTTTTTTAATGGAACACCCAGTATATTTTTTTGTAAATTGAAAGAAAGGTCATTCACCTATCCAGCGATATAAAGTTTTTCAAAATTGGTGGTCAAATCACTGAGTAATTAATTTTTAAAATGAGCGGTGCAACGTGGATTTCACATACCTAAATAACATAACTAGGCAAAATGATGTGATTTTCACATTGCATCTTTCATTTTAAAAATTATTTGCTCAGTCACTTGACAACCGATTTTAAAAATTTAATATCTCTGGATAGGTAAATGACCGTTTTTTCAAGCTACAAAAAAATATATTGAGTGTTTCAATAAAAAAAGTCAACAACGTTTTTTTTTTTTTCCAAAAATACCCCATTTTTAATTTAAAAGCGACATGAAAAATGGTCATTTACCTAAAAACTTGAAAAAACGGTCATTTCCCTATCCAACGATATAAATGTTTTTAAAATCGGTGGTCAAATGACTCAGCAATTAATTTTTAAAATGAGAGATGCAATGTGGAAATCACATAACATAATATCAATTATTTGCTTAGTTATGTTATTTAGGTATGTGATATCAACGTTGCACCTCTCATTTTAAAAATTAATTTCGCAGTGATTTGACAACCAATTTTGAAAAACTTTATATCGTTGGATAGGCGAATGACCTTTCATTCAAATTGCCAAAAAAATATACTTGGTGTTCCATTAAAAAAAAGTCAACAACGTTTTTTTCAAAAATCCGCCATTTTTCTTTTCGTATTTGAAAGCGATATAAAAAATTCAGTCTATTCAGTCAAAACTTTTACTAAAACAAAATATTTCAGCGAAAACCGCATATTTCTATCTTGAGCCGTTTAGAAGTTATAGGCAGTTAAAATTGGGGAAAATATAAGCGGACACCCGGTATTAATATTATTACTACTAATACAATATAAAACCAAACTTACGCGCTTCTGTCACGAGGCAGTTCAAAAAACAGTACAAAAATGCACAAAACACAATTGTATTAAAATTCATCATCACTGATTGGTGTTAGTTAGTAAACTAAAATATTCTTATTATTTTAACTGATTATACCTATAAACTCCTCCAATATAATATAATATGCACACTAATGTTATTGATATTAATTTAACTGGTCCTACCAGTTTATTTTAATAAAATGTGTTAAATATCCGTGTATCTTATTTCTTGAAAAATATTGACCTACGTTATTCTTAGAAGAGCCAATTATTTGAATAAACGACTTACTTTGAATTATTTTAAAAATGATGTCCACTTAAAAACAAGCTGATTGTTGATTGTGATGATGATGATTGTGATGAATAAGGAATTACTTTTCGGGATTGTGTTTTATAATAGGAAGTAATTATTGAGAATTTTAATACCGTACTTAAAAAACAATAATTAACATATAATCTGATAATCTACTTTCCACTAACCTGCGTGTCTTTTTTCACGAAGAAAATATTTTGATTGAGAAAACATAAAAGCATTACTACGTGAATGAACGTAAAAATCAACTATTTAGTCTCAGATAAATAAGATTTTTCTCGTGACACATCCCCCCAGGCCGAGACCAAATTTTTTTGGGTAGAACGGACATCTATAATAATAACTATACAGTGCTAGTCAAAAGTCCGTACCCCCCTCGTATCTTTTGACCGGTTATACTTATAATAGTGAAATTTGGAGGAAGGAAATGAACGGACGTAGGCTTCTTAACTAGTCATGACAGGTGACGTAAAAGTGACAGATGACTTTACAGCGCCACTGTGACAGATAATTTTAAATGGTACCCTATGGTAAGCGACACCTCGTTTGATAGGTATTGAAAATACCTATTCAGCTATACTAATTTTGTTTGAGTTTAAGCTCATTTGGATGAATAAATGAAATAATATAAACTTGTAGTTTCGCATTTAATTAATAAAAATTCAAACCTCCGCCTATGGTTACTTGTCAAAAAGGTTGACGTTGACGTAAAAACTACCAGAGAGCTGAAAAATGTCAACTTTTTTGACAAAATAACCATGGGCGGACATTTCAATTTTTAAGAATTAAATGCGAAACTACAAAGTTATATTTATTTCATTTATTCACCAAAATCAAAATCAACTTAAACCCAAAAAAATTAGTATGACTGAAGAGATATTTTCAATAACTTTCAAATGAGGTGTCACTTGCCATAAGGTCCCATTTAAAATTATCTGTCACAGTGGCGCTGTAAAGTCATCTGTCACTATTACGTCACCTGTCATGACTAGTTAAGAAGCGTACGTCCGTTTATTTCCTCACTCCAAATTTCACTATTATATGTATAACCGATCAAAAGATACGAGGGGGGGTACGGACTTTTGACTAGCATTGTATATGTTTCCTGTAGCCGATTTTGATGATATACATAGTTATAAACAAATGAAAATCAAAAAACGGTAAATTTTCGTTTATTTCGTCTATTACTAAAAAGGAAGCATTCTAAACAAATTTGAAAATAAGAAACTCATAAATCATCTAAAAAACTTCAATATGGCGTTCTCTGAATAATATGTCTATCCTTATGTGTTGCTTAGAAAATTGCAAAATCAATCATAAATTTTAAGATTATAAATAAATGTTCATAACTAATGTAAAAATTAAGATTACATAAGAAACTTCTTATTGCACGGAATGCTGAGGCTTCTTGTGCTTAAATTATTTCTTAAATTTCAAAGCAGTTGGTCAAATAGTTTAAAAGTTATTTAATTTGCTTATCCCAAATTCATTTTTTTGCAACACTATAAGTCAGAAAATTATGAGGTTACAATAATACTTCGTACAGTTTATGAAAGAAGAACATTTATACTATTAACTTAATTAAAGAAAATGACAAAAACAAGTAATTGGACTTCGTAAGTCCTAGGTTTTCACCCAAAGTAATCGAAAGTATAACTGGAAGACGATATTTGAATTTTACGTGTAACTTTGCGTGGATTGATATACGAATTTACTAATTTTGAGTCATTTTTGCTAAACTTTGACATTTGTCACCTAATTTGTAATTCTACCCGGTATAATGGCGGAGGAGTTATATTGTCGGTCGTACAGACCGACAGAAAGATTGCCTAGGTCAAATATCTCACCTTTAGTACCATCCTTGGATTATCAGCTTTCATTTGGCACCTCATTTATCATTCTAGCTGGTATAATGATGGAGAAGTTATATTCGCGGTCGGACGGACCGACGGAGAGACCGCTTAGGTCAAATATCTCACCTTTAGTACCATCTTTGGATTATCAGCTTTCATTTGACACCTCATGTGTCATTCTACATGGTATAATGACGGAGGGGTTATATTCCCGGTCGTACGGACCGACGGAAAAACATCCTGGGTCAAATATCTCACCTTTAGTACCATCCTTGGATCATAAGCTTTCATTTGACACCTCATTTATCATTCAAGCTGGTATAATGATGGAGGAGTTATATTCGCGGTCGTACGGACCGACGGAAAGACAGCCTAGGTCAAATATCTCACCTTTAGTACCATCCTTGGATTATAAGCTTTCATTTGACACCTCATTTGTCATTCTACCTGGTATAATGATGGAGGAGTTATATTCGCGGTCGGCCAGACCGACGGACAGACCGCCAAGGTCAAATAGCTCACCTTTAGTACCATCCTTGGATTAGCAGCTTTCATTTGACACCTCATTTGTCATTCTACCTGGTATAATGACGGATGAGTTATATTCCCGGTCGTACGGACTGACGGAAAGACAGCCTGGGTCAAATATCTCACCTTTAGTACCATCCTTGGATTATCAGCTTTCATTTGACACCTCATTTATCATTCAAGCTGGTATAATGATGGAGAAGTTATATTCGCGGTCGTACGGACCGACGGAAAGACAGCCTAGGTCAAATATTTCACCTTTAGTACCATCCTTGGATTATAAGCTTTTATTTGACACCTCATTTATCATTCAAGCTGGTATAATAATGGAGGAGTTATATTCGCGGTCGGAGGGACCGACGCACAGACCGCCTAAGTCAAATATGTCACCTTTAGTACCATCCTTGGATTATAAGCTTTCATTTGACACCTCATTTGTCATTCTACCTGGTATAATGATGGAGGAGTTATATTCGCGGTCGGACAGACCGACGGTCACACCGCCAAGGTCAAATATCTCACCTTTAGTACCATCCTTGGATTATCAGCTTTCAGTTGACACCTCATTTGTCATTCTAGCTGGTATATTGACGGAGGAGTTGTGATTACAGACAGACGGACGGACAGACGGACGTGAATAATACAAAGTTTTCACATTTTTTCAAAATTGGGTGAAAACAAAAGTGATTTTAAACAGTGTAAAATTATTTTGCAAAAACATGTCGATTTTTTGCTTACTTATAAACAATTAGAATAACTTTTTAACCGTTACCCGTAGAAAAATTATTCTGAACTTTTATACACATTTAAAAAAAAACACTTGTCCTAGGATAATTCAAGACGAAGTTAGCGCCCCCTCCCCTTTTTAATTCACATGTTCTTGCAAAATAATTTTGCAATATTTAGAATTATTTTTTGTCATTTTTTTTTTATTAAATAATTAGTGTAAATCTTCTTCTTTCATAAACTATCCAAACTATTACTGGAGCTTCATCATTTTCAAATTAAATCACTTTTAAACTATTTGACTGATTACTTTGAAACTTAGGGTATGATTTAAGTGCCAGATATCTCAGCATTCCGTGTAATAAGAAAGTTTTAAGTTAATTTTTACACAAGTTATGAATATTGATATAAACTCAAAATTTATGATATATTTTGCAATTTTCTAAGCAACGAATAAGGATAGGCATATTCAGCGAATGCCATATTGATTTTTTTATACAAGTTATGAGTTTCTTACTCTCAAATTTGTTTAAAATGCTTAACTTTTTGGTAATAGACGAAAAAAGCGAAAATTTACCGTTTTTTTGATCTTCATTTGTTTATAACTATGTATATCATCAAAACCGGCTGCAGGAACCATATAGGATATTATTATAGATGTCCGTACTACTCAACAAATTTGGTTTCGGCCTGGAGGGGGTTGTGTCGCCAACAGGATATTTTTTCCTTATTTCTCTGAACTAATTAAGATTTCTCCGATTTCGGTGAACCTCCATCGACTTTCTTGAAAATTGGTGAGTGGTTAGAGAATAATAGGTGGTTAAAAATGGTTATTCAATCGCATTTATAATACAGGTAAAATACCCCAGGACTGGCTAGAGTCAATATTCATCACACTACCGAAAAAGCCAAACCCACAACACTACAATGAGTTCCGTCTGATAAGCCTTATGAGTCATGCAGTAAAGGTCCTATTAAAAGTCGTACATAATAGTATCTATAGAAAGTGCGAAACAATCATCGGAAACGATCAGTTTGAATTTAGAGCCGGCATGGGAACGGGAGAAGTCCTCTTCCATTTACTAGATCTCGCCCAAAAATGCTACGATCAACAGAAAGATACATGTATGCTTTATAGACTTCGAAAAAGCATTTGATAGAGTAAGACACGACCTACTATTAGAACGTTGACAAGAAGTCGATTTAGATGTAAAAGACATCAAATTACTAAAAAACTTCTACTGGAACCAAAACGCCAGAATTAGGATCGAAGGTTCCACATCCGCAGATGTAGAAATTAGGAGGGGAGTTAGACAGGTATTCTGTCACCTATGCTGTTTAATCTTTACTCCGAGTTTCTATTTAAAAAATTACTGGAGGATTCCAACGATGGAGTCAAGGTAAATGGCGTAAATATCAACAGCATCAGACACGCCGATGATACGGTGTTGATTTCGGATTCCGACTTGGGTCTACAACTACTCATCGACAAGACCAACTCGACCTGTGAGCCATTTG
The DNA here is from genome assembly GCF_917563875.1 of Diabrotica virgifera virgifera. Taxonomy (NCBI): domain Eukaryota; kingdom Metazoa; phylum Arthropoda; class Insecta; order Coleoptera; family Chrysomelidae; genus Diabrotica; species Diabrotica virgifera. The sequence goes on along the minus strand of NC_065449.1, from coordinate 72,376,511 downwards.
GTAAGAAAATAAACATTAAAAAAACAAAAGTAATGTCAATCCGTAAAAACCAAAACGTACCTGAACCTTGCATAATAAATGGACACATTTTAGAACAGACCATTCGATTTAAGTACTTGAGATGTTGGATCGATAGCAGCCTAAACCCTGATCGATAAATAAAATCGATAATAGAACAGGCCAGAAAATCTTTCGAAAAAATCAAAAAACTAATTTGTAATTCTCGAATAAAACTCGAAATTCTACTACGTTTATCCAAATGCTACGTCTAGTTCGACTCTTCTCTAGGCAGTTGAGACACAGACCCATAAAACATCAATTATTGTAAATAAATTGGAGGCCTTTGAAATGTGGATCTACTGGAGAATCCTCAAAATTTTATGCACATCGCATACCTCAAACGAAGAAGTACTGCATAAAATAGGCAAGGAAACAGAAATTTTCAACATAGTTAAAGTTAGAAAAACATCATAATATACCTAGGCCACATATTGTGAAATAAAAAAGTACAAATATGCTCAACTTATAGTGAAAGAAAAGATCGAGGGAATGAGTGGACTAGGAAGGAAAATACTATCGTGACTCAGAAACATCTGGCAATGGACAGGGTTAAATTTTGAACAGCTAATAAGAACAGCTGAAGACAGAGAAGAGTTTTCAATTGTAGTAGCCAACCTCCATTGAGGAGACGGCACTTTAAGAAGAAGAAGGTTAGAGAATATCTCAAGAAACAGAAGTGACATGATTACAACTTCTGCTTTTAGCCCGGGGGCGGATGCCGCACCTTCTCTGTGGTGAAAATGATTTTATTAAAATAACCCCATAACTCAATAGAGGCAAAAATTCTAAGCAAAATTTGTTATATAAAGTTTTAAAATAACTCAGAACTGTTTGAGTTATTACTAGGGATGGGAAAAACCTACCGGTTTAAACCTAAAACCGGTTTTTTTACTTCGCAATAACCGGTTTTACCGGTTGTTTTTTGTCCCGGTTATAACCGGTTTTTTCAAAGTAAAAACCGGTTATTAGGATTTTACGGTGATTAGGATTAGGTTAGGTATTATTTCGGATCCCAATCATAATTATTATTCTCAAGTAATTATTCCAAACAAAACCATAATTCAAATTTTATTTTGTTTTATAAAATACAGAAGCAAACTGAAAGTGTAATCTCACATCACCCAGAAGCAATTATTAAGTTTTATTATAATATTTCCTTGAAAAGGTATTTGTAATCATAATATTTACGTAAGAAGTGTCTGGTTGAATTAGATGCAAACATCATCTATTTTCCACACTTAACTCTTGACATTGAAAGTGGATGAATAACTTTTTCTGATTACCAAAAATAATGCTCTGACTATGAATATCGAATTACTGATTACGAATACGAATCTCAAAGAATTTCGCTACGTTTTCAAAACGATACACTCATACAGGAAGTATTAAATGAGTTTAAATGTACCTATTCTACAAATATACAAACGTGTTAAAAGTAATATATACATGTTCTCTCGATAGTACTAATTTTGATCATATTGATGTCGAGTCGAATGGAGTATCGCAAACTAAAGTGTATTGTAAATGTAACTTTGTAACCCATTGAATTAAAAAAAAAAACCGAAAACAGGTTTTTCCAAAAACCGGTTTTTTGGCCGGTTATAACCGCCAGGTTAAACCGTAAGCAAAAAAACCGGTATAACCGAAAACCGGTGTTTTGTCAAAAACCGCCATCCCTAGTTATTACAGATCAAAATTTTTAATTTTTCGTGAAAAAATACATGTTTTAAAGCAGTTTTTCAAAAGTAGGTAACTCAAAAACTATAAGTTTTTGCAAAAAAGTTTTTACCAAAATTGAAGCTCATAGAAAATCAAAAAAAATCTTACTTGAAGAACGTTTTAACCCAGGATCGGTCGCGATGTTAGAAAAAATCTAACATTTTATTCTTTTCCGTAGAAACATCATGAAAAATTTCGCAACATAGCTTTCCACTCGTAAGTACATCGAGGAAGAGTGTGATAATGCGCATGTTCAATGGTACCGAACAGCATAATAGCCCAGTAAGAGAACGGGAAATTCGGAGATACCGTGTAATTTTCAGGGGCAACTCCGAATTGCATGAAAATTTGGATTTAGGTTCTACTTTCCCTCCACTTCAAAGTTGAAATTGTGCCGTTGGTTGCTTTTACTTGGGGGGTGACAGTCACCCCTTCTCGGGGGTGAAAAAACATACGTTCAAGATAAGACAGGAAATGGATAAATTGACTGATTTTAAGCAACTTGTGTTCTTTAGAGTTTTTTACGTAAGTCAATACTTTTTGAGTTATTTGCCATTGAAAATGTTTACATTTACTTATTTTAAACACGCGTTTTTCACCCCCCGAGAAGGGGTAAATGTCACCCCCACGTAAAAGCAACCAGCGGCACAAATTCAACTTTGAAGTGGAGGGTAAGTAGAACCTAAATCCAAATTTTCATGCAATTTGGAGTTGCCCCTGGAAATTACACTCTAAAACGGTCATTTATTGGGCTATAACTAAATATGATAGAATTGGTTTTTTTGCGACTGAAAATTTTTTAAGTATAATAAACGATCTCTATATTAACGATAATTAACGGTTGTAGACACTTTGTGCAAAAGTTAGCCCAACGTACTAGCGGAATTACATACCTTGGTTATGTTTTAGTATTTGTTCAATTCATTTGTATTTGTTATCTTTTATTTTAGCGTTTATTCCGTTTTCGTGTATTCCTCGTGTTAGAAATAGATATTTTTAGCATAACAAGCAAATAAAAATACATAATACTATTATAAAATAATATTTTGTTATTTTGTAATACGTATTGTTAGATATAATCTAAAGCGCGACTGATCGTGTGAAAGAAAATAGTGCAATTGTTCTTCGGTTAATATTAATTCAAAATGAATCTTCTTCTTTGTGTGCCATGCTTGTTTTTAAGCGTTGGCTATCGTCGTATTAACAAGCGGATGAAATGTTTCTCGGTCGATAGCTATATGAAACAATTCCTCGATTGTTCGACCTGTCCATTGTCTAATGTTAAGCAGCCAGGACAGTTGTTTTCTTCCATCCCAGCGTTTTCCTTCGATTTTTCCCTGAATGATCAACCGGAGTAAGCGATATTTAGGTCCTTTCTCATATTTATGACGTTGATCAATTCTCGCTCTTTGTGCATGATCTCCAGTGCACACGTTCGTTGGATATGTGTGCTGCCCACGAGATTCCGAGCATGCGACAGTAACACCACAACTCGAACGCTTTTAATTTGTTAATATTCTTCACTTTTGTTGTCCAAGTTTCACATTTATAAGATAAACCGGACCAGAAGTAGCACTTCAGTACTCTTAGACGTGTGTACTCATCACTTTCCACCCTGCAGTCAATCCAGCTATCCAGATATCTAAGTTTTCCACCGTTTCCAGGATTTTGTTATCTAATTTTAGTACTGCGTCTTCGATATTAATTTTTCCGAGCACCATCCATTTTGTTTTCTTTGCGTTGATTTTTTTTTCTTTGGAGTTGTATGACTACGGGCCCTTCAATGCTCATTCGCCGATTCACCAATTTTGATCATTTATTTTACAATATATTTTCCTATACCTATCTACCATTTTCTATCCTACTTATCCCACATAATTTTATACCCCACTGGTCAGTGGGAATACCACATCAGGCAAAAACGTAGGTTTACTTATATAATATATTATAATATGTAGATTTTAATTTCGGTCTTTACGTTAGTTAGTTTATATTTTGATTTTTATATTTTTAATATGTTCTATAAACAATTGCATTAATTCTGTATTAATTTGTGATAATATATATCGTTCATTTGGAAGAAGAGGGTTACATCTCATAAGGTTAAAGTTTTTTTATTGCATCAATACCTTCCAAATAATGACTTCTACTACGGAAAAAATAGTTACATGTGTAAGTACACTAGTCTCCGAGAGATGGCAGATGTAACTCTTTGTTTTTCCCCTAGCTTTCTCTACAGAACGTTATTCGCTTTAACGAAAACAGTTATATCTTGGAATATAATAGACAAAAATAAGTTAATTTAACTAAAAGGGTGATTTATTTTTGGGAGTTAGAGTTATAAGTAAAGATATAACCATTTTTCTTAAAAGTTATACTAAAAGTGAACAGTATGTTCTGATAGAAGGATACTTTCTTAGTTGTAACTTTTTTTTTTGGATAATTCGTCATAAAAAAGAAGCAATATAATGTGCGTAAAAAGTAGTTTTGTGAAATGTAACCTTATTATTGATAGTTATTGTGTTATTGGTAGGTATGTGAATTATTTTTTTGCATTGGGTAAATTATTATAAATTAAACTGTAGTATTATTTAAGGATTAATTTAATTTAACAACATATTCTTGTTGTCTTTAATAAAGAAACGCAATGTTTTCCTGAGTACTATTTAAGTTTTCACAAAAATTTGTAAAGGAAAACAATTTTAGGTACTATTATTGCTTTATGTTTCATTTTGTGTTGTATAAATAAGGGATACGAACTATTTTATTATTTTTTTTTATTGTTTTTTAATAAGGTTTTTCTACGACCGTGTTAAAAATGCAATTTTTAGCACTCCATACGAACGTTATAAATGCTGCTTTAAGGCACTGCAGTTCGTATTGACCATGTAGGCAATTTTGATGTAATGTTAAAAAATATAAAATTGGAATGTCAGTCAAGTTCAAGTAAAAGTTTTTGTAGATATTGTCCTGTAATTACGTTTGTAGAAAAAATATTGTATGATATGAGTGTTAAAAAGTACATTTTTAAGGCACTCATGTGAATTGCAGAACTCGCTTCGATCATTCTGCAAACTTTCACATGCGTGCCTTAAACGTGTACTTTTAACACTTATATCATAAATAACTATTATTAAATCGTAATTAATATAATCGCAGAATAATAAAGATAATAATTCTTTATTCAAGAAGGTTATATCTAAGTTTTTTTTTCTAAATCTGATATTATAAAAAGAAAATTCTTGTCAGAGCAATTAAAAGATCAGAAATCTATCATACTCAATCATTAAATCCTATAATATCAATAAACACTGCAAAAAATAAATGAAGTAAACTAATGTGAATTTTTAAACCTTCCTAATGAAAAAGTGAAAATTCTTAGTTATAACCCTCTTCTTCCAAATGAACGATATGTTAAATTTATTGGGTTGTATATTTTTACAACTGTATAATTTACTTATAAACATATTTCAATTTATTTGTATTAGAGGGCAATTTAAAATCATATGTTCAGCATCACCTATTTCTGCACATTGACAATATGGATTGACAATATGGATGAATTTTATGTAGATATGTTAGAATCAATCCATGGTTAAATCTTAAACGGCATATTTGTCTCTCTTTGCGTTGATTGTTAAGCCCTTTACAATGCATTCGTTGTTTACAGCGTTCAACAGGATTTGAAGGTTTTCCAGACTCTCTGCCATTATGGCGGTGTCATCTGCGTATCTGATGTTATTAATGATTTCACCTCCGATTTTAACACCTTCGTGACGATTATTTAACACTTTCTCAAAAATTTGTTCGGTATAGGCATTGAATAATATCGGTTACATAACACATCCCTGTCTGACACTACGCTTAATACAAACTTTAGCTGAAACTTCTTGGTCGAACTTAATACAAACAGTCTGATTGTAGAAAAGATTTTTGAGCAATCTAATGTCATATGTGACCGTCCAAGCATTGAAATAGTAATGTATGTGGTACTCTGTCAAAGGCTTTTTCGAAGTCTCTAGAGCATACGTAAATATTTTTCCTAAACTCAGTGCTATTTTTTAAGAGTATTCGCATGCAACAAAGAGCTTCCCGAGTACCTACCCATACCGTTTCGGAAACCAATCTGTTCGTCACCAGTTATCCCCTCACAAAGTTTGTATATGCGAGAATGCTGTATTTTCATAAAAAAACTGAGCGTGTGACTCATTAAACTGATAAGTCGATAGTCGCTACACTGTCTGTCATTCCTTTTCTTGGGAATAGTTACAAATATTGATTCTAACTAGTTGTCTGGTAATTTGCCGCTATTGGTAATTTGCCAGTATTTTGCCCGTCAGAATGAATAGGTAATTACATATTTTTGCAATAGGGCTTTTCATCGATTGTCATTTGTTTCGAGCTTCTGTCATATGTTGTATAAGCTGTGTATAATATTAATATACACGGATTATACGACATATGACAGAAACTCGAAACAAATGACTGTGAATGAAAAGCCCTATTGTATATACGAGTATGTTACCGGCCAAACCCGATTTCAGGACAAACAGTTGTTTTAACGCGTTAGTATAAACTAGTATAGCCTAGTCTAAGCCAATTTAACCGAGCCGAAAGTAATTTAGCAAACATATAAGGACTTTTACATGCAGGGAATTCCCAAATCACGTCCCAACAGGGATGAAAAAAAAATATACATCGATATATTGTATCATATGATACATAGAACGAAGATATTGATACATGCTATAAATCAGTATATTCTTGTATAATTAAATAATATAAAAAATAACAAATAGAAGAATGAGGTCTTCTCCAGAAATGAAAAAAAATCCTGAAGAAAGGATACACTTACGTATAAAATCGAGTACGAATTAATATTGTTTTCACCAATTTTGAAAAAATGTAAAAACGCTGAATTATCCACGTCCGCCTGTCCATCCGTCCGTCCATCTGTCTGTCCGTGTAATCAACTCCTCCCTTATTATACCACGTAGAATAACAAATGAGGTGTCAAATGAAAGCTTATAATCCAAGGATAGTATTAAAGGTAAGACATTTGACCTAGGCTGTCTGTCCGTCCGACCACGAATATAACTCAATAGTATTGTTTGTTTGTTACGAATAATTATAATTTAATAAAAATGATTATTTTTCCAAGAACAAAGTATTTTATTCAATTTATTATTTATATTAAGCCGTACTAGTTCGCTGAATTACTTTCTTCTTCTTGGCTTTTTCCCACTATGATTTTGCCGTTATCGTCTTCCATAGCACTCTATTCTCACAGTGGCCATTTTTGAGGTCTCTATCTATCATAGCATTTAGTATGTGAGTTTTCCATCTCACAGCAGCTCTTCCTCCCCGTCTTCCTCCCCGCGGGTCCCAGTCCAGTAATCTTTTCGGCCACTTGTGCTCCGGCATTCTTTGTATGTACATGCCCGTACCATTTCAGGGCTCTACTTTTACTACCACAACTTTTTTGTAATTGAGCATTCTACTTCTATTCTGTTTAATGTTTCCCCTCTTCTTATTCTATCCTACCTGGTAATTTGTGGACACCTTCTCATAAACTCCAATTCAACTGTTCGTATTTTATTTGGTATTATTGTTGGCACTGGCCATTCTTCCGCTCTGGTAGGGTACTATTCAGCACTAAGCCCTGAAAAATCTTTTTTTTGTTTTCTTTAGTTAGAGTGTTATTCCATGAAGTGCTTTTGTGGGTTGTTTTCCCCGTACTATTTTCATTTCTATATCTTTCATACAAGTGCCATCTCGGTTTATCACCATCATCATCGGTGACCGCTGACAAACCTGGAGGGCCATGGTCGCCCGTTGGGGTTTCTAGGCTCTGGGTTTATCATTTACCCTAAATACTTAAAAGTCTTACAACTTTTAATAGTGTCTTCTAAACTTACGTTTAAATCAGCAACCAATCCCTAATTAATTACTTTCGACTAGATTAAATTGGTTTAGATTAGGCTAATCTAGTTTATCCTAATATGAAAACATACTCTTCAGGATAAATTAGTTTGGCCTGAAGTGTTCGTCTTTATATCAGGATAAACTAGTCTGGCCTAGGTCAAACTAGTTTGGCCTGAAGTGTGTGTATTTATATCACGATATACTAGTTTGGCCTACGCGCGATAGGACAAACTAGTTTGGCTAGGACAAACTAGTTTGGCCTAGGCCAAACTAGTTTGTCCTGAAATCGGGTTTGGCCGGTAACATATACAGGGTGTAACGAAAATACAGGTCATAAATTAAATCACATATTCTGAGACCAAAAATAGTTCGAATGAACCTAATTTACCTTAGTACAAATATGCACATAAAAAAAGTTACAGCCCTTTGAAGTTACAAAATGAAAATCGATTTTTTCGAATATATCGAAAACTATTAGAAATTTTTTATTGAAAATGGACATGTGGCATTCTTATGGCAGGAAAATTTTAAAAAATAATTATAGTGAAATTGGTGCACCCCATAAAAATTTGATGGGGGTTTTGTTCCCTTAAACCCCCCAAACTTTTGTGTACGTTCCAATTAAATTATTATTGTGGTACCATTAGTTAAATTTAATATTTCTAAAACTTTTTTGCCTCTTAGTATTTTTTCGATAAGGCAGTTTTTATCGAGTAGCAGCTTCTTTTTTAATATGTTTACATAAAAATTTTATGGGGGTTTTGTTCTTTAAACCCCCCAAATGTTTGTGTATGTTCCAATTAGACTTTTACTGCGGTACCATTAGTTAAACACAGTGTTTTTAAAACTTTTTTGCCTCTTTGTATTTTTTCGAGAAGGCACTTTTTATCGAGATACCTATTACTTCTTTTTTAATATGGTTCAAAATATACCTAAAAATGTAAATCATAAATAAATTTTCATATTATTACCAAGTCTCCATAATCGTACTTAGCCATATACAAATATGTGGTGGATTTGAAAAATATTCAAAATATCTCGATAAAAACTGACTTTTCGAAAAAGTACTAAGAGGCAAAAAAGTTTTCAAAATATTGTGTTTAACTAATGGTACTACAATATTAATTAAATTGGAACGTACACAAAAGTTTGGGGGGGTTTAAAGGAACAAAACTCCCATAAAATTTTTATGGGGTGTCCAAATTTCACTATAATTTTTTCTTAAGATACTACTACCATAAGAATGCCACATGTCTATTTTCAATAAAAGATCTCTAATAGTTTTCGATATATTGGAAAAAATCGATTTTCATTTTGTAACTTCAAAGGGCTATAACTTTTTTTATGTGCATATTTGTACTAAGTTAAGTTAGGTTCAATCGAACTATTTTTGGTCCCGGAATATGTGATTAAATTAATGACCTGTATTTTTGTTACACCCTGTATATTGTTTTCGATATACTCTAATCAAGCGTAGTATTCAAGATTAAATGATGGGCAAACGATGCAATATAATTACTAAACACTTATCAAAGTACCTGCTTAGAAATACCTATCAAATGAGCTCCAGAAGGAATTGGTTGATAGCATTATAGTGGTGCCGGATTATGGAAGCGCCGGATTATCGAATTGCCGAATTACCGAATAGCCGTCTGAGCGTGATGACGTAATCGATGATTTTTTAAACTAGAATAGAGGTCGTGCGCTAGCTCATTTGACAGGATATTCTCTATTCAGTAATTAAACATTAACATAATTTATTTATCTAGAGTGGCCAAAATATTAAATTTTTGAATTATGTATGTAATTTGCTTAATAGAAAGTATATTCTACTGCTGATAGAAAACAGAAAAAAAATTATTTGGCTAATTTAAATTTGTTTTTGTCTTAAATGTAATGTTCAAACTGCAAAAGGTGCAAACTGCAATGTTCCACCTACCTCTTAGCAGGAGTTAAACCGAGTACGATAATCTTGGACGTTATGGATCATTTCTGTATGAAAGTTATGGAGTTGTATTGTGAATTCTCAATTATTGAATTATATTTTTTAAATATTGTAAATATTGAGATCGATCGATATAACCTTTGGATTCTACGTAACCCCGTAGAAAAAAATCAAGTGGCGTAAAATCTGGAGATCTTGGGGGAGGATCCAATATCTTTATTACAGGTAGTATGATTTATATACCTGTGAAGATATGCATATACATATTACTTACATACTGTAAAAAGTAGTACAAGTATTGATTTGACGTAGCAAATGGATTGACTTGTCCAAAATCATTAAAACACGGCTGTTGACCAAAACGTCATAAAATAAATACCAATTTTAGCATACTGGTTAATTTCCATTCTAAAATAGGTAATTATAAAATGAACAATAACTACCAATATACACTCCAGGCCAAAAAAATCTGGACATCTTAAAAATGAGCCATTTTTGATGACTCGAATCTCCTAAACCTGTTGTCCGATTTTAGTGATTTTTTTAGTATGTTATAGCCTTATACTTTAAGAATCTGCTGAATATGTAAATGTCATTATATGGCGGGTGTAACAATGATACTGTATATTTACCTCAAAGTTCGGAACACCCTGTGGAATATTCTAGCATTTAAAGAATATTGAAATTAAAACTCAATTGTAGCCCTATGCTTTCTTAACATTATGTTTTTTGACTCATTTATTTATGTTGGATATTAAAAAAGTTAGGTATTTTAACAATTAGCCATGTTCTTCATCAATACAGGGTGTTTCTAAAAAAGTGCGAAAAACTTTAAGGGTTAATTCTACATGACAAAATAATGACAGCTTGCTTTAACAACAAATGTACGCAAATGCTTCGTTTTCTAAATACCGGATGTTGAATTTTTTCTTACAAAGTGACGATTTATTTATTGCTCTAAAACCGGTTGCGGTACAGTGGGTGATCATATTATTAGAGCCACCTAGTAAAATTCAATGTTTTATAGGAAGGGTATATAATTGAGCTGTATCATATACTAGTACACTTTAGAAGACCAAAAATAAGCATTTTTTCAACATTTCTTTTTAGAATCTTTCAGATTATATCTCAGAAACCTCAGAGGCATCAAAAAAATAGGAGTTCCCATGGCGGACAGTTAATCTCAGGATTGGGATCTCTAAAACAATAAAATCGTACGGCATTTGAAAAAGGAAGGTTTCTTACGTGACAATTTACCGTCGTTATTGAAAAATTCTGCAAAAAAAAACATTTTACGGAAATTTGAAAAAATTTTGTGAAAAAATCGCCCGTTTTTATTCAGTTTTTCAGGGTTAAAAAATATGTATTTTTTATTTTTTGGTCAAATTGTGGTAAATTGTCACGTAAGGAACCTTCCTTTTTCAAATGTAGTAGGATTTTTGTTTCAGATATCCCAATCCTGAGATTAACTGTCCGCCATCATTTTTCGAGGCCTCGAATTTTGCGCCTTCTACAATATTAGCGTATGTGCATAAATGAAAAAAGATATATTTTTTGTACTCTCTAAGAGTTAGATATTAATATGTAAGAAGTTTTATGTTCATTTTTAATAAAGGTTCTGAGAAAAAAATTCTTGAAAAAAATAATTATTTTTGGTCTTCTAAAGTGTACTAGTATTTTAATGGATTTGTTTCCATTTGGCTGTCTTGTTACACTTTATGAAAGTGCAATAAATAGTCTGACAATAGTGGCAACACGCATGTGCGGCAATGCGTGACTCAGATGCCATTGTTTGTCACTGCTGCCCAGCCTAGCTTGCAACTCGTGTGCATATTATATTGTATAATTGGTGTTTAGAGTTATAATAAACTTTGCGAGTTTCCATTGCTCTCTAGTGATATTCTGACAGGCCTATACTATTTTTTGTGAATTTAGTAAACATTGCGCGTTGTTACCCTAGTGGTACCAGAACATCATGAGAAATCCACAGACATCTCACCAAGGAAAATAGCAGAAATAAAAACTATAATAAACAATACTAATCACTCCAACAGAAACATAGCATCCATTTCTAAAGTTTCAAAGGCAACGTGGACCGTATAAAGAAAAAACTTACATACCATTATTAAACAAAAGTAAAATTTTCTGAGGCGGCTCTAATAATATGATCACCTACTGTATGCAAATTAAATTTGGTAGGTTTTAAGAAGTAGTTATTTTACATTTTTTGACATACCTACAACTAAAAATTTTATATTGACCATTGGCATACATACAGGGTATATGACCGGGTTATTTGACCCGTATGCACGCCAATGGTGAATATAAAATACATAGTTGTACGTCAAAA